>NW_011494605.1:3220139-3237619 GCF_000754665.1 Bison bison bison
ATATTATAGTGGTTAAGAGCATAAGCTTTGGGCACTTCCCTGGTAGTCCAGTGGTTAAGACCCTGTGCTTTTACTGCAGGGGACATGGGTTCAATCCCTGGTCAGGGAACTAGTCATGAGACACGGCCAAAAACAAAGCAAACAGACATACGAGAAAAGATCATGAGCTTTGGAGTCAGAGAAACTGAGAGCTTTTTCTTTCCCTTCTTACCTATAGTGGAGTCCTATAAGGTCACTAACTTGTCTGAGCCTCAGTTTGTCAATAAAATGGGGCCAATAATATCTACTTTAGTGGCTTGTTCAGAGGATTAATTGTCAGTATATGTAAACAGGCTGGTTCAGGTTCTACTACTAGCTACGTAGTCCCCTCAGGGTGTGCATTTTATATATCAATCATTTATTGCAAGGCTCACAGAAAGAGATTTAGACTAAAATATGTGAGCTACTTCCCATTGTATAGCCTTCAAAAAGGAGAGCATATAACCTCAAAACTGAGGATATCATCTCAGAAAGGACTGTGGATGCCAGAGGAAAACAAGATTTGATTTGCTCCACATCTTTACAGTAGAGACGGAAACAGCCAGTCTTCCATCACAAAGTTGTGTGGGCTCCATCCTTCTGAAGTCACAGGCCCTTAGAGGCCTGAGGCTCTGAGAAGAAAGGTACTTGGTAAAAGGGCTTTGGAATCTGAAATCCTAAGTTCAGTTCTACTTTTAAGTTTGAGTACTTAAAAACGTGTGTTTTCATTGGTCAAAAGGCCCCTATACTAACTAGAATTGTAAATAATTGATGCTACTTGATACTTCAGTGTGAGCCACTAAAGAATATTGGTTTTATAATATAGATAATATAGATAAAAACCTCTATATTTTTATTTGCTCTCCATTGTATATACTATTGCCTAAAATTAGATTAAAAATCTTAAGATTAAAAAGGTGAGAGAGAGAGAAAACTCTTATCCCAAAGCTCCATTGCTTTCATTAGCAATGTGTAGAGTTAAAATTACTTAAAACAAACTCTCCATTAGACTCTCTTAACAGTAGAAAAATACTTATCCAAGCATTTGACAGCACACCTTTTGTGCAGAGCACTGGATGAAGCCCTAAATATTTTCTTCCTCTTGTGGTTAATGGCATGTTAGTATTGTGATTTTAGAGACTTATTTGACCCCCTCAGCTATTAGTTTGTGTTTGTTTGATCTTGATGCCTGCACTCATCTAAAGTGAACAGTGAAGAAAAGGCTTAAGAAAAGATTTAAAAATTCAGAACCACATTTTCCTCTTTCTCAGCACACTGCAGAGTCTGGTGGATCAGGAAAAAGAAAGTCTCTTCCAGGATGTCCTTGTCCTCTCTCCCTCTAAACTCTCCTAACACCCCGCCCTTGCCTCTGCTCACGGACTCATTCAGTGGGCTTTAGCTGATTTCTTTCTGGGTACTGCATGCAGGGAGCAGGAAGTCAACCAAAATTCAGGCCCTGTTCTCAAGAAGCTCCCAGTCTGTGGAGAGACAGGCAGGTAGACTGTGACTGAATGCAGGATGGTAAGTCCTACAACAGGAGAGAGAGGAGGTTCCCAAGATTGTGTGGGTCAGGGAGGCTGGCTTCAGCTGAGTTTTGCAAAATGTCAGGGTTATTTAGATGGTGATGGGAGAAGCATTTTAGTGAGGGGATAGGGACCACACCTTCAAAGACATGGAGGAGACATAACGTGAAAGGAGCATACCGCAGGAAGCATTTCAGACTATGGCACTTCCCATATCACATTTTGGAACTTTGTTTACAGATCTATCTGCTAATCCCTCGAGACCTGAATTCCTAGAGGGCAGGTATCAAATGCCTTGGAACTCAATTATCTAAAAATAATAAAATATTTAATCTTTGCCACATCCCTGTTCAGTTCAGTTCAGTCACTCAGTCATGTCCAACTCTTTGTGACCCCATGGACTGCAGGACACCAGGCTTCCCTGTCCATCACCAACTCCCAGAACTTACTCAAACTCATGTCCATCGAGTTGGTGATGCCATCCAACCATCTCATCCTCTGTCGTCCCCTTCTTCTCCTGCTTTCAATCTTTCCCACCATCAAGGTCTTTTCCAATGAGTCAGTTCTTCATATCAGGTGGCCAAAGTATTGGAGTTTCAGCTTCAGATCAGTCCTACCAATGAATATTCAGGACTGATTTCCTTTAGGATGGGCTGGTTGGATTTCCTTGCAGTCCAAGAGATTCTCAAGAGTCCTCTCCAACACCACAGTTCAAAAGCATCAATTCTTCAGCGCTCAGCTTTCTTTATAGTCCAACTCTCTCATCCCTGTGAGTCCATCTCATCTCATCTCAACCTTACCAATACTGAGAAAATTGAGACATAGAACTAATAAGTAATATGGCCAAAGTCACACAGCACAACAAAGATTTGAACCTAGACATTCAGGATCTGGTGCATGTGTTCTTAAACATTATGCTATGCAATAGACATTTGATAAGTGTTTGAACTGGTTTGAATTGGATGGTTGTAGAAGTAATTACATGATAATGTATTCTCTTATTTCTTTGGAAAAAATGGCCAGCAAGCAAGACTCTGATATTAACAGCCAAGTATTAAGAAGCCCCCTTGGTTTTGGCTATGGATTATTGACATGTAGAAAATCTTACAGGTGGAAATGGTCTCTGGGCTCTTAATCCTTAGACTTCAGCCCGATTCAAACTCAAAGTGAAAATGAAATATGAGTTTAGGCCTGAAACAGAGGAAATCAGAGGTCAAAGGAATCTGCAAGTGAAGAGACAGAGGCTATAAAGATTACCCAGAAAATGGAAGACCCCTGGCCTTAAAATACAGTCTTTTGAAACAGTTTTAAAGAAGTTGAGGGAAACAATAAAGGTAAGTACATGTAGCTTTAAAGGATCAAAGTGCTCCTGTTTTTAAATTGATTTTGAGGAGGAGAAAGAGATGAGAGAGGTTTATGATAAGAGCTGAATGGTGGGAAACAGAGCAAGGAAAACAGATTTCACTTAGAGCACAGAGAGCCATCCTTTCACTCATTTATTCTACTAATAAAACCCGGAGCTGGTCCCTGGGATTACAGATGAATCAAACACTGTCCCTGTGCTCAAGGAGTTCACAGTCCAATGATAGAGGGAGATAGCAAGATGGAGAGTCCCGATGATGCTCAATGTCTGTGTTGGAAATGTGTACAAGGGATAGAGGAAGGGGCCGCGATGGGTGGGGAGGGAGGGAGCATTAGGCCTGCTGATGAGAGAAGAGGGCCTTCTGGGCCAACAGGAGTGCTTTACAGAGCATGGCATGGGAGGGAACACAGTGTGCTCTGCTTTGCCGCTGCTGGTCACAGAACAGTGCTGCCCAGAGTGTGTTTTCCAAGGGCTTATGGAGGTTGTGGTGGGTAAAGGAGGAAGATGGGAGCCAGATCCCAGCTCTGCACCTTATGAGCAGGGACTAGTCACTCTACCCCTCGTTTTCTCCTTAACTCTCAGTTTGCTCACGGGTAAAATGCCATTGGTGGGAGGAGGGAGGATGGACCCCAACCCTCTCTGAGGATCTTCAGGAAGATTAAATGGGATGTTGAATGTGCTTACAAACTTTCCTACGTCTAGCTTGTGATTTAATGAATTCTTCCCAGTGGCTTTGTAAAGGTTCGTCTTGTTTCTGCAGGGAAATAACACTTGCCACGTAATCTCTGCTCTTGCCAACACACCTTTCCCATGGTAGCCTGGAAAATCCCTGAAGTGCATTTGGTCCATGTCTTTGCCCTTTGGGATCCACAGGAAGGCAGGAGCCATCCAAGTAGAGGGTGGACCAAGGATACACCCTGCTCTTAAACCCTGAGAGGGTCCATGTGGAAAGCCAGGAGCGCCCTCCACTCTCAGTATACAGACAATGTTGTGGTGATTTACTGAAATTTCCCATGAAAACAAGAGGGTTTTCGTTTTGAGAAATCTGAAGCCCTAATGACTATGCTTATTGCATTTGAAGTATCTAACTTTAACCCGTTCACAGTAAAGAGTTTTTTTTTAAGGGCTAAGTGCACCTGAAATTGTGTTTGTAAGTGATTAAAATGGTGCTTTCATCATTCAGTTTTTAAAGTTCACTTAATCTCTCCCCCTTTGCTCTATATTTCCCTGACTGGCATTATTGTGAGAACTTATTAGTTAATGCTTGTGAAGCATTCTGAAGATAGAAATGACTATTGATATAGCTGATGAGTAGTAATGTTTTTAAGTGTTCTTTTCTATTTCAGAAATTAAATTCCAAGGACAAATCTTTCCAGCTCTCAACTTTGCCACCTGCAACACATTTTAATGGGCACATATTTTCAGTATGTTATGTTTTAGACAACAGGAATGAACATATACTGATTACTATGTGCCAAGCTCTGAGCCAAATGCCTTAAATTTGTTATTTTTCAATCCTCACAGTAATCCTGCAAGGCAGACAGAAAATTGTTCACATTTTTCAGATGAGTAAATTTAAATTACACCTCAGAGTGTCGTAAGTAGCTAAGCCAAGGTCAAGACTGGAGTTCATTTTCAAACCCAGATCAGATCAGTTCTAAACTTCATGTTCTTTCCATTACACCATGTAGAATTTTGAATTAAGATCTTTCCAGTAATATGAATTTATTTGGCAGTATTTACTAATAGCAGATACATAGTCTAGAATTGTTTTAATCAGATTAGATTATTGACTTTCCCTGAGACTACTGGATTGCCTTTTATGCTGATAGGAATTCTTTGCCCAGACTTGGAGGTTTGGAAAAGGGCACAGAATTTGGTTTCAGACTTGAGTTGATTGTGTTCTGGCTGAGTGACAGTGGGCACTGCCTGAAGCCTCATTTCTCCACCATATGTCAAGTGACTTCACTTCAAGCCGCAGGCCTCATCTGTAAGTGACAGGAGTGACAATCACCTACTTTGCAAAGTTGTGGGAAAATTAAGTGAAGTAATACACGTGGAGATACGTGTTACCTTTTGTGTGTGTGCTGCTGGGAGTATTGGAAAGGCTTCTGGTAGCTGCTTGCCTAGACATCTGCCTGTGTAAACCAAAGTACTTCTTAATCAGCCTTATCACAGGATCTCCTTTGAGATTGAGCCTTTTTGCCACATTCCAAGCAGGGACTGTGTTAGGCACTTAGTATGTGCTTCTCCATTACCACATTTATGACATTATATAGTAATTACTTATTCACTCATTTATTTACTTCCTTGCAGGCAGGAACCTCTTTTGTTTCCTTCATATCCCTGGCATTTAACAGAATGGCTTCTGGCTCATCGAAGGAACTCATTAATGTTCAGGAAGTTAGCTTGGCTTTTGTTCCTTTATACTGCTTTTCTTCTTTTAAAAGCTAACTTCAGTTGTGGGAAGGGGCTATTCAAATGAACTGGTATATTATCATTATTAAATTGTAACTTATAACTTGCCTTAAAATATGCCTGTAACTAAAGAAGTGCAGGCTTCCCTGGTGGCTCAAACAAGAAAGGAATCGGTTTGCAATGCAGGGAACCCAGGTTCAATTCCTGGGTCAGGAAGATCTTCACTTGGAAAAGGGAATGGCAACCCACTCCAGTATTCTTGCCTGGGAAATCCCAAGGACAGAGGAGCCAGCAGGCTGTGGTCCACGGGGTCACAAAGAGTCAGACACAACTGAGTGACTAACATACGCTATAACTTGCTTTAAAATATGCCTGTAACCAAAGAAGTTTAGGTTGCACTGATTTGGCAACAGCTGATTCCGAATATTTGGTAGCCTTTCACTCTTTTAAAAGGTAAATTTGGGGGATGAAAAGAATATGTCAAGAGTCGAAAGACCTTGCAAACAAATTTATTTTGTGATTTCAGAGATTGGTTACCCTACTCAAAGAAGTAAACTCCTCAGTAACCTTAGTGTATTGTAATTTGGATGTGTCATATCCAAATTATTCTTAGGGATGTATTAGCCCTTAAAGGACCTTACCTGAGAATTATTTATTACACACTTTGACTTTTAAAAAGATGCACATATATATATATATGCATATATAATAATTTTGGAACTTTATCATGTGTTTTTAAAAGGCTGATTATTTCTCAATTTTTAAAATACCAGTTTGACTCTTGCCCAATTGGTATGAATTAGATTTAAAAGGCATGTTTCGATAAAGACAAAAGATTGTGAAGACAGAAATAGTAACATATTTATCCTCTGTTCTAATCCAAAATTCTCACTGTTATGAAGCAAATCATAATGCATATAGTAGGAGAGTTTGAAAAATAGCACAATGAGATTGAGATGAAGGAAAATGAAGAGAATTTTAAAAATAAGATAAACTCATGGGTAAGGTTTATGCTTAAGAAAAATTAGCTGCAGTGAGGTCCTGTGCTCTTTCTGTACACAGAGAGGGCTACAGATCTGGCACTCGTTTTCCTAGCAGTATTACAAAGAGGGAACCCAGTGAATTACAGGATGTAGCATCCATAAAATAAAAGTAAATCCATCACACAGACAATAGAGAATATTAGTTGTTCATTGTCATAATAACGTATTTGCCTCAGAGCAGATAGAAGTATTCTGATATTTGTGATTTTTTTCTTTTTTTTTGCCTCTCCACTTTGCCTCTTGTTTATGAGATTTTTATAAATATGTATTAGGAGGATCTCCGTAAGCAGGAAAGAGAGAGCGAGAAGCTTAAAAAGCATAGCGTGGAATGCTGCTTGACAGTGTCATACATTCACAAGATGTCCTTGAAGATGGAGCACAGAACAGAGATCAGGGAAATCTTGGCAGCTGCAGTTGGGAAAATAAATGGCTGTTGTATGATTGGGCAGATCCTGAAAGCAGGCTCCTGCTCAAACCATGTAATTAAGAAAAGTGGGAGCTTTTGTCCAAGTGCAGAATGTTCATAATATCAGAGTTTGTCAGCAGGAGCTTTTAGAATGGATCAGTACTTTTCACTCCCTGATCCAAGAAACGGTTTTCTTATAAATCATCCACTCTCCTTGCTGTCCTCATGAAGGTTGCCACCAGGCGATAAGGCAGACTTCAGAGTGTAACCTTGCTAATACGCAATGATTTAGGTGAAGGGGAAACCAAATCAGACTGTCTCAAAAAATGCGATTTTTATTCATTTGGGCTCCTATGTAGAAACAAGCAGAGCGTGGCCAAGGAAAAATCCTGCAGGACGGCTCTGGGAAGGAGATGGCATCCTTGTTAATACTGGGTCTGAACTGGATTGAAGTATTTGATACTTCTTTTCTTTTTAAAATATAACTTTCTTTCAGATTATAAAGGTGCTATTGTAAAACAAACAAAAAACGTGAAGAATAGAAATGGTGACAAATATAACAATCACCTATAATCCTACTATTTATTATTAGCATTTTCATTTTTTCCCTCCTACTCTGTGCATGTTTATGTGATTGACATAATCCATTTTTAATTCTACCTTTTCTCTACATTGATTACAAACATTTTCTCATGTTATAAAAATGCATTATAAACATAATTTTAACATTTGTAGAATACTGTATCACAAAATCATACGATAGCTTAGTCACCCCTCTGTTGGGCCCTCAGCTTGTTTCTATTTTTCACTCTTCTAGGCACACTGTTCTTAAGATATTTTACTGTGCATACTTTTGGTCTACAGAATTTTGGATTCTCTTCTGAGCTTCAGAATGGATCAACAGGTCTAAGAATATGAACATAAGGTTCAGAAAGGTTGTGCCAATTTATATTTCCACCTATAAAGATAAGAGAGACTATTTCATGACACTTTAAAGCAACACTTGCAAACCTTGAATTTCTGTGTATGTTCTCAGTAAGCATTTTGTCCAGAGATAATTCAGATCCACACTTCTCCCTGCCCAGTTCAGTTCAGTTCAGTTCAGTCGCTCAGTCATGTCCGATTCTTTGTGATCCCATGAATCACAGCACGCCAGGCCTCCCTGTCCATCACCAACTCCCGGAGTTCACTCAGACTCACGTCCATCGAGTCAGTGATGCCATCCAGCCATCTCATCCTCTGTCATCCCCTTCTCCTTCTGCCCCCAATCCCTCCCAGCATCAGAGTCTTTTCCAATGAGTCAACTCTTCTCATGAGGTGGCCAAAGTACTGGAGCTTCAGCTTTAGCATCATTCCTTCCAAAGAAATCCCAGGGCTGATCTCCTTCAGAATGGACTGGTTGGATCTCCTTGCAGTCCAAGGGACTCTCAAGAGTCTTCTCCAACACCACAGGTCAAAAGCATCAATTCTTCGGCGCTCAGCTTTCTTCACAGTCCAACTCTCACATCCATACATGACCACAGGAAAAACCATAGCCTTGACTAGACGGACCTTCCAGGTCTGCATTATCACCAACCATGGTTTTCTAGAGCCTAAGTTTACTTGCTCCCCCTTGCTTTCCAAGAGGGTGTCCCTTTTTTCTAATGTTTCTTTCTTATACAAAAACAAACAAAAACACCTGAAAGGAAGTCAGTGAAGAAGGAAATCAAAAACCAAATTGCAAGTGTGATAAAGGAATTTTTAAAACTTCCGTATCAGATTGATGTTCAAAACCTTTTCACTGATGAACAGATAGATGTACTATGCAGCTGTGTGCCTTGTCCCTGGGTCTAATTTATATATTGGTCACTTATATTACATGCACTGAGGTGCTGAGAACTGGTTTGTTTCTCTCAGTGTCTTTGACTTCGTAATGTCCCAAGATAATCACTGTCCTTTGAACTGGAAGAACCGTTGGCATTATACAATTCTTCTCAACAAAGCAAACGTTGCTCTGTGCAGATTTTTCTAGATACTAATTCCCTCCACTTCCCTCTGCTCTCTTCCTCATCTCTACCCCAACTGTGTTAAGAAAACAAGTATCTGTTCTCAAAATAAAAAATATTTTTATGTGGATTTCTGAAAAATTTAATCTGAGTTTGCACAGAACAAATGCAGAGAAGTGACCCTATGCTTTAGGTCATGATATAGATACCAGATAACCCACGACTTTTTACAGCTGAATCTTGGTGAGTTTGCTCACACTCTGAGCCACTAGCCAGGCTTTTTATAAATACACAGTATTTAATATGTTTACATAAATTGTGCCACTGGCTATTCTTTATGCATTTAATCAGAAGTCTGACTTAGTCTGTGGACGGTTTTACAAGTGACTCATTAGTGTTCTTTGTATGGAAGACGAAGATAACATAGATACCATCACAACTGGCTCCCATCCCAACAGGAATCCGTAGCTTATTATTAGGCATTTTGGTTATTTTGTCTACATTAAATATTCAGAGTTTGAGGTCTTAGGGAGTAGAATGGAAAGGAAATTGTTTTCCAATTGATTTTTTTATTAAAGGTGATATTTTTTCAGGAAGCCTGAGAGCTTGCCCATGAAATTACATTTATATTAATATAAAGACATTTCTTTTTCAAATATGTCTTTAACAAAGAGAGCTTATTGAAAGTTTGGGACTGTATTTACAGGCCATTTTGGAAAAGAAGACTGAATGGACGGTGGGGTGGGTGCGGTTTGAGGGTTTCCTTGTCTTTACAGTGAACTAGGTGATTAAGCCATCCCTCTGGTCTGGAGAGTTTTCTGTAAAAGTCTGTTAAAACCAAGTACTCGGGGGTTTTAGCAGCACTGCCCCAGGATGGGCACACTAGGAGATCATTTTAGGCCAAAACTGAAGCCCTAAAGGGACACTGTAAGATATTAAGGAGGCCAGTATTTATTTAGGAGGAGAAATGTATGTGATGTGTCTGGGGAACAAGATTAAAAACTCGGATTTCTGTGATTTTGAGAATAATGCCTAAGAGAAATTAAATTTTGATTATGCTTTTCATTTAAATGCTGGCCCTGCTATTTTAAGTATTAATGCCTCTTATTCTCTCCAGTGGCTTCTGATTTTGAAAAAAAACACAACCCTGACTACCACCACTGAGAATACTTTTGGCATGCCCTGTGCTCATCTCCAGTGAAGAAGATGCTGTTTCAGAGGAGTAATGCCTCAAGCTTACCTCATTGTTCCAAACAGTCATTTGTTCAGGACATAAGCATTCAGACCAGAAACAGGATTGTCAGTTCAGTATCAGAGTGGCATATGACTTGTCTGTGTATAATTTCATTCACGTGCTTTTGGTGAGGGGGTGGGGGTGGGAGTCATCAGAGACAGTCTGGAGGGAATTGCTTAAAGAAAGGGGTGTATACCATTGATTTTAATTATTTGTTTATCTCCCCTCCTTTCTCATTCTCTCAACTTGAACTCTGTAAGAGTAGGGATCAAATTATTTTTGTTTCCCCAATTCCTCCAACGGTGCCTTAGTCTATAAAGCATTCAATAAACTTGTCTTGAATTGAATACACTTGTTTTAAAGATATGCTGAGAATTTATTACCACATAACTTCCTAGAGTAAATAGGTCTTTCAGGTTATTTGTGCATCTGCCCAAAGGTATTATTAAACTGTCAGCATGTTTTCCCCAGTTGGAATTAATTTTTTTTTCTAGAGTTTTCTAGTTACCTTCTAGTAGAATCTACAAAAACTTAGTACAAATGGTTTGGGGGGACATGCAGGCAGTCTTCAGCCAGATCCTCCTGTCTAGCGGTCTCTGTGAGTCATTACCTTAGTGGTGGGGGTATAGTCCTAAATTCCCTTTTCCTAGAGTGATCAGATCATAGATCTCAGCCCCTCCTCTTGGGCCCCACTAATAACTTATGGCTCCTTCCCAGTTGAATCATAACCAGGAAAGCATTGCATTTAGAAAAAACTTAATCTGAAGGGACCTGAGCAAATTAAAACCTCTTGAAAAGGAGAAGAGAGTATAGAGTTTATGAGCTGATGGACAAAACTTGAAAGAAATATGAATTTGGAGGGGGGGGTGTTGTAAGGACATTTTTAGTATCTTTCAAGGAGCAAGAAGCAAAGTGAAGAATTATTCCTAAAAATAATATGTCTTCAGGAACACAGAGCCTGCTGTGTAATTTTCTAACTTTGGGGATTTGTTTTTCAGGCTTTTGAAAAGGGGGTGAGAGGCAGTAGTCTGGGCTGCTCCACCAGAGTCTCACATAGTGCATGTCAGAATTTTATAAGGGTTAAGTGGGAAATGCCTACAAAGAGAATTAGGACTTTTATTTTTGTTCTCATGAATAATTTAAATCTATTTCTTTAATGGCTTGATTCAGTGACTGCCCTTGGTAAACATTATTCTTCATGCTCTTGGGAGTGCTTGTTCTATTACATAAGGCTTAGCTTTTATACATAAATTTTCAAAAGTCCTTCCAACATGGTAAAAGAAAACACCTTTAAATACTCATTAAAATATTTAATAAAATGCATATGTGTATTGCAGATGTACACACCTGAGACGTGTTTGCAATCAGCAGAGTCCTTTAGTATCTTTCTAGTTTCCGGGAATACTGACATTTTGAGGGCACTGAAAGTAGAAGGAAGAGTATTTGAAAAAGAAACATATACCTGTGACCTTCTTAGGTTCTTTTCTCTTGATCCTTCTGCCTGCTTTTAGAGTATCAAGGCCACCCCTCCCCTAGAAAATCAGAAGTTGAGAATAGCTGAGTGTGGCATGATAGAGTTACAAGGGTCCTGCGCTGATGATAAATGTCAGCAGTGAGTTCTACAGGCGCAGGTTCCTGTAATATAAACTCGTAATCTTTTATTTTGCCTCATGACGTAAATACTGACGGTGTAAACTAAGTTAAGATACATAAATGCAAGACCATACAGTTTATTGTCAGACTGCCACTTCTATGGAAAATACTGGAGCAGAGCTATGGCGTGTTGTGGCTGACAGAACTGGTGAGGGGGCTGTGCTGGGACCCCTGATTTGCCTCTCCGGGGCCTAAAATAGTGATGTCCTCAGGTGTAAGGCGAGAGACCAGCCCTATAATTCTAACCTGGCTTCCCCACCCCTGAGCTTGAGTACAGGAAAGCCTTGTGAAGAGTGGGGGATAGAGGGAGCTGCAAGGGATTCATGAGCTGATGGAAGAAACATTAAAGGAGGCTTTAAGTCCTTTTTAGGATTTCAGAATGGCTCTTGCTTAATACACTTAAAGGACTTTCTGGCCATAGGACATGCTTATTCTCTCCTCTGTCATGTGGACCCTTTGGCAATAAATATTTGTTTGAATGAATGAATGAATTCTGAGGGCAAGAAATTCCATGAAAAGAGTGATTTGGGAAAGAAGGGAAGTTTCTGCCCTTTGATTATATTGCTACTCTTAAAGTCGATTGGGAGATTTCAGTCTGAGACCAAGGATTGATTTTAGTGTACCCAAAGTGTTATGTGTATATAGATAGATAGATAGATAGATATTTCCAAGGAGAAAGGGCAGAGGTATTCAGCAAGTTCTCTACAGGGTCCATGTCAGCCAAAGCTTTAGCAGTCCTGCTTGAATGAATGCCTCTTAAAATCTGCATTTAAAATAATATCTAAATGTATGTCTGGCATATGATAGGAACTCAATAAGTATTCTATCTTCTTGCTATACAGAAGATGGAGATGACACTACTAAAATTATTGGCTTATACTTCACAGGGTTGTTAGAAGGATTTAGGAACTATGGGACTTGCAAGCACTTTCATTCATTCAGTCGTTCTTAATGCAGAACCTACCCATTCTCAGGCCCTGTCCCACATGCAGGAGGTACTATTATAAATAAAACAGATGTGGTCTCTCTACTGTGGAACTCGGAGTTGAGGTTGCCATTCTTTGTGAACTGCAAAGTACTCTACTCAGAAGAGTAAGGAAATAAACATATCTCCACACCTATATTCAGGCACATTTTTGTGATATAACCATCTTCACACTCCCCCCAAAGATAAAATAGAAGTAAGCTCTCATCCAAATGGCCATGTCTGCATTGTCACAAGAATACGCAATGAGATATAGGCCTGGACCTAAGTGCCATTTCTGCCTAACTAGCACTGTGACCTTGTGCAAGTCACTTCCCCTTTCTTGTCCTCAGATTCCTTGTTATGATTACAGGGTTGGACTCAGTGGCCCCTGATGTTCTTTGACATCATGCATCCACCCTGTGAGCTCAGTGAGGGCCAGCTCCCAGTCTTTGTGTATCCCCTGGACCTTGCACAGTACCTGGCGCTCCAGAGCTCCATCCCCGTTCATCTAACATTTCCAGATCTAGCTATCATGGAAATAAACCCTTTTTTTAATGAATATAACCTGGCCTGTCCAGGAAGCAGTATAACATATACTTTAGGTGAACAATAACGAAGGATGTTATTGAATGGTTACCTAGGACAGTTGGGAAGGACCCTGGATTGTGGCAACAGAGAAGCCACAAAGGGCTGAGAGGGTTGGCTTTTTTTTTTCTCAGTATCATCCTGAGAAAGAAAGAAGCCTGGCCCAACCTCTGCTTCTTCTCCCTCCTGCCTCCGCAGAGATAAACGTCCCTGCAGCTGCATGCCTGAAGCCTTCCCTCTTGCTTTTGTTGTATATTTTGCAGGAAAAAAAAAGAGGGTGGGAGGGGTGAGGTTAATGTGTTGAGTGTGAGTAATTAGTCATTCAAACCATCGACATTGACAGTGACAAGATTTGAGTGCCTGCGCTATTGTGCACTGCTTTAATAGTTTATCCCTGAAATTTTCTGCCTGTATAATGTTTCTTAAAATACATCATGGGAACATAAAAGATTTAATGCAGTGCTTTGTGTAACCATTAGAGTTTGAAGTCAACTGAACCTCCTCAAGGCTCTCTTCTGGATGCTGACTGTAATTCTGTTCTTAATTGCTGTTCAGAAGAGAGAAGGAAGGTGAGTCAGGGGGTTGGAACCTGGTCAGCTACGAAGTTGGCTGTGAGACCCACACAGAATCCTTCATTAAAGTACATATGCACACTTAAGTAACTGATATATTTACTTGCAGTGAAAATTGTGCTATTAGAATATCAAAGGTGTTACCCTGGGGAAGCAAGCATTCTGATTTCGCCAAGCCAGCTTCTGAATTTATTGGAGGATAGCTTCCCACGAACACACATGTTTACCTCTGGTCTTTTTCCCAAGTTGAGATTGCAGGTGTCCTCTCTGTAAGGTCTAGCATGTGACCTTAAAATGCCGTAGTTTCATACTCCATACATTTACATCCTCGCAGCTTCTCTTATTTTCCAAGTAACGCTCTTGGTTCTCTTGTGTGTCAGTTTTCAGTCTGACATTTTACATTTCTGATTCTTTTTTTAAGCCTGTCTTGCATCCTGGGATGCGTCATTAAGACCAGCAAGGGGTCTTATTACACAATGTATATTAACACATTTGCAAATGTTTCTCAGCTTTAAAACTGTACGCTTTTATTGAGAAAACTCTGTGTGTGTGCATATGTATATTTCCCTCAGTTCCTTCTGAGTCCACAAAAGGATAACTGTGCAGTGTGTGTGCAGAGTAAAGAGAGCTCCATCTCCACGAGACGGGAATGACTTGACCTGATTTATAGGTTTGTTCGATGAAAGGAGCTCAGTACTGAACATTGTATTTCATGGTTCCTTTTCAGAGGTTTGGACCCCAGTTAGGGTAGGATTGTCTGATGCACAGATGGGGCTCAGCTCCAGGAGTCAACATAAATTAGGAAATCCACACAGGATGTAAGGAGATCCAGAAGGCTTACTGGGGAACTGAAATTTCTTTGCTGCAGACCTGATACTTCCTAGGCCTTTCTGGAGCAGGGAGACCTGTGAAATATTCACAGGGACAAGTACTGGCTTTCACGACATGTGTCTGTGAGTCAAGCATCCAGTGAATTAAGAATGAACACAGCTGTCAGATGACCTGTTACAGTCTTGGTCCCACAGCATCTCAGCGTGCCTGGGTATGACTTACATTTGTCCTGCTCCATCACTAATACTCTAAATGCTGCCTTACTGCAGGATATTTCTCAGGTGTTTGAGTAGGAACCGTAGTGGTGCAGGGAAGGCGTTCTGTAGATTGTGGGACTGATTTTTTTGCCACTAAATCAAAATGTAGCTGTTGGGCAGCTCTGTGGTTCTGCTGGCCGAGCCTCCTGAACTGGATAAATTCTGTTTTTCATGTTCCTTGGTGAGTTGGTGGTGCTCCTTAGGTTTGTTGCCTGGACACCTGACTCAGTGAAGCAGTGAGACAAGACAGCAAAGGGAGGCACTGCACAGACCCAGGAGGCCGATGGCTTGGCAGAGCAGAAACCTACCTCCCAGCCAGGAGTTGTGATGATGTTCTAAAACATCATCTCCATTAGCATGATCCCTCCCCTGGGCACAACGCCCTGATTCTTTCCTGGACCCTTGCCTCAAGGGCAGAGTATCTGCATAGGAGTTACTGGGTGCATTTTTTTGTTGTTGTTAATCAGTGCTGAGGAGAGCTTGATTTAAGATTCCTCTACAGAGCCCTTTACTTTCTCCTTGCTCTCTGGACCAGCCTAACACAATCCCACAGTTGTCCTGAAAGTTTTGATGTGATAAGTGAAGCCACTTAGTTACCTACGTGATGGCAAAGAATCTTAGACGCTTCCCACCTTCCTCCATCTGCCTTGTTTCCCTGATTCCTCTTGAGACTTATTTTCTTTCTTTTGGTTTCAGTTCCCAGTTGTGATTATCAGAAGAAGAAGCAATTAGAGCAAAGCTTATCCATGTAGGGCATAATGAGGAGTAATAGTTACGATGCTTCTAGCCACTTTATGTTCTAGGCATCTTACATACATAAATAACCCTGCACAGTGGTGTTATTCTGGTTTATAAAGAGAAAACAGGCCCAAGAACCCAAGTGCCTGAGATCACGGAGCTAATAAGTAGTAGAACTAGAGTTTTAAGTCAGCTAAAACTCTAAAACTTATTCCCTTCTTACTATACCACTATGTTTCAGATGAGCAAATAAGCAAAAAGCAAAACAAAACAAAAACAGCAACAACAAAAAAACAGCCTCTGGACATTGATGAGGATGAGCAGCAACTAGAACTTTCATATTCTGCTAGTGGGAGAGTCGGTTGGTACATCTATTTAGAAAAACTATAGACAGTACCTACTAAAGCAGAAATACCCCTGAACCCCAAAATAGACTCCAAAGAATATTCCCAACAGAAATGTGTATGTACACCATAGGATGTGTATGTAATGCTCATAGCAGCATTATCTATAATAGTTAAAAAAAAAAAAAAAACTAAAAATAACCCAGTGTTCTTCAAAGTAAAAGAGATACATAAAACATAATATTTTAATACAATGCAATTTTCTCCAGACATGGAGAAGAACAGTCTACCTCTATATTTCAAAACATGAAAGACACTCAGACATAATATGTGAAAAGACATAAAAGGGTACATTTTGTGTGATTCCATGTATATAAAATTCAAAAAAAAAAAAAAATAAGTCTATGAATTAGAAATCAGAGTAGTGGTTACCTTGGTGGGTGGTATGAATGATGAGGATGGGGACACAAGAAAGTCTTCTGGAATGCTGGTCATTTTCTGTATCATGATCTGAAAGGTGGTTACTTGAGTGTGAGTTGTGTTCATTTTGTAAACATTCCTTGAGTTGTACCCTTGAGACTTGTACAGTTTACTACATGTGTATTAGATAAACAGGCTTATCTCCCCAAATTTCTCAGAGCAGCCAAATAATAGTAATAATAATGGAAGCTACTAGTAATCAGATATCTGCTAAGCTTGGGTTTCCTTGTCTATAAAAAAACACAGAGGATGTTAGAATATGCCTCACTCCTTTCTGGTGGGGAGTCAGTGAGAGAAGTCACATCAGGTAACTTGCAGTGCCACCAGGGAAGCCCAAGAATACTGGAATGGGTAGTCTATCCCTTCTCCAGGGCATCTTCCCTACCCAGGAATCAAACCAGGGTCTCCTGCATTGCAGGTGGATTCCTTACCAGCTGAGCTACCAGGGGGGAAGCCCTAGAATGACTTTAATGGATATCAATGATTGTGGTTATGTTCCCACCACTATTCAGGCACTTTACATATATTCTGTCACCAGATCCTTCTTAACACCTTGCAAAGCAGGCAGCATTGTTCTTCTCCTCTTTCAAATGAGGAACACTAAGGTTCTCAGAGTTCAAGTCCCTTACCCAAAGTTGTACAACTAGGGAATGACAGAGCATGATCCCATTTCCAAGGAGCTGATGTTCAATTTCACAGAAGATGGAAATAACACCGTAAAGATGAGGAAGGGATGGAGCTCAGATAGAATGGAAAAGTGGGACTGATGGACTGCATTCGGGCCAGGAAAACTGGGTACAGGCCTAGACTCTGCCCCACTTTCCTGTGATGACAAAGAAATCTCTGGATGTCTCTGGAATTCATCTCCAACAGGAGACTTTTGAACTGAATTGTATTGCCTGAAGTGCCTTCTTTCTGGCTCTGCAGTTTTCTGATTCTCAGTGCTTGTCATACCATACAAGGCATCTTCATGAACCAGCTCCATGAGCTTAAACCCACTTTTCATGTAAAACCTAATTCTAACAACATCTTCTTGGGACTTTCCCTGAGTACCCCTGTCCTT
>NW_011494605.1:3237719-3256199 GCF_000754665.1 Bison bison bison
TTAAGCAGGTTTAATTGCTCCTCCATTACATGGCCACTGTCCAATTGCAGCCCTTTGCCTTCTATGTCCTCTGTGGACTATAAGCTCCTTGTGGATAGAGACTGAGGCTTGTCTCTTTATTCCATGCATGCTGCCTCAAACAGTTAACACATTCGTGGAAATATTTCTTTAAGTAACTATTTAAATACATAGAAGTCTTTTTTTGAGTAATGTGTGAAAGGACCATCTGGGGCTGGACTAGACTTGAAGTAGAGACCTAGAGAGAACTTTCCTTCATGTTTTTTTATTTTATTTGAGGTCCAGGAGAAACAATAACAGAGTAGCTGGGGAGAAACGTCATTAGATAACTTTGTAGCTCCCCAGCGTGCTTTTATGAAATCTAAAGTTTGATCATTATTAAGCATCAGTGAAAATCTAAACCCTTCCCATATGAAACAGCCCCACTTAATTTAATGTCATTTTACTTTATGAGATAGTTAATAAACAGGTACTGTATTTGATCTTGTGAGCGTAGCCCTCTATGTTTAGCTTTTTCAGCTTTAATGGAACTATAATTTTAATCATGATTATTACTTTACATTTTAATTATAATTTGGTGTGGCTTAAGTATACATTTCTGAGAGTGATTGTGTAATGAAAACAGGAATTAGCTTTTCATTAACAAAATAATGGGAGAGTTCCCACTGCATTCTAGTCTGTGTTCAAAATCTATGGGCTGGCCTAAAAATAGCAAGGGGAGTTTAACATTTTGGTTAAAAACATGTTTCTAAATTGGCTGTGTTCACAACCTCATCTCTTTTGCTCCATCCTGCTTTATCTTGTTCCCTTTCTTTACAAAAAATAAAATCAAATCTTGAAAGAGACTTTGTGTCTTTGAGATATCAAAAGGCTTAATATTTTTATTTTTATTTAGATAATTAGCACCATGGAGCCTCAGGTGTCAAATGGCCCGACATCCAATACAAGCAATGGACCCTCCAGCAACAATAGAAACTGTCCTTCTCCCATGCAGACAGGGGCAGCCACAGATGACAGCAAAACCAACCTCATAGTCAACTATTTACCCCAGAATATGACCCAGGAGGAATTCAGGAGTCTCTTTGGGAGCATTGGTGAAATAGAATCCTGCAAACTCGTGAGAGACAAAATTACAGGTACGCTCTTCTTCACTATTCTAGGCTTGGGATTCACAGCCACCTTGTTCCATTAGAAATGCAGACTTTGGCAGGAGTGCGTGTGTGTGGTGGTGGCTTTGAGTGTTTGCAGCTTGTGTCCTGCATTCAAGGATAGCATGGTTACAGTCACAAATGCATATGTGTGTGAATACTACATGCAACCGCTTTGCGGACTGGTAGGACCAGGAAGCAGATAAAGATTTTGGAGCTTCCTCAGCTTTGCTTTATGTGAAATAATCCTTTGGTTGTATCCTCTTTTATTCTTAATCAGCCACCCCTACACTCTGTTCTTTAGTTCTCAGTTCTGCCCTCTGCCCCCAACCCCGTACTCGTCTTTGTCTGTTTATCCCTTTCCTCTTAAACGTTTGGTTCGTGTGTGTCCAGTGTTCTTCCATGTGTCCAAGACAGTGTTTTAGAGGCGGCTATTGTCGTCACAACTGCCCATTGTCCCTGGGAATAATAGGCCTTAAGGGGAGCAGATTATTCTGGAATAAATCTACTCTGTCATGGGAGGGAGATGCTACATGAAGGAATTTTATGTTATGTGTTTGTTGTGAAGATACTCTTTGAGCATTCAGAGACTTTTTACTGGAAAGTAAAACAATACCCTACCCTTCAATACTTGAAAGCTTTAGGTTGTGATTTTTTTCTAATTGACAGTCATTCATTGAGGACCTCGCGTCTGCCAGATACTGACGCTATAATCCTTTGGGGCTGGGGCTGGGGGTCGTTTCCCTGTAATCTTTCTGGAAGTGAGAATGTTTTCTTAGAAAAATATTGGACTACATCGTGATGGCAGTGAAGCTGCTATGCTTTGATGCTCCCCTCCTAAAATCATTCACACTCAGCTTTGAGTATTTATCATTTTTGAATGTTGACTTTTATTTCCCTCTCTCTGGACAGTTTAACTGAAGAGCAGCTGGCCTATATAGGAAAAAGGAAACTTTAAAATATTGAAATACGTTATCTTGATTTTTAAATCAGAGAATACAGTGTATTTGTGTGCATGTAGCCATATTCTCCAATTCTTCTGATTCCCTTGTCAATTTGTCCCCTATATATATTATTTTGAAAAATCATAAAACTCAAATAATTGTCAACATATAAAAATCACATAACTCACCAAACTTAATTTCCTCTTCTGTAAAGTTGGAAAATAATACTTATCTTAAAGGATTTTTTGTGAGGACTAAATGGAAGATTGGATATATACTGCCTAGCACAATGCATCTTGCATAGTAGTCTCTCAGTAACGGGGAGGGTATTATTATTATAAGTACAGTTAGTATGTTTCAAGAAGAGTGACTAGAACAGAGAAATTTTATCAAGGTCTCCAAATAGGGCCACGGCTTTGGTGTTCTTATCCCAGAGCCCTGGATCATCCATCCTTTGACAGAACTGCCTATGCTGTCAGAAAGCCAATGTTTAGATTCCTGAATAATCTTTATATAATAGGATGATAATTCAAACCAAATTAAAACCAGTTAACCATATGATTCTTCCTCCTACTCCTGTATGGAAAATGTATTTTTGGTATAGCCTTACCTTCTAAATAGGGACTCTGCCAGCTATCTTAGTGAATATTATTAAGCA
The DNA here is from genome assembly GCF_000754665.1 of Bison bison bison. NCBI lineage: Eukaryota > Metazoa > Chordata > Mammalia > Artiodactyla > Bovidae > Bison > Bison bison. The sequence goes on from NW_011494605.1 coordinate 3,240,488, forward strand.
CCTTTTCAAAAGAGTTCCTTTAGAAGTGTAGTGAGATTTTTCAGAAGTACTGATTCATGGTGTTGTTCTTTGTTTTCTAAAGACACATGTTTAAACAAGCAGATTCCTTTACTGAAAGAATGCTAATTTGGTAGTTCACTGAGTGGATTTGAATAGGAGTGACAGCTTCGAAGACAGCCTTTAATTTGGTATACAAAACCAAAATTGTCAACTTGGGTTTGTTTAGCACCCTCTCCAGCACAAGCAGAGACATACAGTGGCATCTGAGCTTAAAGAAGAAGCTTATGGGTTGAAGGCAGAAATACAATTCAGGCATAAATTTATAATTATGCATTTTTTAATTCAGGGGGAAAAAGAATTTTATTTGCAGAGAACTTATGGGAATGAGGCAGGGAAATATAGAAAGACCAGAGATATTTGCCCTCATTTGGTAGCAGTGTTTAATAAAAGTAGAACTTGTGGCTGTAAAGAGTGCTTATTAAATTCTTCATTTACACTACCTAATTAATTCTAGCATTTTAAATTAACAGTGAAACTGGTCCCTGCTGTACCATTCCATAGATGCAGCATATTTCCTCCATCCACCCGTTGTTCAGGTTTAATTGGCTACGCTAAAAGTCAGAGAAGGAGAGAGAGAGAGAGACTGTGGGGAGGTAGGGACGGAGTGGGGATCTCTCTAATGGAAGACCCTCTGAGGCCTGCATTTGGGGTTAAGTGATAACACAGGCTGGGAGGCTGAGGTTTCACACCTGCCAAGTTAAAAGGCTGCTGGTGGTGGTTCAGAAGTCAGGGTAAATGACATCATAGGTATTTTTGTTGCCCTGATTTTTAACATCCCAGTCCCCCCTTTTCCTCCAACACCTCCTACAGATCTCAATGCATCTCGATCCTGTGAAGTTTACAGGGAGTTCTAAATACCCAGTGGGAGGATTAGGGGGTGGGAAGTGGCAAAAAGATAAGAATTCAAGATTAAGATTTTCCAGCCTAACCACTCCCTAAGAGAATGTAATCGATCTCCTTAGAAAGTTCTGGCTTCTGAAAGTACAGGAGGGTGGGGAGGGAGGGAAGGAAAGAAGGAGGGAAGGAGGGAAACAGAAACTGTTAATGGTGTTGCCAGTAGGCTGGCTTCACTCCTTGCTGTGGGCTGTCAATGAATTCTCCATTTGAATTTGGGCATGGACTTAAGTGTCATGCGGCCAAGAACATACTTGCTATTATTTATCAAGCACTTACTCTAGGCCAGGTACTTACTGGACACTGAACATACCTTATTTTATTGAACATTGAGAACAACCTCCATTTCCTTAGATGAAGACGCAGAAGCTTAGTGAGGTTTAGTAACTTACCGTGGCAGCACGGTTTATTAGCAGGTGATGGAGCTGGGATTCGCTCCCCGTTTCCAAAAGCGTGATCTTACATGGAAGCATGTGACGACGCCCCGGCCTGTGTTACCTGAAGATGCCTGCTAAGCCTCCCCCATAACCCAGTGAAACATCGCATTCCTCTGAGCAGCAGTTGCTCCACTCTGCCAAGTCTACCTAATGCTCCATGGCTTAAAACAAGACCCCTGTGTATAACCAGAGGCAAAGATAACAATATTTATCATCCTCTGGGGATATAACTCAGCCTTCAGTGGAGAGTCAAATTTACTGAAAATGCCAGGTTTAAGATTCCCTTACAGTGGTTTTAGACATCTCTGTTACTTATCTTCTCAGAGATATTAGATTTTCTTTTTTCCAATTGGGAAAGGACACTTATCAGGATAATCTAGGTACCGGGGAGAGAAAATATATGTTGCAAGTTGCTTTTGTGTGCATCTGTGAACACAAGGAGGCTCTGGAAGCTATGTTCTTTATTTTTCTCCATCCACCTGCACCTCTGCTCCTGGAGAGAAAGGAAGATGGCATGTGTCCTGCAAGGATTCGTGCCACCGAGGAACTCAGGCAAAGAACACCAAACCCCTGGTAGAAATTCTGTTATTCCCGTGGACTGTGGATAATTGAATTAAGTTCTTTTTTGTTGTTGTTGCCTTTTTGTTTTTCAGGCTTTGAGATTGCATTTCTGAATCCAGGTTCCTAGATGATTAGTATTTTAGGGGAGGAAACATATGGCTGAACCAGGATAGTTCGGTGGCTCATGGTATATCTTAAAGCCAGCACAGCTGGAATGCTAAATTGCATCTTTATAATTGTCTCTCTTGTTATCACCCCTCTCGAAAAGGAACAGAAAAAGGAGGGAGGAAAGTAACAAAGAAAATTCCCCAGAAATAAATCAGTGTACGATAGCAAGGAGTTTTGATCTGCCTATCTAGACTGATTATTTGCATCATGGTGATAAAAAAAGAGTTATATTTTTACTTGATATCACTCTTCATGTACCCATGCAGTATGGTTTTTAAGAGTAGTTTTCTATCCATTTCAGGCAAATGAGAACTCTGAAGTGGGGTTTTAAGGATGGGGTGGTCCAAAATGAACATTATCCATTATAAAACTGAATATATGGAGTGACCAGTATATGAAATAGACTATATGGACTGTGGGTGGTTGAGGAAAGGTGAAGTCTCCATTAGCTAGAGCTATTGAGGTGGCATTTGAAGAATGGGGTTAGGATTTAGGTAGACAGAAGAAAAGCAAAAGGAATGGAGCAAAAGTTCCCATCTAAGAACAAAAGTCTTTTTTTATTCTTCTGTGCTTTGGACAAAGGAAGTAAAGCTGGGTCATGCCTCTCAGACGCAGTCCTCTCATACTGAAGTGCTGCCAAGTGAAGTTAAGCATATGAAAACATTAAGTCAGGGACTTCCCTCACAGTCCAGTGGTTAAGATTCAGAGCTTCCAATGCAAGGGGTGTCCATTCAATTCCTGGCCAGGAAACTAAGATCCCACATGCTGTGCCCTGGGGCCAAAACAGAGAACATTATGAGTTAGAGTTGCACCTGATGGACAAAGGCAACATTTCCTAAACCCCACCTCTAATCCATCTTTTCATTCTTCCTTTATAATATATGACTTTGGCGTAATTAATATTATCATTTAGTGGAAAGAGCAGAATAAGGCAAAAAAGATGCTTCACTACTGGAGGCATGAGGGTGAATGCTTTGCCACAGCCTTTGTGTGTAGAATCACAGCTCTAATTAAAGGAACCAACTCAGTGTTGATTCAGTGACACTGGGTAACTTCTGTTCTTTCTTAGATTTGTGAAAGTGCTAATAATTCCCTCTCAGGAGGTAGGATTGGACTACAGCAGTGGGTGGTTGGGGGTTAGGGGTTGGGAGGAAGCTGTGTCTGTTAGAGCATCAAGGCCAAGAGGTATTACATAGGATACAGTCTCTTGGGTTCAAGAGGGAGAGGCGAGTGAGGGTTGTGGGTTACCTTATGTTACCTCATATATTTATAAGGAACTGGACTAATAGGGACATTGTGGGAATTTAATTGTTTTGCTTCTAAGATAACATTATTAACAATAAAAAGGCTATAAAAAAAATCCTAAAGTACAAAAATGCTTTGAATTTACTTCTGAAATGTCAGTTCAGCCCTGGGGTAAGTTTATTGATGTAATTTCTGACAGCATCCAGCAAAGACAAATAAAAATAATAGCAGCAGCTTTTGTATGTTTTTGTGTGCTTTCTGTGTATTCTGGATACTATATTACAAGCTTTAAATATAGTCGCTCATTTAAATAGTAAATTGGGACTTCTTGGAGATTCATAATCATAGCCAGTGTTTATTGAGTGCTTACTATGTGCTGATCATTGGGCTGAGATCAATAAATGAAGTTTCATGTAATCCCCAAGACAGTCATTTTACAGTCCAAGAAACTTGAGCTCAGGAGCAGTTGAGTCATTTACCCAAGATGACTTAGCTTCCAAGTATGGGAGCTGGGACTTGAACTCTTGGCTCTCTGACTAATTGTGAGTTGTCCCATTATAGTTTATCTCTGCCAGTTTCCCTAAAAATACTAAACTGACATCTCCCCCTTGCAAACCAACACAATTTATATTACCTAGGGAATGAAAACTTTTAGTACAGGGAAAATATAATTAGAGTTTAAAATCTTTTGTCTCGGAAGATAGCATGATATGCATTAAAAAAAAATACCAGTGACCAGTAAGGTCACTGCTTACCTGAACAGAAAGAATAGACTTCGAGTGGTTCTTATCTTCAAATTCTCTCTTCACAAGATACCCCTCACTGTGTTCTCCTTTTCTTTATCTTCCAAGCACTGTGTTGAAATGGATGCCGCCTTAAGTTTAAGCATACTTAAAACCCAGCCTCAATTATGCAGATCCAAGAAAATCCCAAGATATTGATTAGCTAAATGAACTTTTCTACATGCACATCAGAGGGATATGTGTTAGCAATGGGAAGGGTAGAGGAAATAGTAGCATTTATCAGCATATTTTGCTGCTGATTTTGCAAATGTACTTGATACAGTGCAATGTGCCTCCTGAATTCAGAGGAAAATCAGGCAGATTTGCATCTATTATTTTATTTATCACCTCCCTGCAGTCATTTTATACACATTCCACAAAGAAGAGTAAAAGAAATTTGAGTTGTTGACTTGGGGAGAGGATTGATTATTGTTGGGGGTTGAATGGAAAATTTTTAGTTAAGGAGAAGATTTGACAGACTAATGGGGTTACAAAACAGGAGAATAGGGGTCTGCTTTATTAAGGGGAACTTAAAGAACTCCAAAACGTTAAGTGCAAACCGTGAACCATATAATCATTGTGCCTCTTACACACCCATCAAGGGCAATCAGGAACCTCCCATCCTTTCTAATTAGGACAGGTTGGCAATTGAGTGGAGCTGTGAGGCTTAGAGCTTGTGCAGGTACATTCTGTTTCTTTCAACATATTTTTTTCCCAGGACGGCAATAGGCAGGATTATAGACCAGGTATGGTTTCCTTTTGCCCCCTGGCTATCTTTCCCTTCATCTTCCCTTCCAAATCAGATGGTTCTGTCCTGCTTCTGAACTCAGATAACCGTAGGAAAATATTCTCACATCCCAAGAGAGGTGTCTCAAGGGATTTTTACCTGGGATGTGAATCAGGACTGAGTATTTTAAGGATTTTCTATTTCTGTACTTTAACTGGCTCTTTGGTTCCTAAGACCAATTCCCTGTTCACTCAGCCACCCCTCCTCCCCCCAACACACACACACACACACACTCTCTCTCTCTCTCTCTCTCTCTCTCTCTCCTTCTCTTCCCCCCTTCTCTATAGAATGACCTGGTTGATTGAGACTAGGAACTAAGTAGGAAGGTAATGTCTAACTGAAATTTCCATACATTATCTAAAAATGTAATTCATCAGCTTCAGGGTAGGAGGAAAGTGCTTTCTGAAATGTGTTAATGGGAAAATCATTTTTTCTTGTCTTCTGTGAGCTGTGATAGTGGTGATTTTTTTCATTCTCCCCCACCCCACCCCGTACTGCTCTTAACTGATGAACTTTGTTACCTTTTATTCCTTGTCAGAACTGAAGATCTTTAAGTTGCCTTTTTGTTTTTCCTACAGTCCCAAAATTGAGCTTTGATGGGAGAAGATATTTCTAGTTTGGAGAAAAGATAAAATTCAGATGGAGACCATATAGTTGTATAAGGCTTTTACATTTGTGAAAGATTTTCAATCAGCCAACTTTATTTATTTAGTGTCTGCTCCCTCAGACCAAATAAATGTTATATCTTTTCCTTCTATTCTCTTAAATTCTGTATCAGAGTCTGTGAGGAAGCTAAAGAGAATAAGACGTAGTTTGTGCCCGCATGTTGCTGCTAGCACGGCCAATGAGTAGAGGAAGTCAGGACAAATTACAGGGCCCTACAGCAGTCTGCAGGTCTGGGAGTGGCTGGGAGCCCATGTGACGCATAAAGGTGGGGCCACATTTGCTGTTTTCTGTGCGTTGGCGGCAGGGGAGTGGGGGGCGGGGCGGTGCAGGAGGGGCCTAGTGGTTGGGCGGGGGATGTTTGTTTTGTTTTTCACCAAAGCCCAAACTTGCTTTTCCTGACCCTTGCTGTTAATTTCACTGGAAAGAGAGCACAAAAGGATTCATAACAGAACAATGAAGTTGGCGGTTTGATGAGGTACCTACTGTGTGTCAGGCCTTCCCGGGTGGCGCTAGATCCCCTCAAGGAGCGCATGGCAACCCACTCCAGTATTCTTGCCTAGAGAATCCCATGAACACAGGAGCCTGGAAGGTTACGGTCCGTGCTTAGTCGCTCAGTCGTGTCTGATTCTTTGAGACCCCATGGGCTGTAGCCCACCAGGCTCCTCTGTCCATGGAGATGCTCCAGGCAAGAAAACTGGAGTGGGTTGCCATGCCCTTCTCCAGGGTATTTTCCTGACCCAGGCATCGAACCCAGGTCTCGCACATTGCAGGCAGATTCTTTACCATCTGAGCCACCAGGGTAGCCCATGAATACAGGGAGTAGGTAGCCTATCGCTTCTCCAGGTATCTTCCTGACCCAGGAACTGAACCAGGGTCTCCTGCATTGCAGGCGGATTCTTTATCAGCTGAGCTACCAGGAAAGCCCTAGGGTCGCAAAGAGTCGGACACAACTGAAGTGACTTAGCACACATGCACACAGTACTGTGTGTCAGCAACGGTCAGACACATCATGTATGTTATCTCATTGAAGCTTTGTACCAGTTATGCATGGTCCATGGTATTATCTCCATTTTACAGATCAGAAAGCCAAGGATAAGAATCAGTTAGTTGCACAGCACTGTTTACAATAGCCAGGACATGGAAGCAACCTAGATGTCCATCAGCAGACGAATGGATAAGAAAGCTGTGGTACATATACACAATAGAGTATTACTCAGTCATTAAAAAGAATACATTTGAATCAGTTCTAATGAGGTGGATGAAACTGGAGCATATTATACAGAGTGAAGTAAGCCAGAAAGAAGAACATCAATACAGTATTCAGTTCATACTAATGCATATATATGGAATTTAGAAAGATAGTAATGATAACCCTATATGCGAGACAACAAGAGAGACACAGGTGTATAGAACAGTCTTTTGGATTCTGTGGGAGAAGGCAAGGGTGGGATGATTTGAGAGAATGGCATTGAAACATGTATATTATCATATGTGAAATGGATCGCCAGTCCAGGTTTGATGCATGACACAGGGTGCTCAGGGCTGGTGCACTGAGATGACCCAGAGGGATGCGATGGGGAGGGAGGTGGGAGGGGGGTTCAGGATGGGGAACACATGTACACCCATGGTGGATTCATGTCAATGTATGGCAAAAGCACTACAATATTGTAAAGTAATTAGCCTCCAATTAAAATGAATAAATTTATTTTAAAAAAAAAAGAATCAGCTGGAGAATACAAAGCCTATGGTATTTCTGTTACCTTACTACTCTGCCGTTGCTGAATGAAAATGAATAAAACATCAGCTATGGGTGTTCAGAGGAGAAAAAGATCACCGTGGGCTGGGGTTCTCAGAGCAAGTGTCAAATAGGAGTGAGCCTTGAACTTGGTAGAGAGTAGATTATCCGAGATGAGTAGACACAGAGAAAACAGCTGAGCCAAGCTTCAGAGACATCGTCAAGGGATAGTGAATAAAACAGGCAGAACTACTCCTTGGGGTAAAGTTAGGACTCACTTTGTGTTGATGAAATAAGGTCAGAGTGGTTAAGTAATTTATCTAAGGTCACAGCTAATAAGTTGTGAAACTGAGATTTGAACCCAAGTCTGTCAGACTCCAAAGTCTGTGTTCTTCTACTTTGCCAATAAATAACCTGACCTAACACAGGAGGTAGACAACTTGGCAGACTTCTCATGGTGATTTGGGAATTACTGTTTTTCTCACTGAGGTCAGAGTCATGTTCTCTAGTGAGTCTCTTTCCAAAAACTTCAGTTTCGCACTGATTTATAAGTTTGGTTTTCTGCTTGGCCCTTGTTTTGTTGTTGGATGTCTAGTGAGACAGGGCCCAATCTACACTGAGTGGAATACAGCTAATTAGGGTAATTACTCTAACTCCTATGGCCGCCTCTCTTCACAAACATCTTAAATCAGATTAAATAATTTTATTGGTAGTATGACCGTGAAAGGTATACTTAATAACCCCCGATATTTGCCTTTCATGTTTATTTGCAAAGGTTTTTATACTCAGTACCTCTTCTGACCCTATTAAAGTACCCAATATCGGCAATGTCTATACTTACTTTACAGATAAGACCAGTGCACCCCAAAGAAGAAACTCTTGACTTCTTATTTTCCTTTCTTCCTCTTTTTTCCTTTCTTTGCTTGTTTCCTGTCCTACCTCCTCTTTCTGCCTTATTTATTTATATGCCATTTGATCCAAAAAGAATTTGAATTGACTTATGAGATAGAAAAGAGCTAAAATTTAAATAGCCATAGATTTAAAAAAAAAACAAGGTAGAAGGGAAATAGTAGAATGGTAAAAGGAGACCAGAGAGAAAGTTCATAAATTAATTGTGGCTAAATGACTCATCTCAGAAGTAACAGACCACCTCCCCAAAACCACCTAGTCTGAGTTTTCTTTACATCAAGGAAACGTGGATGATGACAACCTTGATCCCATTCTCAAGTGGTAACCAGGTTCCCAGCCCTGCTCCCTTCCCACCACACTCACTAGAGCCTCTGATCATGAAGACTGTTGCCAATTATCCTATAGGTTGGGGTATGAAGCCTGAAATCACATACATAGAGTTTTCTTTTTTTCAAATTAAATCCATGTTGGATTGATAGACTTGTTTTTTATGGCTGGGGCAGGCAGCCAACAGAAAAGCTGCCTGAGTGGAATCCCTGTTTTCATTAATAAAAGGTATAGACAGTTGAAGCAGGCTTCCTTGCCTGCTGCCCTGAACTGAGATGCAGGTGGCTTCTGAGTCTCCACAGTCACTCTGTCCCCTTTACATCCCAGGGTTGGGCATGCAGAAACATCAGACCTCTGCGCCCATCTCCCTGGTGAGGGTTCCTACACTGAGTTCTGGCAAGTTCCCCATCATCCAGGACCCTGAGCTGGTTAATAAACAGGAGAAACAAATGTCAGCCTCTCTTCCAGGTACTGACCCTGGAAGCTGCAATAGTCCTCAGCTGCCTTTTCTCTCCCCAGTGGCCCTCACCTGTCAGCGGAGCCTTCCCAGTGAGACAGACCACCCTTTAACTACAAAAGAAATGAGCACTACCCAAGAGCTCTACAGTCCCCAACACACACACACACACACACACACACACACTCACATACTTTCTGGTCAAACACCAGATGCCAGAAAAAAGAAAACCAGATGCAATGCATTGGACTAACCAAAGGTGGGACAGGTGTCAAACTCCTGTACCACAACCCCCCTCCCCACACACACACACTTAGTAGAAGTGGGCATGCCCTTGCATAGGTCTGTATTCACCTAGACCTCCATTCTCAGTGTACAATATAAAGATAAATCTTTACCTTCTTTGAACGGTACTTGTGAGTTCAAACCAAATGCCACATGAAGACACTTGTAAACTAAAGCAATAAATGGGACGGGCCCCTTCTATCTCATAACTCCTTCCTGCTTCTCTCCAAGGGTTCTACCAACTGGGCCAGCAGATGGATAAAGGGAGAGGAGTGGAGAGGAGTGTAAAAGTGGATTTCTGTTCTGGTGTAGTCCTCAGCATGTTATTCCAAGGAGCAAGTACGACGCAGGGTGTGAGAAGGCCAAAGAATGGAACGGGAACTTAGATTTATTAAGTACTGCTAGACGCCAGCCCCTCTGTTATCTCATTTAATCCTGGTCTTGCCCGCAAGAGGTAATGGTGGCCCTGTTTTTCAGATGAGAAAACTGAGGCTCAGAAAGTTTAAAATGACTGACCTGAAGTCACACACTTGGCAGGCGACCAAGCTGTGTACCTGTGTCTGTCTGACTACATGCTGCGGCCAGTTGGGTCAGGAGACCTTCACAGAGAGGGTTCCTTGTATTCTGCTGTTTCATCCTGAGTCGTGAACGTGGCTGTGTAGGATGATCCTGGTAAGCCTCAGAGATAACTACAGTAATAATGCACAGCAGTTTTAGTGGCTCTGGAAGATTATAAATGAAAGCCTTTAGTTCAGTATTGGAAAATGTCAGGACGGTTTCTGAGAATTATTTAAAAATCATACCAGCTTTTATGAGTGGCAGCATGAGGAACTGGAAAGAGTCACCAGGTTCTTATTCTAGCTCTAGCTCTGGGCCATTCAGTACCTCAATGCCTCATTTTATGCTGGGCATAAAATGGCAATGACACTGGCTCTTTCCACCTTGCCATCTGTTGTGACATCAGATGAGCTAATGTGTCCATAAGTAGTTAAAGAGCTACACCAATTCAGGACATTACTGTGGTCACCCAGAAGGTAGGCTACTGTAAGCAGGGGATCTGAGGGTAAAATAAATACTAAAACCCCTATGATAAGCTAGCTTTGCTTTCTAGTCCAGATGTTTTGTTCAGTTATCTACGTACATCTCAACAAAAGCTGATTACCTCTTTCAGACATCAGCGTGTAACTGTTATTAATGCTCAAGCTGATCAAATTACAATGCCACAGATCCTACTTGTGCTTTAATATTAGATTTTGGATTCCGGTCTATAATGAATGATTTTTCTCCATGCATTGGAAAAATTGGTTAGCAGAGTTCATAAGAAAGTTTAATTAGCAGGCTGTTTGTGAAAATAGCGGCTGTGAGTCATCATTCAGAATGAACTAACATTTCTTAGGGTTGGATTTGTTCTTCTGTTCCTTGAGCAGCCACACAGGATCTTTGTGTTTGGGAAGCTGATGTCTGCACGCTGCCCACTTGAACTGCATCGTGTAATAAATTAATGACAAAAACAGCAAATCTGAAAAGCTAGAGAGGAAGAGGAGGTGTAAGGTGTTTATATATTTGAGTATGTGTGTCTCTGTCTTCCAGGGAAATATCATGGACCTACTATAATCCAGGATTGTATGAGGCAGGAGAGCCTAGTGATTAAGAGCTAGCTGCCTATGCTTGTATCCCGGCCTCACAACCTGAAAAGTGTTAGTCTCACAGTCATGTCCGACTCTTTGCAACCCCATGAACTGGACTGCCAGGCTTCTCTGTCCATGGAATTCTCCAGGCAAGAATACTAGAGTGGGCAGCCATTCCCTTCTTCAGGGTATCTTCTTGATCCAAGGATTAAACCCAGGTCTTCTGCATTGCAGATGGATTCTTTACCGTCTAAGCCACCAGGGAAGCCCTTACTAGCTGTATAACAGGCAAATTTTCATTCTTTCTGTGCCTCAGTTTTCTCATTTGTAAAATAGGGATAGTGATAGGATTGTTGTGAGCATCAGTATATGTAAAACACCCAGAACAACACCTGACATATAGTATATAATTCTCACAGCAGTTCTGTGAGATGTATGTATTATTTGTCCTATTAAACGGGTGAGGAAACAGACTCAGAAAGGTTAAGTAACTTGTCCTAGGTCACACAGCTTCTAAGAGGCAGAGAAAAGTTGAATCCATGTTTATTTGACTCCAAAGCCTCTATTTTTATGTACAATACTAAACTTCTCTAAATGTGCCTGGTTAGTAAGGTATACATAGTGTTCACATGTGTGCCTGTGTGTATATATACCTATAAGTGTGTATTCCTGCTTGGGGGCCCATGTAGTCACACACAATTATGTTTTGTTTTTCTCCTGGATCTTTGGTTCTCCTAGTGAAACTCCTTGAACTCGTTGCTATTGATATGTAGCAAGCTAGAACCAGACTTGTACAGTGTATGCTCAGTCTCTCAGTCGTGTCCGACTCTTTGCAACCCTATGGACTGTAGCCCGCCAGGTTCCTCTGTCCCTGGGATTTCCCAGGCAAGAATACTGGAATGGGTTGCCATTTCCTTCTCCAGGATGTACAGTGTGTACTGACATGAATATCTATACACAGATGTCTGATCTCCCCACTGTGCATTTCTGTCCTGTCTAGATTATCCCAGAAGCAAGTCTGTGTGATGTCTTCTGAGAAATAGAATCATGGACTATCACAGTGAAAAGAGACCTTAGACGTAATCTCTGGCTTGGTCTCCATGTTTTCTGCTAGCCCTTCTGGTATCTCGGGAATTGTCAATGTCCACACCCCCAACTTTAGGTTAATTATATCTTGAATTCAGTTCTGTTTCAAAGAGTAATGTTCATTTGGGAATTCTGTCTAAACTTCTTTCCCAAAGATATTTAATAGGTAATTTATGTTTAAAAAATAGTTTATGTGATTGCATGAGTTTTGGGAACTGAAGTAAATCAAGTTAGGAAGGGGTTTCTTTTTATCACTACTTCTCTAAGTCTGTGCTCATGTGTACTATAAATCTTAAAAAGAATGGTATATAATATGTAGCATTACCCAAAAAAGCTTTTCTTCTCCAACATTTTGTGGAATGTACACTCTAAACCAAGAGGAAGAAATGGAGCTCCTTAAGGTAGAAGGGAAGAAGACAATTTGGGCCAGTTACTACCTGATGACCTCATTTCTTTTGTTAAGAAAGAGGTGGGGTCATCTACTGCATGGGGATGGGCAAGTGGAGGCCTCGGTGACCCAGGAAAGTCTTTCCAACACCCAGGAGGAACAGAAAATGATGTCACATGGGTTCATCTCTCAAGCACCGGCAAAGTCCCATCATATACTCGGCATTTTAGCTGAAAATTATTGAGTACTAGATATGTTCTGGAAATTATTTACATTATGGATTCTTTTGGTCTCCTGATTGTCAGGGTGACATTTCATTTTCCATTGCTCAAAAAATCTGAGTTATTAGAAAATGTTTACATCTGGTGATTCTTACACACATCCCAGATACGCCTTCATTTTCACCTCTCCCAGGCATCTAGCTCAATGTAATAAGGTTGGTCACACGTGCTTGGTGTCCATTCCCCATGAAGCCCTTGGCTTAAAAAAAATAATAACATAAGTTGACTTTCCTCCTCAATTCTTGCTCTACAGACTCCTTTCTGTGTGAGTTGTTTTGTTCCTAGGTTTTTCTTTCTTTCACTTCAGTTCAGTTGCTCAGTCATGTCCGACTCTGCAACCCCATGGACTGTAGCACACCAGGCTTCCCTGTGCATCACCAACTCCTGGAACTTGCTCAAATTCATGTCCATCGAGTCGGTGATTCCATCCAATCATCTCATCCTCTGTCCCTCCTCCCGTCAACCTTTTCCAGCATCAGGGTCTTTTCCAAGGAGCCAGTTCTTCACATCAAGTGGCCAAAGGATTGGAGCTTCAGCTTCAGCATCAGTCCTTCCAATGAATATCAGGACTGATTTCCTTTAGGATTGACTGGTTTGAACTCTTTGCTGTCCAAGGAACTCTGAAGAGTCTTCTCCAATGCCATAGTTCAAAAGCATCATCAGTTTTTGAACCACAGTTCAAAAGCATCAGGGCATTTATTTCTTTATTTTGTCTTACTTCTTACCTGTAAGCTGAATGGTGAAGAAAAGGAAATATAGACTTTTACTTCTTATATCTCTTCTTTTTCATGCATCTGGGGACTTTCTTTCATTTCTAACATTTGTTGGAACCAAACTGAGCTTTCAGACCATGGTCATGAGCTTCCTGATGGCACTTTGCTATCAGTGAAGTCTTTGATGGTAGGGATAGGGAGTTCCCCACAGCTATTAGTAGTAAGTCCAAGGCCAGAGAACCCCAGGTGCTTAGTTCAGAAAAGACACACTGACCAAGATTTTCCCATAAAGTTCTTCTCCAAGTCATATTTGACATGTTGACTTATCTCTGCACAGACAATTATGTATCTCACCTCCTTTGTTGGGAGCTATGAATTTTCCTTTACTTCGAATAAAGGAAATTTTAATAGGTTTATATTCAGTTAATATTTATGAAGCATCTCCCTTTTACCAAGCCTCTCACATACCTTATCTCGATTAATTTAAATCCCAACATGATATCAGAAACCTCCACCTGCTCTTTATAAGAACAGTGTCTGATGGGAGTTTCGAAAGCCATTGTCTTAGTGCCTAAATACAGCAATTCCTTTCTTCCACAGGCATTTCACCCAAAGACAATCTCATTTTGCCCAAAGGCTGATTACAGTGTATATAATTAGTATTAACCTGATAACTTTTTCTACCTCTTCCTTTGTCGCTAAACTCTCCGCTGATATTAGCTGCATTTCTGAAATCACCAGTTGGTTCACATTCATTCTAGGGGGAAAGTCTTGTCTGTCTGACCTCTGTGTCATGTGAGAGTAAGCCAACCAAGAATGAAGAATTCTAGTTCGTCTCTCTGGCTTGCTGGGAGTTTGCCAAATTCTCCCTCTTTTTTTTTTTTTTTTCTAGTTAAAAATATTTAAAGATGTGACTATTCTTTCATGTCTGTAAGAATATTCTGAACATAAATTAATTTAATGTTGCTTCTATTAAGAATATTTTATTGCACCAGGGTCATCAGTCTGAACACTTCTTTCTGTGTGATAAATGCTGAAAGTAAGATAGTTGTCATTGAGGCTTCTATTTTCTCCCATACATTACCTAGAATATTTTTTCCTTTTTTTTAAGTCTAAATTCTTGATACTGGCTTTTTATCCTATGAATTGCCTTTCTTTCCTGAACAGACAGAAGAAAAATGAGGTTCAGATTAGTTCTTAAATTCTACCTGATGAATTTATTGAGGCTTATTATTGAAAAGTATGTTTGAAGATCTGTTTGGAACAACTAATTTTATAGGATGGGCTTCCCTGGTGGCTCAGACAGTAAAGAATCTGCCCGCAGTGCAGGAGACCTGAGTTCAATCCCTGGGTCAAGAATATCCCGTGGAGAAGAAAATGGCAACCCACTCCAGTATTCTTGCTTGGAGAATTCCATGGACAGAGGAACCTGGCAGGCTACAGTCCACGGGGTCACAAAGAGTCGGACATGACTGAGCGACTAAACAACAACAATTTTATAGGATAAACCAAAAGGGTAAACTAACCAAAAAAAAAAAAAAAAAAAAAAACCTCCTTTGAGAATTGGTTGATTGTCTTTCTTTATGAAACAGTGTACTTTGTAGCTGGTCCTTCTTGCTTTGGGGACTCCGGGAAATCATCATATATATACTCGGAATTTCCATGTACCTTACCCCAGTAGCAGAGGTAGTACTTTACATCTACTTGAACAGGTTGGTTGATATTGTCTCTGAAGTCAGGAAACTCTGTTAAAAGCCTGTGTGAGTCCACACAGATGAACTTGTGTCTTGGGATCTGAGGCCTCTGAATATCAGTTTTCTCAATGGTAAATGGCAGTGATCATGCCTACCTTGTAGGATTGTTTTAGGAAGCAGAAGAGATGATATAAATAAAGCCGTCAGGTAGAATTTGAACATTCTCACCACAGAAAAAGATAAATATGTGTTGATAAACTAGATGGGAGGAATCCTTTCACAATGTATACACATATCAAATCATCATGATGTACACTTTATCTTACAAGCTTATTTGTCAAATTATACCTCCATAAAGCTTGGAAAAAAAAATAATAAAGCACTCAGTACAGTGACTAACACATAGTAAGCCCTCAAAAAAAAATGATATCTATTTTGTTACTATTTATTTGCTTATTGAATTCATGCATTCATTTAGTCATTCAACACAGATTTATTGAAAGCCTACAATGTGCCAGACATGGGTTATGCCAAGATTAATAAGACCTGTATCCCTGTCCTAAGGAGTTTAGGGTCCTTTGAGAGACACAGTTGGTTCGACAAGTTTAT
>NW_011494605.1:3256398-3261155 GCF_000754665.1 Bison bison bison
GTGGACCAAGTGCTTTGCTTATTTTCATCTTGATGTCACATGATGAGTTCTCAACTGGGAAATTACATCTTCTTAGGAAGCCAGAATGTAGCCTCTGGAAATAACCAAGTACTGCTTCAATGTAATTTTAAATACTTTGGGAAATCAGAAGAAGGAAGGCTGGGTTCTGTCCTTTTTTAATAGTGCTTGTTGTTGGCAGAGAACTGAGGCACTCGAAATTTCAGATGTCTAAATGGTTTCTGAATCTGTGCCAGACTATGGGGAGATCTCTTATATACATCTGAGCACTCAACTTGGAGTCGGTATTGTCAGTTCAGGTTGATATCAACAGTATTGACCTCCTGGAAGTGATAGTTATAAACTGAGTAGCAGTCTTCTCTCCTCAAGGAGTAGATGCTCAAACTGTCCCCTCCTCCTGGAATGCTCTTGTCTGTCTATTGCCTGGCTATCTTGTCTCATATCAGTCTTTTCCAATTAGTCTCAGCTCATATATATCTTCTAGAAAATCCTCTCGCCTTCTCTCCATCATAACACTTAGCCACATTCTACTATAGTTGTTGATTCACAGTTCTGATTTTCTTACTAGGCCGTGAACTGCTTGCTTCTTGCTTGGTCGTCTGGTGCTGAATTTGTAGGAGACTCAAAGAGGATTGATAGTTAAGTCTTTTCCAAGACTGTCATTCCGTGATATACCAGGTCCATTTTGAGAGACACAGTCAGTGTAGAAGATGGGAGTGGAATACTTTGGGGTATATATGGGAATTAAATGGAAAGAATGAGGATTTGAAAATAGTCCTAGAAAACTCAGGCTCTCTTGAAGTCTCAGGCACACTGTGCTTTGTCAGGGCAAATGTTTAACACACAAATAAGCACATATTCAAGAAATCAGGGCACAGCAGAAGGGTACAGACTCTGGAATCAGATGAGTCTGGCTACTATTCTCCAGCCAAATAACCCTGGTATGTTGCTTCTCTTTTTGAGGCCTCAGTTTCCCCTTCTGTAAAACAGGGATAGAAATGCCTGCTTCAGAGACTATAAAGATTTAGATAATAATGTATGTAAAGAAGGAGATCAGCCCTGGGTATTCTTTGGAAGGAATGATGCTAAAGCTGAAACTCCAGTACTTTGGCCACCTCATGCGAAGAGTTAACTCATTGGAAAAGACTCTGATGCTGGGAGGGATTGAGGGCAGAAGGAGAAGGGGACGACAGAGGATGAGATGGCTGAATGGCATCACTGACTCGATGGACGTGAGTCTGAGTGAACTCCGGGAGCTGGTGATGGACCGGAAAGCCTGGCATGCTGCGATTCATGGGGTCGCAAAGAGTTGGACACAACTGAGTGACTGATCTGACCTGATATGTAAAATGCTTAGCCCACAGTATGTGCTTAATAAATATTCTCTATTATTTTTATTTTCTCATTTAGAAAATCAGGATAAACTGTGGACATGGGGTCTCAAATAAATATAATTTAGAAGCTTTGTGTCTTAGCATTAGAAGGGATCTTATGAGTTGATTTTGCTAACTGCTACAACATCCTCTGATAAAATGTATACCTGGCCTCTGTTAGCATAGTTCTAGTCATGGGGTGCTTACCACCTCACAAGACAGCCCACATCTTTATAAAATCATTTGTAGAAAGTTCTTCCTCTTATCAAGGCAAAAATCCACTCCCTAACTTTCTTCTGATGCCTGATCCTCATTCTCTCCCCTGGTAGCCCACATGGCAAGTCTACCCCTGCCTTCCCATTGCTGCGTTTCAAGTATTGGAAGGGGCTTTGAGCACCTCTAGAATTTTCTCTCCTTCAATATTAAAGCCCACAGGGCTTTCAAATGTGTCTCGTGAGTTCTGGTTCCATATGTCTTACCACCATCCTCTGGGAGCATAGCAGAGAACCAAAAAGACTTGGTTTCTGCCATCAGTGAATTGATATTCTGATTAGGAATGAGGGAGTGAGACAAGTTCCCTGAAGGCAGGGACAATTTTTTGGTCACAGTGGGCCCACTTGTAGTATCTGGCATGTATTAGGTGTCAGTTAATTGTGGAATTTATGTACCTATTGCATGGTATGTGCTCCAATGTGAAAGTAAAGCATCAGAAATATTCTCCACCTTTGAGGAGATTGGGGTCTCAATCAAGAGATAGCATCCCCAGAGACATTGGTGAAGGCAGTGTCTATTGGGGCATGGGAGCAAAAAGGAAAGGAACCAGAACCTATTGTGAAAATGTTAGTCACTCGGTCATGTCTGACCCTTTGCAACTCCATGGACTGTAGCCCTCCAGGCTCCTCTGTCCATGGGATTTTCCCAGCAAGAATACTGGAGTGGGCTGCTATGTCCTCCTCCAGGAGATCTTCCTGACCCAAGGATAAAACCTGGGTCTCCTGCATTGCAGGCAGATTTTTTTTACCATCCAAGCCACCAGGGAAGCACTATTGAGCATCTGTTATATACCAGGCACTTCACGTGCATTATCACTCTCAATACTCCTAATAACACCATGAAAAAATAATAGTAAGTCCACTTTACAGATGAGATTACCACAGCAAAAAGGGGGGCAATGTAAGAATGCAAAATCTGAGAATGAAAAGAAATAGCACATATTAAGGAACCCTGAGAGCTTTCCTATCATAGGGGCTTCCCAGGTAGCTCAGCAGTAAAGAATCTGTCTGCAATGCAGGAGACATGGGTTTAATCCCTGAGTCTGGAAGATTCCCTGGGGAAGGAAGTGGCAACCAGCTCCAGGATTCTTGCCTGGGAAATTCCATGAACAGAGAAGCCTTGTGGGCCACAGTCCTATCTGAGCTTCCCTTCCCCGTAACTATGGTTAGATGTGTTGTTTTCTCAGAACCCAGGGTATGGGAAGGTTCATTTAACTTAGCAAGGGTCACACAGCAATAAGCCAAAGCTGCATTTCTTAGAAGTGCCCACTGAGGCCAGTGATGCTAGTACAGGGATCACACTTAGAAGAATAAGACTTTAAACCATGCTTAATTTGAGGGAATTGTGTGAACTACCAAAAGAAGATAAATCCTCTGATTAGTTGGCTCTGCCAACACCCAATCTGCAGGAGAAAAGCCAAGACCCAGACAACCACAGAGGTGGGATGGGAAGGAGCAGAGCCATGGCTGCTCTAGAATCTCAAAGCATCCCAGTCATTGTGAGGAAGGAAAAGGGTCCCCAACATAAGGGGTGTGCATCCCCTTGAGTTCTTGCCTGGTGTCAGACACTCTGCTGTGCCTTTGCACAGAGAGCCAAACCCCATGGAGAGAAGGTATGAACTGGGAAGTCACATAGACCTGGGTTCATTCAAATCCTAGCCTGGAAGCCTACTTCCTGGTTGACTTTGGGGCCGGTTATTGCACAGTTATTAGCCTCACTTTCCTCTCCTCCTCACAGTGAGCTTGATGGTACCCATTTCGAACAGGATTAAATTAGGTAATTTTATAAGCCACTTAGCTGGGTGCCTGGCACAGAGTCAGCACTGAATTGTAGCTGCTGTTCATCCACATGTTAATATAGTTAATCCACAATGATGCTTTGATTGTGAGGATAAGGGATTATCCCTGTTTTTCCAGATAAGGGAACAGGCTGGCGAAGCTTAAATGATTTAACCAAGGATATACAACAAGTACAGTTTGGGGCCACACACTCTAACACATATATACATGCAGTAATAGCCATGGAGCTCTCTGACCCACTTCAGGGTGTGTTGAGATAGGTTTCAAGGCAGCTGGCGGCAGGGAAAGTCATCCCAGGACTGGCAGGGAGGGAGTCCTGGGGTTTGGAGTTGGCTGCAGTGAACCCAGCATGTGGATTACTGCCACGCAGGTGATCTTGAGGTGACTGGGGATTTTATCATGTGCTTTGAGAACAGAATTTCAGCCTGAGCTAGGAGTTCTAACATCCACAAAAACTCCTTACTCGACTCAGAAGTTTTTATCAACAGCAGCTACCCACCTGGCTGCCCCCAAGGGGACTTTGCTGATGAGGGGAGTAGCTGTCAGGTTTCTGGAGAATGACAGTTTTGGGAGAAAGAGCAGAGTGTGCAGGTTGACGGGCAGAAATGCTGAGGTTCCTTCCGGTCAGCCCTGAGAGGAGACAGCTTCTCTTCTGCTGCCATCAGCCGTGAGGATGTCAAATTAGGGTCCTGCTGTCATAACCTCTAGGGCCCCAAAGCAAGGGACAACTTCTATCTGGAATGACTGGAAGATGAGGGGTTGTATTTAGCTGTGATGATAACACTTCCTAGAGTTTGAATACAATAAAACTGCTTAACACAAACTATTGAAAGTAATTTGCTTTTTCTCAGGTGGTTCAAAAAAACTTCAGAGCAATTTCCAGGCCTCAGAATAGTCACTAACACTTTAGTTCCAATGGAGTAACTGTAGTCACAGCAAAGGAGACTGGATTTGCAGTCAGAAGATCTGGACCAGGGGTCAACAAACTATGGCCCAAAAGCCAAATTGAGCCCACTGCCTATTTTTCTAAATAAAGTTTTATTGACACTCCGTCATGCTCATCAGTTTACACATTATGCGTGGCTGCCTTCCTGGTACAATGGCAGGATTGTCATGACAGAGCAGAGGACCCACCAATCCTAAACTATTCAGTCTCTCACCCTGAACATAAAACAGTTTGCCATCCCCTGATCTAGACTGTTTCAGCTATTCAGAAAGAGTAGAGCAAATTGCCATTTCCTCAGAGCTTCAGTTTCCAGCAAATTGCCATTCCCTCGGAGCTTCCGTTTCCACA
>NW_011494605.1:3261255-3261407 GCF_000754665.1 Bison bison bison
TGCTGTGAGAATCAAATGCGACAAAATGGGTGGGAAAGCACTTTGGAAGCTCAGGATCTCTATGGAAAGGTGGGCAGGGATGGGTTTTACTGTTCATCTGATCTGTGCTGGAGAGGAACCCACCAGGACATATTTTGTCCTTGTTTTTTTTT
>NW_011494605.1:3261507-3285464 GCF_000754665.1 Bison bison bison
TAATTTTTTGTCCTTGTTTTTTTTTTTTTTTTTTCCAGTCTCTAGTGTCAGCTTGTTGTCCTGTTCTCCCTTTGACACAAATACTAAATGAATTCCCCTCTCAGGCACTCTCATGCTCTTCTCCTGCCGAACATAAACATATTCTGGTTATACACTTCCAGCAATGGAGAATTAATACAAATGTACGTATTCATTCTTCCCCTTCTCAGATATCTGTTGAGTACCTACTGTGTTCAAGTATGCAGACTCTATAAACTAGATTCTATAGGGAGAAGTGTTCTGTTTCTAAGGAGAGAAGTTAGGTATAGAATTACAACAGAAGAGAGATAATGCCACATCGTAGTATGAGGACACGGCATGTCTTTGTATGTGTATGTGCACATGTGCACCATTTAAAAAATAGAAGTATTCAGGTTCACATTTAAGAAAAGCTTGTTAAAAACAAGAATCTGTTTAATCCAAAATACACTAAAGCGCCTTAAAAATGTAGCCATTATGTGTAACAGTTTTCTCTTCAAAATTACATTCTAATTTTAAGTTTCCATCCCAAACTGCCAAGAATGCCTTTCTTGCCCATTCATGGTCACTGAGGCCTCTCATCCAAGCCTGCTGGTCAGCCTATTAAGGATTATTAAGGACTGGTCACACGAAAGGGTTATCCTGGGCATCAGGGAGCCAGGCACTCACTATAGTTTGTAAATTTTGAAGGTACTCTTTATTTGGGGCTTTCCAGGTGGCTCAGTAGTAAAGACTGCATCTGCCAAGCTGGTTCAATCCCTGGGTCCAGAAGAGCCTCTACAGGAGGAAATGGCAACTCACTCCAGTATTCTTGCCTGAGAAATCCCATGGTCAGAGGAGCCTGGCAGGCTACAGTCCATGGGGTTGCAAAGAGTCAGACGCGACCTAGTGACCAAACAGCAGCAGCAGCAGTCATTTTATAACATTTTATCTTTTCTTTAATTATTGTTTCTCTTTTATTGATGATTCAGTGCACACAACTTCAGTGATTTAATTTCTTTGATTTGCTGTCAAAATATGCTCATAAACTGGGAGCAAAAAAAGTTTAATTTTATGTTCTGAAAGTACTGTCACCATACCTGTATGGTCAGATCTTGCTACCGTTGATAAAAGGAGATGATGCAGTTATTAGAGAAAAAGAAGGAAACTTTATCTATTTCTGGGATGCTCTAGACTCCAGACTGGTTATCCTGGTCTTTCCCAGTATGGTGACTCTTTTGGTCCTCATGGAAATATGTTGATATTCCTTGTGAATGTGTATGCTCCATATTTTTCTACGGACTATGTACAATTTGAATACAGAAGTGCAAATCAAAAACCCATCACCAATATATGGCCACCAAAATTAAAACATAAAATTCTTCCTCATTTTACTCCCTGTCCCCCTCCCCCCATTACTAAAAAGTTTCTGAAAGAAATGAGGCTTGGGTTTTTATATTTTCTACCTAAGGGATTTAATTCTCTCTAGAGTTTTTTTTTGTTTTTTTTTTTAAGAATATGCTTAGATCCATCAAGTATTTTTTTATTAGACTTAGCTGTATTCCTTCTATGATGGCAAGAAGCACATGAATGAAGCTTGTTCATGAACTAGGCTAACCACAGGTAGTTTCATTGTGTTGCCAATTTATCTCATAGCTTTCAACTCACAGGCAAGCCTTTCCACCCGGCTCCTCCTCCTGTTCAGTGCAGTGCCCTGTTTTTGAGTTTGCAGTTCGTTATTTTATATCAAGGAGAATCTCTGATCTTTTTTCCCCTTCCATTCTGAAATGATGTTCATCGGGTTTTTTAGTTTTCCCCAAAGCACTTCGTTCTTGACGTTAAGTGCAATCTCTCTCTAACCCTAAAGCTGGTGAGGATAGCACAGTTGTGCTCACTGCAGTCAGGTACTAAGGAGATGGTGGGTTTGCAACCACACAGACAGGTCAGTAGATATGATGTATCTTGCTGGGCAGGAGTCTTTCCTTCACTTGACCTTCAGAACCTTCCTAGAATCCGAGTGTGTTTTCCTTCCTCCTGAAGCAGAGCTCTAAAATAAAGATAAAATATAGAATATAAAATTATAGCCACTATATATACTTAAGATTTCCATAAATATATGAATAATTGGAAAGAAAGTATCTCAGGGAACATGCACCACTAGTAAGCATGATAAATTCTTCCACATATATTTCATCAGTGCAGTGAGTCATGAATTGCTTGAAGTTAAGTGGTGAGTGTTTTGTCTATGTTTTCCATATTTCATTTTAATTTTATACAAATTAAATTTAGTTGGATAGATTGACTCTGTCTGACCTGTTTCCTAGTACTCATACATAAGGTTTGTCACTGAGATTATTGCTTTTAAAATGCCTTTTAAAGCCCCTCAACTTGGTGCACGACTGTTCAAAAGAAATAACTGTAAGAATAGTTTACAGCAATTGTTAAGGCTTCTCTTATATACATGGTAAATAGGACTGATAAATTTGCATGATGAAAATAAATTTAATTAGGTGAATTTAGCTAGGCTTGATGAGGTGAAGCTGAATTTAGGATGAATGACATTTTTAAGCCAATGAATTAGTCTCATGTATTTTTGGATTTGCAAAAAATTTTCTCAGAACATGTGGCAGGGTCTTGTAATTCTCACACACACAGCTCTGTCTCTAATTCTTACTTTCCTGTGCACGTGTGTGAATGTGTGTGCCTGAGCACCGGCATGTGCATGCACACGCTGCTTGTACACACATGGCTCACATACCACGCACAGCACAGTAAGAGAAGGGGCCCAGCTACAGGGTGCTCCATGTTCTCTCCCCCTTCTTCAGCTACTAATTCTGGCTGGTGAAGGCATATCTGGCAAAGTTTGCCCCTGTCTTTCCTATTCTAACCTTGTTATTCCAAAACAGAAGGAATATCCTAATGTATTGTCATTTTAGGTTTCCCATTTTAGGGACAAAATTCAGTTGAATTTCCTCCTGATTCTCTCTACTTCCACCCTGTAAAGAATAACAAAGTCACCCATTTTCTGATCCGGAACCCAACTTGTTTTCCCAGGTTCCCTCCTACAACCAACATAAACACAGACATTTACCAGCAAAACAGAAGCTGTTGGAAAGATTTTTTGGCTGCTGAAATGGGCTCCTGTCACCAGGACATGGCAGACTTTTTGCTGTATTGTCTCCCAGCCCTGGCCCCAGTACTCCAAAGAGAGCTTTATGTAATCAGTCTTTCCTGACATGTGACGTCCTGTCATTTTCCTCCCCTTCGGCTCTGCTGCCGCCCACAAATCAATAACATTGCCTGGGAAGTTCAAGCTGGTTGTGCAGCCACCCTAAGCTCTGTATTTCTTAAAGGGTATGTCAGAAAATGTAAAGTTTCCTAATGATATTTCTGGCTGATGACACATGGCAGAGCTGATGGACTATTTATAATCAGTGGCACGATCGCAAGCACATTATTTTTATTTCACTTAGGGGGGAGCCCTG
Organism: Bison bison bison; assembly: GCF_000754665.1. NCBI lineage: Eukaryota > Metazoa > Chordata > Mammalia > Artiodactyla > Bovidae > Bison > Bison bison. Next base: position 3,264,990 of record NW_011494605.1, read on the forward strand.
TCACTTGCTACTGCTCGTTTCAGACAAGTTGATGCCATCTTCACCTAAAGTAGCTAAATCCTCTTTGCGGAATTCATTTGCACTCTTCCCTTTGTGTTAGGCGCTCCCCAGTTCCTTCCAATCGAGCCACCTCCCCTTTTTATTGTTCTTAAGCTGGGTGGATGATGAGGGCATGAATGATTTGTAGCAATTGCTTTAAATTCAGGCCATGCCTTCAATATAAATGCTTCCGGTCTTTGCTGCTTGGATCTTGCTACGGTCTTCTGAGTGTGGGCGTGGCTGACATGACAGAGGCAGCAGACACAGCCACTGCATCCAGCACTTGCCCCAATTTTACAGGTCTGAACATAGCAGAGCTGTCTTTTGTTGAGCAGCTACTATGTTCCAGGTAGGCATTTATTTCAGATTCAGTATCTCATTAACTCTCTCACACCTGTCTGTGCAAGTGCTGTTATCTGCAGAGAAGAAATATCAGGGGATGGGGGGAAGCAAGAGATTAAATGAATTCAGAGTCACACAGCTTAATTCCTGGGAAAAACCCCAGGACTCCAGTTCAAATCTCTTCTAACAGACCACACCTTCTTTCTTTCCACTTCCCTGCCCCACCTCTTCCCAATTAAGTGGACACTTATGGGTATATGATGTGTATATGGTATGGATGTAGGAGAACTTATGAGTTCCCAGCTAGGGCAGCTCCTGTGAGTTTAAAGGCTGGCCAGAGTGAGAGATAAAAGAAATAGAAACTTCTCAACCTGAGAGTAAACCCTGGTATAAAAGGAACCATATACTAGAGGGTTTTGACACATTGCAATGGGAAGTGTTACCTCTATCAAGATAATGAGCTCTCTCTCTCTCTCTCTTAAAAAATGTTTCCACAGGACAGAGTTTAGGGTATGGATTCGTTAACTATATTGATCCAAAGGATGCAGAGAAAGCCATCAACACTTTAAATGGACTCAGACTCCAGACCAAAACTATAAAGGTAAGAGGTTATATGTTATATGCCTCTTTATTTAGGAGACACTGGTTAAATTTCATCCTTTGATCTAATAAATCCAGGCTATGAGGGAGCTGGCGGTGGCTTCTTCATTTTTTCAAAGGACACTTACTGTCTACTGTACTAAATGAGGGACACAGATCATTACAGAAGAACAAGGTGAGAGCTGAGTAGAAGGAGGGGATCACAGGCTATAGGACTTCCTATCCAGGGAGCAGGTAAGATGCCAGGGATGACCCACACCAAGAAGGCCGGGGACCCCAAGCCTTCAAAGATGGTCAGAGCAGAGCCAAGGGAAGAAGCTGCTCTAGGTGGAGATAACACCACATGCAAAGCTGTGAAAATGTATATATACATTGTGAGTGAGGAATGACATACAGAACTCTATGACCTGAAATTCAGTGAGAAGATGATGGAAAGATGAGGGTGGGAGGTGGGCAGAGGCCTCACATGCTAGGCCAAACAGCTTGGCTTTACCCACAGGTAAAGAGGACTGTCTTAAACAAGACTTGAAAAGGAAGAATCAGTTATGAAGAAACACAGTGGTATAATAGGGATGGGTACTATAACATCTGGGAACATAGTAAAGGGATGACAGGAAAAGTAACATTCTAGCAATCCAGAAATAATCAGACTGGTAGGTAATATCTCAAGAGGGGTTGTTTTAAGTTAAAAAAAAAAAAATCCAGTTATGCAGAGTCTAGTAAAAAAAAAAAAATCCAGTTATGCAGAGTCTGCTCCTCCAGACGGAGGTTTCTGTGGCTGGATTGTCATGCTCTCGGTTCAAGTTTCACCCTGAGGGGATCCTTGAGGAGGCGGTGCTGTTTGCTTTTGGCCAGTGACCCCTGACAGTCTGTGGTGGTCTCCTGGATGGAGCCTGCCTCCTCCTCAGCCTCCCTTTCCCTTCTTCCCCTACCTACGGGCAGCTTTCTGTTTGGGGGCAGCTGCCAGCCGATTAATGAGTCCCATCCTTCATAGCCTATTAAACCACGAGGAGGTGTCTCCTGGGCACTCTTATCCTCACGACAGCAGGTCTGACGCAAAATAGGACAAAAGAGAAACCTCTCCCAGAATGGAAATCTATAGATGGCACCAGCTCTTAGCATCTGAAAACACAAAATCAGAACTTTTTAGTTCAACAGACTACTTTTCTAACATCCAGATGGATAAGGAGGCTACCTGGTGTAAGATAATCTTAGCTGGGAGTTAATCAAAACAAAAAACAGAAACCTCTTTTGTGAATGTATTATGTGGTTATCTATTTTTTCTTTTCTACTCTTTCTGCCTTCCTTCCTTCCTTTCTACCTTCCCTCTTTCTTTCCTTCTTTCCTTTCCTTTAAGCCACTCCACTTTTGGAATTTCATTTAGCTTATTTCTAAAGACGATTGCTTTCCAGATCTCATACAGTCTGCTTCACAAAGACCCCAAAACGGGCTTGATTCAGGTTGCCTCAGTCTCAGCTTAGAATCAGTCCCTGTGAGTTCTCTAAGGGGGAAATAATTGAGAGTTGTATAATTATGGAGTATCCTCTGAGAGGCAGGAGTGTTGATTTCTATCGAAGGAAAAACATACCTATTTTCAATGCTTTGAGATGGGATGCTCTTGTCACCTGACTCTTAGATGAGGCCACACCAGGTTGATGGCTGTATTTGTGGGTTTGATTTTTCCCTGTTATCCAGTTCAGCATTAGAATGTCAGGCATTTGTTCCTCCCTAACTTGAACTGAGAAAGGTACTTTTCTCTAGTTTTCTTAAAACCCAAGCCTCCCCAAGAGCTTATGATCAAATTCTCAGCCATCCATTCTGCTTTTTTTAAATAAAATAGCCCATGAAGCTGTTGGGGATTCCCCAAAGGCTGAGTGGACCCGGCTTTTCTGACCTCAGAATGCACTCCTTGGCCCACAGTGCAATCAGGAGCAGTGCTTTGTCTCAGTGGATCTTAGAGACAAGGAACATTGATTATTTTCTTTCTGTGAAGAATCAACCTGCCTCCTTCCCTTCTCTGTATCCCTTTCCCCACCCCCTCAGCCACCCTGTGCTCACCCAGCATCAAAACCCTGCCAACACGTTTGCACCCAGCAGTAACGTGGGCTTCTGTAGGATCCAAAATGCATGATGCCACGGCTGAATCAATAATTTCCATTCTCTACGATGAATGAAAATTTAATGTGCAAACCTGGGAATTTCAGCCCTTTCATTAAAGCAGTTTATTTGCCATACTAAAAATTAAGTTTGAGTGATAGGTTCCTTTATTAACTTTTCTTCCCTTTCCTAAAGGGACACAGTGTTTAAGGTAAAAATCATATTAAAGAGAAGGAAAAAACCAGACCCTTTTCCTGTGCTGTTAATAGTCTCATCATTTATTAATTTTTTTTAAATTGCTTTTCTGCCTTTCAGGCTGCTATTTACTTCTTCTGCATCAGTTTGCTTTAATAAGTGACATGAGATTTATCTCTTTGCTCTGACTCTCATGAAGGAATAGATAATTTGCCTATCTGAAAAAAATAAGTATCTTCTTTGGAAGCATGCATTATATAGATCTCCCCAGAACCATGTAGGTTTGCAAACTTTGGTCAAGTCTGTCTCTCCTTTTGCTTCATGCAAAACACATGAGTTTAAATGTACAGCACAGATGCAGGCAAACCAAGAGTTAATTACTAAGCTTTGAAGGTTAATAATGAGCAGCTAGATTTAGAGATAGTTCTAGGAAGCCTTGAGAAGTGGTGGAAACCATCGTGAGCCGGAGAGCACTAAAAAGGGCAGCTGTTCTTCAGCTACTGCTGATTATTTAGGCCCAGTTCATTGTCAGATCTTCCACTTATTCCGTAGAAGCCAAAATCTAGGTATTTTATGCCAAATCTCCCAATTTTGAAAGGTTGAATCAACTAAGAAATTTTTAGAGCATTATGTAGGCAAACCAAACAAAACTTAAAAGAGTTGACCTGTGGAGAAGTTTGCAACCTCTGAACTCAAATTTAGATACACAAACACTGTTTTGCGTTTTGAAAGTGAGTGATTCATTACTAGGTTGCTAGGAGAAGGTGCCCACAAATGATAGTTCCCTGTTAACAGATATTCCTCTCCCCTTGATTAGTGGGGATGTCTTGTAACTGTGCATGAATACTGAGGACCCATGGAGGGCGAGACCAAGTCTCTGTGCTCAAGGAGAATACAGTCTTGGTGCAGACACAGCATCAAAGCAGAAAAAAGAGACTGCTTCATTAAGTAATCCCCTCCAAGTAATGTAGATGACTGCAGATAACTTGCCTATTAGGAAGAAACAAGTATCTTCGTTGGAAGTATGCATTACCAAGATCTCCCTGGAACCATCTAGTACATGCTTGCAAAATGAGGCTGCAGAGGAATTGTTCTTTGAATCATAACTTCTTTAGTGGGAGAAAGTGGCCAGGTCCCCATCCCTCTGGAGATCAGGCTCAGAGATGAAGTGACTTGTGCAAAGGCACACAATTGGCCAGCAGCTGAGCTGAGTTAGCATCCAAAGATACTGTGAAAGAGTCTTCCAGGAGTTACTTGATAGGCGTGCATGAGCTTGAAAGGAAATAATAGTGATAGTAATGATACCTTACATTGAGTGTGTATGGTGTCTAACTCCTTTGCATTTTATGCTTAATAATATTTAACCCTTGAAGTTTCCCAAAGACTAGAAGCTTTACACACATCAGCTCTGATTCTTAAAATAATGATTCTCTCCCTTATACAAATGAGGAAACTGAGGCCCAAAGAGGTTAAGAGACTTACCTAGGATCAGTTAGTAAGTGAGATTTGGAGTAAGAAAAATATGTGTTAAAAATAACTCTGGCAATAGGTCGCCTGTGTTGGAATGTCACACCACCTGCTTGCTCAGCGGCACATGTATTCTGTGAGTGTGTGGGTGTGTATTTGGTTCTGTGCACACATGGGTTATACTCACTGGCAAGGGAAGGAGATATAAAAAGCAAACAGATGAATTGTGTGGCTCCTCTAGGTTCTTCAGTAAACAGATTTGCAGTTCAGGGCTTCTGCCATCCTTCTGGAGACAGACCTGACTTCAGATCATGTCTTCTTAGACCCCTACCTTCCAGGCCCTGCAGTAGGTCCTTAGGTGACCCACAGACGACAGTGCCCTGCAGAGTCTTCCATCCATGTATGTCAGAGAGGCATAGGGTAAGGACCAAGGGGTTACTTACACTGACTAGCCCCGAAGACCCCAAACTGGGTCTTTTCTCAGCATTTCAACCCTAAACCCAATGAAGATAATTTGCCCCGTTTAGGGCCTCAGAAGTGTTGTTTAGCTCCCCGTAACCCACTTTCTCCAACAGAGATCACTTTAGACTCCAAGAAGCATTGGGTTAAACAGCTGTGGATTCTGGAAAATAATTCCCAGTATCCCCTAAACTTCACAGTGGATGACAGTCCAGTCCTGAACTTCCCTGTAGGCTTTACAAAACAGCTTCTGAATTTACTCTTTATTCCAGCTTCTCACTAAGAAGCACTCCCCTTCTTAGTGCTCCTTCAGAATGCAGTTGCAGTGGTCCAGCTCTTTGTTGCATGAATTAGGAACAAAGAAAAGTAGATGATTCTGTAGTAGTCTCAAAAGAGGGATATGTTTATTGAAAGTTTGGGCTGACATACAAGTGACACTGACCACCTCCAGTAAAAAGTGATCCAAAATGGAATTTGAGGATTTGGAATCCTAAAGCTCTGAGCAGTGGGACACCTGTTTGGATTTTAACCCAAGTTTGAGAAGCAGGATTAGAGAAGCATTCAGTGCTCTGCCTCTGGAAGTTCCTCTCTCATGGGAGACACAAACACTCGAAGGAGCACCTCTAATGCAGGGAGGTGGGGGTGGCCACGGGGCTGCAGGGGTCCCCACTTGATTGGGGTAGAGGGGCGGGAGTAGGAAGCTGTACCAGGTTTGAGCACAGGAGGGATCTAGTCAAAGTGAAGTTCCAAGAAATTCCATCCGGCAATGGCATGTCACTTGGGGTGTTTGACGAATGAGGCCAGCGGCCTGCGGGCTGTTATGCTAAGTTTTTGTCAGCCTTAGACTTTGGTTTTTCATCATCTCTATTAGGACCTTTGTTTTACTCATTTTAAAAGCAAAGCAGGCTTATTTATAAATAATTTGGAAAATTCATTATCATCTGATGAAGGCAACATCAGCCATTCCCAACTCAACGCTGTTAACATTTTTGTGTTTCCTTCCTTTTCCCATTGTATTACATTCACAAATGATTTTGTGGCTTTTCTTGCCCTAATCATTGCATTCAGCTATTCCTCAAATTCTGAAACTGTGACTTTAAAGACAGCATTCCCAGAGCACAGCTCTTGTGCAAACTGAAGGTGTGAGTGATTTCAGGATTAGGTTTGGCAGAGGAGACACAAAGGCTGCTCCTGCCACTCTGCCTGAACCCAGGAGAGTTGGCACTCCATCAGGAGAGAGGGTGAGAGAGTAAGAAGGAAGCTTTATCATGAGGCAGCAGCCTGGTTCCAGAGGGAGCAGGGCTAGAGGAGGGGAAGGTGTGTGAGTGAAGGCTTTTCAGAAGGGAAAAAAACCTCTTTCCTCCAGGAAGGAGAGCAGTTCCTTTATTTCAGCCTCTCTTGCTCCGACACTGCTTAGCCATTTCTCCCTTTTCGCTTTATTCTTCTAATAGCACTAACGGTGCCTCCAGGGGAATCTTTCCACACTTGAGTTTCACAGGTTCCCGTTTGCCCCTCCCGCTTCTTTCTCTTGCCAGGGGTCATCAGGGAGCCTCGCCTCCCTCCCTCCACCCACAATCCACCTGCCTCGCTAAAGGCCTCCATTCCGCTGAGGCATCTTTTCTTTGCACTCGGCATAAGCAATTATTTCTCCTATCACTGCCCTTAATGCCTCCCGGAGAGTTAGCAGATCATTTTTTGCTGACGGATATCACCCCACCCAGAAATGATAGACTACCTCCCTCAGTCTCATTAATAATAAAAAGGCATTTGTCTCTCCTCCTCCATTATGGCTGTAGTCAGAGCCAGTGTGGGAGTGCTTCCCGGCCAAGGTCAGCAGGGGCGGCTGGATCACTGAATCCCCAAGGAGTGAAGAGAGAGAGTGGCAACACCAGTGAAAATGGGAGACCCGTTTACCCCAGCAGTACGGGACCCTCTTTCTCTCCTGTGATAGATTCTTTTCAGCTGCTTTGCTTCCCAGGGCCCTGTTAACTTGCTCTGAGTGAATAATTTCAGATACAGGTATAGGAGTTGGAAAGATGGAGATACAGTTAGTGAGGTTCATATGTTTCCAGTATCTTAAAGGTCATCCACAGTGCCCCGTGTCTGGGAGACAGGAGAAAATTGAGCAGGTACAGGTTACAAGCACACCTAGGTTTTCATGTGGAATGAGGCTTAGGGCCTTTAGCTGGCTGCCAGTGTAAAAGATCCCACAATGTGATGTGAGCTGCTTAAAAACAATCGTCTACCTCAGCTGTCTTAGGAGAATTGTCCACTCCAGATCCCAGGAAGCAGTGGTCCTTTCTGGTCTACTCTGGTCAACCCATCCCAGGTGTCTTGTTTCCCATTCTCAGCTCCGTGTTTTGAAAGGACCGGACACTATAAGGCTTGTTCAGAGGCAAATGAAGAAGACAGCCAGATGGTCCTGCACTCACGTATTCACCCATAGTGGTTGCTCTTCCATTCTCTAGAGAGGAAAAAAAAAAAGTCTGCAGTGACTCTGAAGCTCAGTCTTGTATGTCCAGAATCTGAGAAGACAATCTTTGTGTCTGTCATTTGCCTGGGGTCATAGTGAGTCCCTGACTGTCAGAGACATTCGTATGGAGTCATTGGGGATGACTTAGAGGGACTGCTGTAGCAGACTGGAGTCTGACTAAATGATCCTAAAGGTCCCTTGTAGCTCTAAGATGCTATAACTTTGTGTTGTTTCTGGACTTTGAACTGTTCTGTCAAGTATAATTGCCACTAGCCACATATGGCTATTTATATTTGAATTTAAATTGATAAGTTAATAAATGAAAAGTTCAGTTCCTCATTCACACTGGACACATTTGAAGTACTCAGGAGCCACATGTAGATGGTGGCTACCACGTTGAACAGCACAAATCTAGAACTTTTTCTGAAAGTTCTCTTGGGCAATGCTGGCCTAGAGCATCAGTGGCCCTGGAGAATAAAAGATCATTTCTCCATGGTTACCGTGAAGCCCCAGAGCAAACCAGCTGGTCTGTCAAAGGTCATAGAGCCACATCCCTCTCTCCTTCCCCTTTGTTGTCCATTCAAAAGAGCTCTGAGTTCAGACAGAGTCAGATCCAGCTCCGTTAAAAATTACTAGGATGACCTTGGACACTTTAGTTTATTTCTCTGGACTTATTTCCTGATCTGCAGAATGGTCCCTTCCAACTTTAACAGTATAGCTAATAAAATATTATAGCGTGATCTTTCCAGCTTGGTAATTTTCCAAGGACAGTAGCAGCTTGTGCCAAGTACATGGCTTCTATTTCACTGTGCACGTTAGCCTGGCGTAGTGGAAAGATCCCAGAGTCATATCCAGCACTGGCACAGTGCTGGCTGTGTGACTTTGGACAAGTACTTGTCACACTGAGCCAGAATTATCTCACTTATAGGTAATCCTGGTTTATAGGGAATTCTCAAGATGCTTCCCAGAATGAAGATGATAGTGAATAGGGTTACCCCAAGGTAAGAATTACATAGAGAGAGGGGAAGACTTTCCCCCATCTGCATGTTTCAGAGATACATGAAGAATGAATCTGAGTCTCACTTTGTGTAGTGGAAAGTATTATGGAGCTTTCAAGAGGCCACAGCAGTCTTACCAGTATAGTGAGAGTCGGAAGTTGCAATTTAGTGAGGACACTCAGTATCTTAAGCCCTGAGTCTGAGACCAGCTCTTCCACTAACCAGGCCATGAAATCTTTAGCACATCTCTCTCCCTTCCAGGGACCACTAGACAGACCACAAGGTGCTTATACCAAGTAATCCCCCTTGATAATTTGATGGGCTTTTAAAAAGAAGTTGTAAGGCACATGAATTCTATCACCACACCCCTTTTTAAAAGAAGTATTTATCCAGTCTACTGTGTACCAAATACTTTCATGATATTGTTGGATTCACTTCATATCCATGGGTCCCTCTAGCTCCTTCTTTACATCTGAGTCAGTTCCTGGGAAAAGAGCTAAAATGTGTTCCATATAGTACATTACACATTTTTTTTGCTTCAGTTCAAAGAATGTTATTGAGTTCCTGCCCTCAATAAAGCTTGGAGACTAGATGCCACAGAGAGTCTGCAGAGACCACCAGAATGCTCTTACTTTGGGGGAGATGAAATGTTAGCACAGATGGTTGTGATGGGTGGGAGGGTGTGATAGCTACTGTCATTGAAATGTGTATCATCTGCAGAGTCTGAGGGGAGAGCAGGCCTTTGTGCCTGGGCTTCACGGAAGAAGTGGCATTCAGTCTGAGCCTGGAAGGATGAGCAGGAGTTCATTTTACCGTGAGGATGATGGATAGCAGGAACAGAGACATTTTGTTTGAACTGAGGCTTAGGCTGCTTAGAGGGGTTAGCAGGAGATTAGAGGTGGATCCAGATCCCAGAGGACCTTAGATGCTCAGGTAAGGGATTTGAGCTTCCATCACAAGGTGCTGGAGAAACACTGAAGGTTTTGAGCAGGAAGAAGCAGCACAATTTTAACTCATTAGAGGGATTTCCCTGGTGGTCCAGGAGTTAAGACTCCACACTCCCAATGCAAGGGGCCCAGGTCCGATCCCTGGTCAGGGAAACAGATACCACGAGCTGCAACTGTTTGCACGCTGCCGCTGAAGATTCTGCATACCACAACTAAAAGGATCCCGCACGCAGCAACAAAGAGCATGTGTGCCACAACTAAGACCCAACGCAGCCAATAAGTATTAAAAAAAAAAAAAAAGAACTCATTAGAAACAGTACCATCAGGTCTTGCCCCTGATAGAAGGACATCATATACTAGGCGGTGGGTGGGGAAAATATGAGGTGTGGGGCCACGTGAGCAGACACCTGTCCTGTCTGTGGGCAGGGCTGCAGCCATAGGCACAGGAATAAGCTGATTCTCACAATAAAAACTGTCTTGTCTAGGAACTGGCTGGCTGCTTTCTTCTCTCCCTACTCCCGGAGGTGGGATCAGAGGTCCCAGGGAGGGTTTGCTCCTAGAAGACCTTGGAAGCACCAGAGTCTGTTCTCTGCTGCCATCCTTCCGGTCTCTTTGGAATGAATGTCCCCAGGGATGTGTATGTTCTGGGAAGTTTCTGCTCACTCAGAGAGTACTGTGTTACAACAGACTGGGGAAAATCTGCAATCTGATCTTCTGAAATAAGTGTATCCTCTGCTAAACTAATAGTCCTGCATGTCAGGGGTTGTTGTATTCATCTTTGTACCGCCAGTGTCTAGCATCAGGCGTAAGTACACAGCAGTTGTTTCAGAGCCCTATTGATTGAACATTTGCTGTGTGGCAGGCATCTGCAGAAGGGAATGGCATGGGAAATCCCATGGACAGAGGAGCCTGGCAAGCTGCAGTCCATGAGGTTTCAAAGAGTTGGACACGACTGAGCAATTTACCACTTTCACTTACTATGTGCCAGGCATGGTGCCTAAGAATCATATATGCATCAGCTTGTTTAATGCTCTATTAGCTCTATTAGGAAGCTTCCAAACTAGGTGATTCAAGTGATAAGCTCAGAAAGTGTAAGTGACTTACCCCAAGCTTTACCATTTGTAGCTAGTAAGTGATTAGAATTCAAACCTACATCTCTCTACCAAAACCCTTGCTCTTAACCTCTGTCTCTTTCCCATTGCTGAAGAGATGCTCCATTTCTGTTAAAGTAACATAAATGAGAGCTTCCTTGGAGTTATCTGTCTCAAAATACAGTTGTCTGATGCTCTAAATATGACGTATCAGTGAGACCCACAAGATAAGGGGTGATGAGGACAGGAAGGATGCTCCTAGTATGTGGAACCAGAATAGAAATAGGAGAAGATTAGAAGCTATGGGAGAGACAGGTTTGAATTCAGCAGAAGGAAGAACTTTCCAATAGTCAGTGATGGCCAGTGATTACATAGGATGCTTCCTGTCCTTGGAAATGTATAAGGTGGTTGGCCAACTGTCTTACATCCTGCCCTGAACTTTTGAGCTCACTTCCAGCATCAAATTTCTATGAAACAAATTTCAAAGATAATGCATTCTGCTGAGATCACCATTATCACTTGTCACCCTTACCACTTACCGTGAACTATGGTTGTGGAAATGAACAGTTTTGTGAACAGAACACCAAGCTCATGAAAACATCCTAGAAAATGCTAGAGGTCCTTGTAATTCAAATGAGCTCAACAAATGACACCTCTGTTTTCTACATCCAAGTTTTTAAGCCAATTGAGAGATAAGACAGAAAGAAAAACTATGGAACCCTAAGTTCTTTATTACTGATTAAGGCCCAAAGGCTTCTGTGGACACTTTGAACTTCTTAACACAGAACCCCATGCTTTGACAAACTAATATACTATGTCATGGGTGCTTTGGACCCCATAGGACTCCCCACATGAGAGCATAGCCGACTCCCATAGAACATAAAAGCGGAAATAGAAAGTGGACTTCCAGCTGGCATCTGGCTCCCAGAAGGGAGGAAGCAGGCAGCGTCTGTGGCTCACATGCTCATTCCCTTTATTAAAGCCTATTCAGAGCCATTGCACCACTTCCCTGGAGAAGAGGGGATGCAGGGGTACAAAGGAGCTGGACGTTATCCAGGAGGCATCCTCCATGTGGAAGGAAAGTGAGTCTCCCCCTGGCAGGAACAGCCCTCTGCATTGCACTCTCCACCTGTTTGCTTACTCTCCTCACTGGACTGTGAGATCCTTAAAGAAAAAACCCTCCCAGCAGAGGGCCTGGCACACAGTACATGTTCAAGAAAGGGATGAATGAGTGAACACTCACCTTCTATACCAGTGTTTTCCTAAAGAAGCCCCTTTCCTCTCATCTCACCCTCCTTGTAGCACTCAAGACCATGTCTTTATCATGCTTTCCAAGTGCCCTCTTTTTCTGTTCCATGTTGGGTCAGACGAGGGCCACAGTGTTGCCAGATGATTCAGGAAAGGTTTTCCCCAGGCCGTGTTGTTCCTGCCACGCCCCAGCTGTGAGCAGATGAAGGTACCTGTGAGTGCTGCGCAGCGAGGGGCAGATCCCGCCTTGGTCCTGCTGCCCCATCTGGGACGAATGACAGTGCCTGCCTTCCCACCTTGGTGAGAATCGCTGAGAGCAGCCTTGTGAAGTCACTTTGGAAAGTGAAAAGTACTTTGTAGATGGCAGGCAGAGGAATCTGTAGGAACTTGCTAGAGGAGGAAATTCATGGCTGTGAAGTGGTAAAGGATGATCCCAGGCCCCACCAGTCTGATGGAGGAGGACAGAGCTTCTATAAGTGTTCACTAGTCATGTTCCAAATGGTTGCTTGTGTGGTCAAATTGAAAGATGTGCCCTATGGGAGCTAGCATCCCAGGGTGACCCACAAAAGTCAGTCTGAGTCATCCCATAATAATATTTACTAAGTAGATTCTAAATTCTAGGTATGTGCTAGATGCATTAAGTCTGATGTCTTAATTCTTTTTGAAAAGCCATAGAAGGAGAATTCTCCTCCTTTTTGTCAGTAAACAAACAGACTTATCAAGATCGAATTACTTGCCCAAGGTCACAAAGTTAGTGAGTACTGGAGGCAGCCCACATCTCAGAAGCTCTGTGCTGTACTGTCCCTCTTGCAGAGAGTAGGAATAACTGTAAGCATGTAGGAACAGGAAGGGAGAGGGAGTTTGGAGTGACTTGATCTTCCGACAAGATCATTTGTACAGTCACCTGCCTTTGGGCCGCCCTTCCCCAGAGAGAGGAGTGGTCTCCCTACTCCAGCTCCTGAGATTCAGAGCAAGATTGGTGCAGGCATAGAAATGCCAGTCTTGTCTTCGGAGATTCTGGATGAAAGAAGTGAGCAAGACCCAGATGGTCTGAGACTCAGGGTTCTTTAGGGCACTTCCAGTATTGGAAGCCCTGGGTTCTAGTGGGGTTAATAAACAAGCAATTGTGTTAAATGTCAGGACGGAGCTAAAAGTCAATGATGTTTTTAGAAATATTTCAGCCTAACAAAGGGCCTGTGACCTGTAGTCACTCAGTTAGGATTTAACAAATGTATGAAGAAACTTGAAAAGTTTTCATACTGGGACAAGCATTTGGATACTGAATGTGGGAAGGTCCGTTTTCTGTTATTTTTGTCCACTCCCACTTCTGCAGGTTTCCAGGATGGGGGACTAAGAGAAACGATAGACCTAAAGTTCCAAATAGAAGAGAAAAATTAAGTGGGATTTAGGCTTTGGTGAATGATTGAGGTGCTGTTCACCCTTGAGATCTGTCGCTGGGCTGGGACTGGAGTATGTTGTAGTAATCCTTCCCAGCTGAGATTCTGCCTCTGTCAGAATCCTCTTCTGGGGAATCGATTTTGGTTCTGTCATTAACTTTCCTGTGCCAGCTCCTTTTCCCTAGCAGGCCTGTCCCCAGCCTGCTCTCCCCTGTACCTCAGCCTGCTCTCCCCTGTACCCCAGCTCAGACTGCCCAGAACTAAGGGGATCAAGGTCATTACTACCCATTATGCATTGATGGGGTGCCCGGCAGGCACTGCCCTATGCCCTTAACCTTCACCATCTCTTTTGTCCTCACAGCAGTGGAGGGTCATCATCAGGCGATGGTTCCCTGACCCCACCACACACTGTCATACAACCTGTCTCCCCGCCTGTCTCTCCCCATATAGCCCTGGAACGGCACTCACCTTGTGGCATTATGATAACTGGTCCATTTGTGCACCATTCGTCTCTGCAGCTCATTTGTTCAGTACCTGCTGTGGTGTTGCCTGTTGCCCCTGTTGGACTCGGAAGTCCACTGGGGCAAGAGACCATGCCTGTTCTTGCTTGCTGTGTATCCCCAGCATACAGCACTATGCCTGGCTCATAGTAGATCTTCAGGAAATGTTTTCTAAGACTGGCCTCTAAATCTAGTTCTTGAACAAGATTCAGTCCTTCCTACCCCAGATTCTGGAGAATAGGAGACTTATCTCTTAGCTCACAGCTTAGCCAATAAAGCTATGATTCTGGATGCTGAACTCTCAGTGATCCCCCTAAGTGGAGGAGTTCAAGCTGCAGTTAACCCAACATGCCATTAATGCCCGAGTCATTCATTATGACCTGTGGGTGTTCATTCACTCTTTCAGTAGATGTTGAGCACCCTGTGAGAGTCCGGATAAGGAGCTAGAACCACAGAGATGAATGAGACACACACACGCAATGCATGACCTCAAGGAGATCAGCAGACTAGATAGAGAAGTGGAGAATCAAGGTCAGAATGGGTTAAATACCATGGATACCATCAAGAGCACTGCCAGGGAGATTTTTAAGAGGAGGTAAAATTAGGGAAAGCCATCTAGAGAAGGTGGCGTTCGAGCTGGACCTTAAAAGGGCCATACAATTAGGACCTGAGGAAGTAGGTGGGAAAATGTTCCCTATGAACAAAAGCATAGAGATGGGGACGTATGTTTTTGGGAACATGAAGATCATTCAGATAGTTAATTTGTCAGCAATCGGCAGGGGTGAGATAAGGGTGACCCTCATTACCACAGACATATCACTGTGATGTTTTTATTTTCTTCTCCCTACCACTCCCTCCTCATGCCTAAGAAAAACAGTTCTGCTAGATTATAACCTGAAAGGTCAGGGTAGGACAGCCTTATGTGGAGTGATGTCCTGTCTTGGCAGTCACATGGTCCTTCAGTCCTCCCCCCTAAATGCACACACAAGGACCTTCCATGCAAAGACCTTTCTGCATGTCGTCCATTTGCTGGGAAGGAGCCTACAGAAGCCACACGTGAGTTTCTGGAAGAGGTAGACGCTGCCGACAGGATTCCTTGCTCCACTGGCAGTAGGAGGCCAGCGAGGCAGATTCGTCACTAGCATCATTTTATCTGTTGAGTCAACATCTATTTTTAGGTGTGGAACCCATAAAGGGACCTGGCATCTCTGCATGGAAAGGGGTAGAGTGAGGGGATACACTCATCCTTCATGCCCCTCTGTGGGATTCACTGCTAGACCCATTCTCAGAGGCAAGGTCTGCTTCACTGATGGAGGTTTAGTTCCTAATGCCTAAGGTCCAATTTAATGCATACAATTCCTTTTGCAAACATGCTTTCGTGTGTGCAGATCACACATACACACAAGCATACCCACTCATTCCCTCACCCCTGTAGTCTTAGCAGGTCCTGTGAATTGTTTATACAAATTAAATAAAACTGAAAAATGCTAAGGCATATAGGTCCCTTCCTGTCCAACATTGTCAGATGTGCTCTGAAATGACTGTTTTCATCATCTATTCTGAGCCATAACTGCCGCAGAAATAGCTTTAGCAGGAAAATGCTTTTGTTAGACTAGCTGTAAATTATATTTCAAATGTCTGATGTTGTTTTCTTAAAAAAATAAATAAGTAAATGAAAGTCTAAAATTAATGACTGCTGGGGTTTGCTTTGCTTATGTGTACTGCTACAGATTTGGCTTCTTGCAGATGGAATTTCAGATCTGTTTACACTTCTGTGTTAGCTTTTTGGGGAGAAAAAAAAGCAGTTGAGAGATCTGGGAGGACAAATTTATAAAGTCAAACTTATTATAACCATCGGAGAGGCTCGCGTCTCTCTCCACTGGCCTCTCCTCCCTCCTTCCCATCGTGCCCTCATTTTTGTTTATTGTGGTTTTAGCTGCTCTGCTTCCAAGTTCGAAGGCAACTGGTTCTTGCAGATGCTATGACAAGGTCACATATCTAGTTTCGCAAGCAGATGTTCATTCAGCCCCATTTCACCAGCACTTTGTCATTCAGCGAGAGCAGACCTTGTGGGAACAGATTGGAACAACACAAAGGATGGGACATTTAAAAAAAAAAAATCTTGCAGAGAACCTGATCGCTTTTTATGTGTTCAAGAAGGGACTGGGGGTTGGGGGTGGCAAGGAAAGAAAGCTGCAGAGCAGAGTTTCATGGGGATTTTTTTTTTTTTTTGGCTTATTCAAAGATTATTATGTGTTGGATACAGTAAATCATCTATACACCCACATCCAGGAGGTAAATCTTCAGAACTCCATGCGTGGGTTGTTCTGCATTTAACAGCTGCCATACAGTAGCTATTTTGTTCTGCACTTAGAGACCCTCATCTGTGCATTTGTTTTAAGTTATCATCCACTCTCCTTTTGTTCCTCTATTGCTGTTCTCCTGGTGCTCATTACTAGTCCAAGCACAACTAAAAATCTGGGAACTACAGAGTTAGTTATTTGAACTGACACTGTGAGTTAGAATGATAGACGCGGGGCTGTCGTCTCGGTTGTGGACTCCGTCTCTACTTGAAAGGTGTTGCCTGTAATGCATTTAGTGCCTCTTGCCTTTTCCTAGGTCTCATATGCCCGTCCGAGCTCTGCCTCAATCAGGGATGCTAACCTGTACGTTAGCGGCCTTCCCAAAACCATGACCCAGAAGGAACTGGAACAGCTTTTCTCACAATATGGCCGTATCATCACCTCACGAATCCTGGTTGATCAAGTCACAGGTGAAGTATTTCTAGGCTATTTCCTTCCTTTGGGTCTGTGCCCTGTGACCCACCGGAGCAGAAGGGTAATGGTCACTTAGGGAAAAGGGTATGGGTCATAAGTAGGCAGCTTTTTGACTTAAAAGAAAGACTTTTTATCAATCAACGGCTGAAATTTAAAATGGGGCATCCTGGGAAGTAGAAGGACTCCATCATGGGAATGGTTCCAGCAGCAGCTAAACCACTTGGCAGAGTTGTAAGGAGGATTCAGCCATCAGGCTGGGAGTGGGGCTGAATGACCTTCAAAGTCTCTTTCAACCCTCAACCAAATACCATTACTTTTGCATGTGAAAAGAACCTCTGTGTATAGCTCTGTCTGCTCTGATAGCACTGTGGAGTTAAAGGGAAACTGAAACTGGCTCATTTCACAGGTAAGAGAGCAGAGGTCCAAAGTGGGACACCTGTCCAGTTAGTAGCAGTGCAGGGATAACCCAGGATTGGATCCTGTGGTACTTGGGCTATCATAAAGAAAAGCAGCTGCCACCACCTCTCAGTAAGAAAGGCACCCAGGTTGCATTTTTGATGACAGAAGGTTTTCACCTACTCTAATTAAAAACATCCCCTGAGAGTCATTTGAAAGTGAGTGTTAGTCACTCAGTCATGTCTGACTTTTTGTTCCCCCATGGACTGTAGCCCACCAGGCTCCTCTGTCCATGGAATTCTCCAGACTAAAATACTAGAGTGAGTTGCCATTCCCTTCTCCGAGGGATCTTTCCGACCCAGGGATCCAACCCGGGTCTCCTGCATTGCATGCAGATTCTTTACCATCTGAGCCACCAAGAGAGTCATTTAGCATGTGTTTATCATCTGATTATTGCAACAAACCTCACTGAAGGCAGCTCTGCCCCAGATGCTAGGCAGAGGAACACCAGAGATCAGGGACAAAGGTGTCACAGCCCCATCCTTACAAGACCACAGTGTGATGAGTACCAGCTAGAGCTGCCCAGCACCCCAGGAGAGCTCAGGAGGTGTGCTGTGCCTGGTAGGCACTGATGGAAGGGAAGTCTCCATCAAGGGGATGGTGTTTGAACGGAGTTTTAGAGAATGACTTGAAGCTGTCCGGTGAGAAAGAGAGATAGAACATTCTAGGTGGATAGGATATATCCCATAGAATAGGTGACAGGACATACCCAAAGGCACGGAGTCAAGGAGAAACACAGCCTGTTCAAGGAATATCTGGCAGTTAGTTTGGCTTACATGAAGTTCAACAGGGAGTTGGGACCAGATCATCAGGGGCATTAAATGCCATGCCAAGAAGTCTGGAGTTCCTCTGTATGCCACCTGGAGCCATGGAAGGGGTTTTTATGGGTTTTGTTCATTTGTTTTTCTGCCTTTGGAGTAGGGAACAATGAGGAACAGGTACATTCACAGGGTAAAAAACAGAAAAGGAACAAAAAGGTATAAAAGGTGTTTTTAAAGGGTATCGTATGGTCAGAGTTTGCTTTCAAATGGATTATTTAGCTGCCACGTACAGGGAGCACATTGAAGGGCTAGAAACTGGACAGCGGATGATCAGTTACAGCAACTAAAGGAAGGCTTGAGGGCTGAGCAGGATGGTAGAGGAAAGCAGGAAGGGACAGATGTGAAATATGCCTGTGTTCTGTGGGCAGGAATTGCCAGCCCAGAGCCATGATGGCAAAAAGGCAGGCAGATGCATTTTGATGGGTGAGAGAGATTCAGGAAGCCAGGCTCAGCCCTGGCCCCACAAGTGGGCTGACTGCCCTAGAAACATTGATGGGACTCAGCCCATAACTTCCTGGGGATCTTTACCAGTTTGGTTTGTTCACTGTTTACAAAGGCTCTTTCTCTTTCCCCAGGAGTGTCCAGAGGGGTGGGATTCATCCGATTTGATAAGAGGATTGAGGCAGAAGAAGCAATCAAAGGTCTGAATGGCCAGAAGCCCAGCGGTGCTACGGAACCGATTACTGTGAAGTTTGCCAACAACCCCAGCCAGAAGTCCAGCCAGGCCCTGCTCTCCCAGCTCTACCAGTCCCCTAACCGGCGCTACCCTGGCCCACTTCACCACCAGGCTCAGAGGTTCAGGTAGGTGTACCCACAGGGGCAAGAGCCCCACTACACAAGTACAGAGCTGGGCAAGAGCCAGGGAAGCCCTTGGCCCTGAAGGATGTGGCTGAGTGAGGACATCTGCCCCCTGGAATCACTGTGGGACACTCCCCCTGAACCTCAGTTTCCACTGCTGTAAAATGTGATGACTGGGCCAGGATGCTCTTCTAAGCCCCCTTGCAAACTAGCACATGACTGTGATTAAACTTCAGATTCTTTAATTGAAACAAATTTCTACATTTAACCAGATAAGAAGGTTCAGTTTCAACAGGAGTTCATCACAGATAAGGAACTACATTCAGCAGTTTAGACTTAAGGCTAAGGCAGTGAATGACTTTTAATGAAGTCAAAGAAAAGAGTAGCCCAGGAGGCATGTCCTTGCCAAAGGGAGTGGTCTGGTCTGCTCTCCTCTTTCTCTTGCTTCTATTGGGTTGGGTGGGTTAACCCAATCTTCTGTGTTAACTTCACTCTGACATTAAGTCAGCAGAGTTTGGGAAGGCAAAGAGGAAGACTTTGTCCAAGCCTTATTTGCATTTCCCTGAGGTACCCAACCCCTAGGAAGCTCCAGGTGCAGTGGGACGTTCTCCTTCTCCTGGGACATTTCTGAAAGGCAGATATCTCTCCATGAAGGCAGTCTGACATTGACCAGTCTCTACTGTGCAAGAGATAAGAATATTCTTAACCTACCCATAATAATTCTAAATAATTATTTTAGTTGACCCATGCCCTGACTTCCCTTTAATGAAAGGGTCTTTCTCTTTTTCAAACATCACATAGATAATAGGCCCTTCCATCTGGCCACAATGAGGAGAAAAATCAGCCTCCGAATGTCCTCCCATGCCCCCTGAATATGAAACGGTTAATGATTTCATGAAGAGTCCAAGTCATTTAATTTTTATTTTGTGCGAGAGCACATGCAGTATTTATGTAAAAAGCCTTTCCAGCAGGCTTCTAATGGTGGAAACTATGGTTACTACTGCCCCATGATGTGAAAAGCTTGTCCCTGAGTAAGATACTGAATATGAAGGAGATTATAACAAAATGGCAATTTGCTGGGAGGTGCTTTCAGGTTGTAAATAGTAAGCTAATTAAAAAAAAAAAAAGTCTGAACCCTCAAACTCCTTCCTGCCCAAAAATGTGTGTGGTAAGAAGATTTAGTTAAAATATCCAGGCTAATAAGAAAGATCCATTCTGATATGCATGATGTGTGTGCATGTATTGTTAATCCGTAACAGAGACCTTTATTCATAAATTTCATTACAGTAAAAGGTGAACAATATAAGAAGCCATTAGTCCCTTTTTAAAAAATTTCACACACAACATATATAATATCCACACATGTTCTAAGAGATGGGGCGGAGTGAGATTAATTTAGACCTTGAAAGAAAGGAAGGTTCATTTAGACACTTGCTTTAAACTCTAGCATTGACCTCAACATGAATTACGTTAGGTAGGAAAAGGGGAAACTACCAGTGGATAGGCTCCTGAGCACCGGGGAAAGTTTTTGAGCTTTTCTTCTTTGAAAATGGAGCATTCTTATTAATAGTTCCATTGAGCGATCTTGCCATCTGTGAGGCATTAACCCAGAGACCCTCCTTCTCTTTGCAGGCTGGACAATTTGCTTAATATGGCCTATGGCGTAAAGAGGTAATTAAAACTCCACAGATTGCCAGATGTCCGTGTTGGCACAGACTGGGGCTAGAATTTTTTTTTTTTTTTAATTCACTAACTTTACTTTTTTTTTTT
>NW_011494605.1:3285564-3289360 GCF_000754665.1 Bison bison bison
TTTTTTAATTCTTCCTTTTTCTTCCACCAGCATGTCAGATTCTTTTTTACTTTCAGACCTCAGTTGGTTTTGTTTCTTTTAGGGCACACAAGTGTGTTTGTGTGTTTCACTTTTTCTTTTATTTGCAGGTGGGCTTCTCCTACGGTTCAGGTGCCACAGCTACCAAGCCCTTGATAATCTGGTCCTCGAATAGCTCCCCTAAGAGGGAAGGCTGTGACTCTTTGCCAGCTGATTTTGCAAACTTGCAAGGCAACTGTTTTGCATTAGCGATGCCAAGATTCACTTAAGAGGGCAGATTCCAGCGAATCAAAATTAGAACATTTTGCTTATCATGGTTGACAATCTTATGATTGCCAGTGGAAAAATTAGATTTTGGACTACCAGCCCTGGCCAAAGCATGAATAAATGCGTGGGTGACCTTATGACTCCTGCCCCCACCTCAGTGTTCATTTCAGGGCACAGTTTGAGAATAAAGTGTATCTGTGTGCACCTCAACCAGAGGTTTCTTTTGTTACAGGTTTTAGCAGTAATTATCAGTCCTCCCTTGGTTATATGTGTATGTACGTTTTAAACTTGCTGTTTCCTTTATTTAAAACCTTTTTGTGGGATCGAGGGTTCAAACAGAGTCAAAGTTTGGGGGACTTTCTAAATGTAGTCACAGGAGTGTTCCAGACCTAGTCTGAAAACTGAATCTGTAAATTGGGTGCTGTATGTCACTGTGTCCATGAGATTCCCACGTGTACTTTTGATAAGCCCCATTGAGCTCCCAGGGACATAGCATCTTTCTCATCCTGCTCTGCAGAGCTGCACACTTTAATTCCCCTTCCTACTGTCAAGGGAAAAAGTGTGGTCATGAGTAGTCTGAATCATTCTCCCCATATGAGGCGAGTCTTTCACCACTTGGCTGTGCAGGGTAAGTGTTGGGTTGCCCAAAAACTTTGCTTGAGTTTTTCTATAACATCTTATGGAAAAGCCCACACATACTTTTTGGCCAGCCCAGTATCCTGCTCTGGAAACTGGCACACAGTAGAGGAAGTAACTGGATTGCAGATTTCACTCTCAAGGCACCAGCCTCTCGAATCGCAATCCCAGCCCCTGTGAGATTAACTGTGAATTACCTCCATGGATCTGGCACACGGCTTGCCTGTTCCCACATTTTACATTTTTCCCAGCTCTGTCCCATACCTTTGCTCCTCTTGGACTTAGTGAGATGCTATGAAGAGAGTGATGCTTATATACAGATGAGGTCAGGGAAGACAGCACACACGCTGCCATCTTCTCCAGTTCCCCACCCATAGTTAACATCACGAGTCGATAAGAGCATTCTCTTTTCCTACTAAGCCCAGATTTGGATCCAGAGTCCTTCCTACCTAAGTGCTCAGGTAGCATTACCACCTGCAGTTGAGGCTCTACTTGAAACCTCTTTGCTAGCCCCTGACTTTGGCTTTATAATATTTAGCTGTTCTCTACCTATGAACTGAAAGAAGTCCGTTGACTTAGTTGGAGGAGAGAAAGTTGAGAAGACAGTCTTCAGAAATAATGCAAATAACAATTACATATGGATTTGCCCTTCTAAGAATTCGTACCATGATGATTTGGGTTTTGTCCTGTTAATTTGTTTTTAAGTAAGAGGGAAGATTGACTTAGTGAATAATACCGAAAATAATATCTGTTGAGTTGTTGTGTTTAGCATATTTTCAGGAGCCATTTAATTATTTAAATAGTTAGATACAGAGTATTCTTTCATAGGACTTTCAAATCCTATGTGTATATGGATATATGCTTATTTTTAAAACAGTCCTAAATGACACTTAATCCATTCTCTTCCCCAGTTTTTGCTTCCTCTCCTTCTATCCCTCTCTTCAGGAAAAAAAAAAAAACACTAACCAAATGACAAGCAAATACTAGTCAGTGTATAGAATCAAAATACCCGTATAAGTTTGGTATAAGTAAAATGTTAACAAATATTTTTTCTGCTGTAGGCACTGGTAACCTAATTGTTTCATCTGATGCATCCATCATGAATCACATACATATTTTATCAGACAATGAATAGTATCTGAAGGATTGTTTTTCTTTCCAAGATTATGTGAAAACTGAGAAGATTTCGAAGCCTAATACAAAAGTAGTCATAATAGGACAAATAACAGTTTCCTGCTTTTCTAATGTACAGTGATTCAAGATATGTAAATGTGCAAACCACTTGAAATCTCACTCCTGTGACGCTTAGAAATGAATTCCAGATAATATAGCATCAAGGAGTGATCACCTTTATTATTATTGCTCAGGGGTTTTTTTGGAACTCTCTTGAATAAATGCTAAATGAAACATAAGCTGCCCTTTGGAGTAATAACAAGTCTTGTCTGTTCATTCTCATGTATCTCCATCCTCAATACTGTCAAGAGATCTTTAACGATTGTTAAGTCAAGGGACTGCAAAGATGGTGGACTTGAGCACTTCTAGGGCCATCGCCTAGACTTCCTTAAAAAAAAAAATTTCCCAAGCATTGACCTCTACCAGTGTTATTCACCTATTCAATCAATAAACAGTTATTGAGTGTTTTCTATGTGTCATGTCTGTGAGATTCCTGTATGGCTTCCACTGAATAAAGAAATAGAGTGAAAGGATGGGTGAAGTAGGGCCCCTTCTATGAAGAGTTCACTATCTACTGTGGGGAGGGAGGGAGAGGGTCAGGGTGAGACACCCTATGAACATATACTGTGATAGCGTGACAGAGCCTTGCTCTGAGAGTTCTTCCTGGTTTTTAGGAGTTGAGCTAGGATTTTCTCTTGGCATTTACATGCCTTAGCCAGTCTAGCTGTTCCCATCAGAAGAAATGCCACAGACATTAGTTTTTGCATTTTGGTTTTTAAACCCTGAAGACTCTCCTGCAAACACTCACTCAGCCCTCTGCCCCGTGTCTGTGTCTGTGCATCTGTGTGTTATCCACGGTCAGACTGATGTCTGGACCAGTCCCCCCTTCTGCTTGTCCCCCCAGGTTCTCTCCAATCACCATTGATGGGATGACAAGCCTTGTGGGAATGAACATCCCTGGTCACACAGGAACGGGCTGGTGCATCTTTGTCTACAACCTGTCCCCTGATTCTGACGAGAGTGTCCTCTGGCAGCTCTTTGGCCCCTTTGGCGCAGTGAACAACGTCAAGGTCATCCGCGACTTCAACACCAACAAGTGCAAGGGATTCGGCTTTGTCACCATGACCAACTATGATGAGGCAGCCATGGCCATTGCCAGCCTCAACGGGTACCGCCTGGGAGACCGAGTGTTGCAAGTTTCCTTTAAAACCAACAAAGCTCACAAGTCCTGAATTTCCCATCCTTATTTATTAAATTATATATATAAATATATACGAACAAAACACACGCGCGCACACACACACACACACACACAAAAGAGAGAGAAACAAACTTTTCAAGGCTTATATTCAACCATGGACTTTATAAGCCAGTGTTGCCTAAGTATTAAAACATTGGATTATCCTGAGGTGTACCAGGAAAGGATTTTATAATGCTTAGAAAAAAAGAAAAAAAAAAACACAAAAAAAATACCTTTGATGCATTGAATGTTCTTTCATAGCTGTCGTTGTTGACTATATATACATAGATAGCGACGTGCAGGGATTTTTACCCAGCCAGCTAACTTTACTACCTTCCTTGAAGGTGGATCTTTTTAAGATGACCATTCGCTCATTTGAAGAAGAAAAACAAAAAACAAAAAAAAAAAAAAAATAAAAATAAAACAATTTTTACAAAGTAATGGGATTCAAAGAGAGAAAAT
>NW_011494605.1:3289460-3304670 GCF_000754665.1 Bison bison bison
AAGAGAGAAAATAAAAGTTTTTTTTTTGTCAAAATGTTGATCCAATCAGATTGGTAAAAAAAAAAAAAAAACAACAAAACCCCCACACAAATTAAAGAGGAATAATAAAAATTGCAAAAATTAAAAAACTTTTGCAAATTTTTTTATTTTTCCTTTTTTCTTTTATATCATGTGAACTAAAACAGTCTTCTGTTAGGGGACGGGGGCGAGGGGGATACCTGATGACATTAACAATTTAATAACATTAACATTGTTGCCAAAGAGGTGGTCTCTTTGCTGAAAATGGGTTTCAAGAAAAATCTATTTTTATAAAATATAAAGAATTTTTACAAGAGAATCTGGATTTGAGAAAAAAATATTTTGACTGGCTAATTTAGGGGAAATTGACAACTTTGTCGCGTTCATACTGCACTGGTAACTTTTTAGAGATCAAGATGTGTGTTTTAAACTGGATTCGTAGACTGTTTTTTGAAGGATGGGCTATAAACAGATGATCTTCATATCTTTTCATAGCATGTAATAATAATATAAAAAATTATTAATTACTAGGGGAAAGGAGTGTTCGTTCTACCCAGGGTACCACAGTTCCCCACAGTCAAAACCCAAAAGCAAGGAGATGAGTTGAAAGACAGTTTTTCTTTAAGTCATCAGTATGGGATGTCAGCAGAACAAAAATTAAAAAGATTAATTTTCCTTTCAATCTAAAACTTCCTTAGTTTGAGCAGTAGGTGCTACGAAATTATTTACATATCTTAGTATCATAGTTAAATGTAATGTGTTTAGGAGAGGAAAACAAAAGATACATTTGCTTTAAATTCATTAAGGAATTTTCAAATTCACTTTGTAGCCCATGCTGATAGAATTGGGCTGTGTTGGTACATTTGAAACACTGTTTATGTTGCTTGAAACACTTATTTATTTAATCGCAGATGTGATGATGCCTATGGCCGAGATCAAATATAGCTAGATTGGCTAGACTATGTATTTGTTTACTTAAACTATGGGAAGAAGCATATTATTGTGTCATTCTGTTGTGTGTGTATGTGTATATACAATATAAATATATATATATAAAGTTATTTTTTCTTTGGGTTAATTTATTATAAGTTGTAACACTTGGCTAGTTTTGTTTGTATATGTCTTAAAATGTTTTCTTATGATATTTAAGTGACAGTTAAAGAGGTATCAAGGTAACTTGTGTAGAACTATTGTTTGATATATTGTCATGTTTGTTGTGAATATTTTTTTCTTACTGCACAGTAGAAAAATAAAAACAACTGGGTCTTTCTTTTAATGTAATTCAGATTGGGGAAAACAAAACAGAGCTAAGGGAACAAAACGACTGAGGGAGCATTCTCCCACGTCCAGTGCACTGATCATTTTAGTATGTTTGTGCTTTGTACGGTTATATATTTAAAACAAAAACGAAACAAAAAAATACAAGGGTTCATGCTCTTCCCTGGGTAATAGAAACAGTTACTCGCTATGCATAATCTAGTTGATAGTTAAATTTGCTATTGCTTTTCTTGTCTTGTTATATACAATCTTTTCAATACCAGTTTAGTCTTAATGGTAATAAAACGTTATGGTTATTTATAACTTGTGCTTATTTTGTGCGTTTTTTCCCATGCTGAACCCACTAAGTGCATGTAGACAGAGCTGTTGTTTTCACACCGGAAAGGCAAACTTTGTGGTAGTAGTCGTAGTGGTAGGCAGATAACGCAAACCAGGCTGCGCCGTAGACTCCTCCTTGAAATTTTTTTTCTATTTTTTTTTCCTCGTTTCGGTTTTGAGAAAAAAACAAAAAACAAACACCAGATTTCAGTTCAGAGAACACTCGTTCAACATTCAGGGAAACCTTTTTATATCACCTGCTATGAATGAACGCAGTTTGCTGGCAAAGTTTTGATGCATTTGCTAAGCATTAGTGGGAAAGGCATGCCAACATCTCTTCTCTATAATGTGTTCACTCTTGGGGGAAAAAAAAAAGGAAAAAAAATCTTAGGACCAGGCAGTTGTATACTTTAGTTATAATGAATGACTTCATGTTAATCTTGCTAGTTTAGATGATTTCTGAGGGAAAGTATTGTAAATGTTTTTTTTTTCCTTAATCTTGTTGTGTTTGAATTATTTGTACTTTATCTGTCCAGACAATAAATGAAAGTGTGTAGAATGGATTTGAGCTTCCCAGATTTTTAAATGTGTTTATTCACACGTTTTTTTTTTTTTTTCTTTTTGGTAGCATCTTCAGATTCCCCCAATATTTTTACTGTTAAACGAAAAAGGCAGAGTAAAATTCTGTTTTGCAACTTAGCCAAGTCTCTCAAAGTCAATTCAGTATTCAAAAGTCGTTGCCCTAGTTCCACACTACTATAAGGTGTGGTCTTTAATCCGCAGTATAGGCGTCATCTGGGAGCTTGTTAAAATGCAGAGTCTCAGGCTGTATGCAAATCTATATTTAACCAGATCCCCAAGTGAATCACTGGTAAAGTGTCAGAAGCACTGTCCTGGTTGATAACAAGCCAACACATTTGGCAATGTGTTTGGCTTTATGATCCATTCATGTCTGTTATTCATTTATAAGTGTACTTGTGACTTGTGCAGAAGAAAGGGAGTCACTATTTGCGGACCATCTATTATGTCTGTGTGGTGCCCTCTGTGTTCCCTCCCTTGGTCCCACAGCGATCTGGGAGAGGGAGATAGCACTATCCTCATTTCACAGATGGCAAGACTGAGGTCAGTGAAAGAGATTAAGTAACTTGAAATGGCTAGCAAATTTCCAGCTGGAACTTATATATATATATAATTTATTGGGCTGTACCAGGTCTTAGTTGAGACATGTGGGATCTAGTTCCCTGATCAGGGATTGAACCCAGAGCCCCTACATTGGGAGCACAGAGTTGTAGCCACTGAACCACCAGCAAAGTTCCCCAGTTGGAACTTGAATCCAAGTCTGATAGCACAGACTTCGGTGCACCACACTTCAGTTTTGAGATGGCAGAGCTTGAGCAATAGTAAGGAAACAGACCATCTCTACTGTAAGTGACAAGAAAGATCACTTCTTTATTTAAATTCATTTTTGCTTAGAAGTGGCAAATATCTGACTTTCTTATCTTTGAATAGGAACCCTAAACAAAGACTTTTTCATACTGTGTATAAAGTACATGATTTAAGCTCAGCCTAGGGGGAAAAGACTACCTAAAATATCATCAAGTCATATTAAAATATGATCTGAACTTTACAGATGAGCGTTATAGTGATTTCCTAATATGATCATTCACTGATGATGTACTGTCTTTCTTTTTCATCTTCTCACTAATTGAAAATTCATATTACTCCATAAAACATCACATCACCATCCACAAGCTGACACAGGAAGAAGAAATGCCCCCACTGATCCAGAGGAAGGAGTAGTCAAGATTCACCTCCATTTCTCATTACCTCCTTTTTTATTATTATATTAAATTACTTCAGTGGTTAGCATAATTAAATTCAGGGCAAAGAATGGGATTTAATTAACCACACTAAATATTAAAACTCTAAGCCAGCCTGAACTTCACATACTTAAAGTTTCTTCCTTTAGTTTTATCTTAAAGACAAGACCCTACGTTCCTTTTCTGAAGAAAAACAGGCATTCAAACTAATCACTGCCCCCCAGGAATAACAGAGCTTCACAAATGTGTGTCTAGGGTTCAAAAATGTTGCTGCCAAGCCTATAATAGTTATCACCAAGCATCACCACCCCTGCTCCTTAAAGGTGTCATTTTAGTGCACTTTAAACAAATGGATACATTATTTTGGAATATTGGAAGTTGGTGGAATCTTACCAGTTCAAACAGTTCATTCCCCAACCTCCAACAGATCTATCCTAAAAGTTTCACAAATAGCTGTAGGTGTTTAAATAGATCTTTAAAATATCCGTAGAAGGGTATTCTACATACGCCCTCTCAGCAATGCTTCCCACCATCAGCATAATGTGTCTGCCTAACATCTAATAAAAAATCCATCTCACTGCAAGTGTAAGCCTGTTACCTCAAATCTCCAGGCAAACATTGTATAGTTTCTCTAGGTGTTTGTTGGAAAAGGTTTAACAAATCACAAGAATGCAGAGATTATTAAATTTCTTTCAGGTCCTAGGTACATTATGTTTTGCTTGGATGAAAAATTGCATTCCAGAGAAGACTGAAGGCATTTACTTAGTATTACTTCTGTCAACGTGATAGGAAGAGAAGGCAAAAAAAAAACACAGACTTGTGTCCACAACCAGCCTGCATCATCACCACCATCATCAAAACTACTTACATCTTCTACCAAAGATCAAACACAACCAAATGATAGTTGCAGCCAGCAGTTTTCATCAACTAGGGTCCTGTTTAAATTTCTTTCATCAAAATCAATCATTACTTGTTCATTTGTAAATAAAACATTTGAATCCCAAAGAATAATATTTAAAAGCGTATTTGATACTCATAAAGCCTCTTGGGGCCCCTGCTTAGTCAGTGTTTGGGTCTGGCTACTTTATCCTTGTCAGAGTTCAACACTTAATCACCTTTTACCGTAGATGATTCAGGAAACTCCCAGTTCTTGAAATTGTTTTGTCCTGCCTTTCTGTAGGCACTACGCATTTGTCCCCTAACAGACAAATGCATGCAAACACACGAGGCAAATATTTGTACAGTTGAATAGGAAATGGAGTTTTCTACTTTCATCTGCAAATTCAAAACTCAGATCTGATTAGACAGCATTAACAGCCAGAGTATGATTTCTAAATGGAAGAGCTATTGAGGCCATCCTTCCTGGATCCATTCCACAGCCTTAACAAGCGCTCACGGAACACAGCTATATAATATCCTTACACCCTTCACTGCCTTTGTTCTACCTGTAAAAGAGAATAATAAAAGGAAATTACATTTTATTTCCATGAGCTAAAATCAAATTTTAATATTGTCCAAAAATGATTCGAACTGTTCCTTTATCTTATTAGCTTTTTGGCATATTAGGTAATAAGATAATTTCTCATGGTACAGTATTTATGTTAGAATCCTATTTCTCTCTGTGCAGATCACTTACAGAAGTGTCTGTTAACAGGAGAGAATGATGCATAATCGGCACTTAAGATTAAAATAGACCTGAGAACATAAACGTGTTCCTTCAATTAAAGGAATACCATTTCTCCAGTCTCATCATTTTGGGATTCCGCGGCAGAATAAAAACTGGCTCAAAATCACCCAACCCCGGGTTAATTACCAGAAGTCCTCGCTATGCAAGTCCAGTGTGATCTACTAGTAGTTCAAATGCAAAGTGGACTCAATGCCACTCCAAGATGCCATGTAATTATTTTAAATGGTTTCCAGCAAAGTCCTCGAGGTTTAAGAAACTGTTTCTAGAAAGAGCGCTAGCATTTATTATCTTTCCAGTATGCCAGGCACTGTACATTTAGCATTTGGTCCTTCTACCAACTCAGTGAGGAATGATATCCCCTTTTCACACTGAGCAAAAAGATTCAGAGAGATTTGGCATCTTGTCCAAGGGAGTAGGTGGTGAAGACAGAATTCAAACCCAGACCTATGTGACTCCAAAGCTCCCAGTTATACCACCCTGGCTATAAGCCAATTCTGTCATAATTAGCATTTCATTTCAATTAAAAGTGGAGATGAGTCCTGTTATATAACAAACAAGGGAAATAGCATTAATTCTCTGTGCCTGGGGCTAAACTTCTCCCCAAATCTTTAATGGAAAAATGAGTCCAATAACTTCAGTTTACTAGCAAATTGAAAAACAAAACCTAAAAGTAACAGTTTAAACTGCTGTTTGCCCAGCAGTGCTAAAAAATCAAGTAAGATTATTTGTTGACAGACACCAAAAGTCATTGAGGTAGAAAGGGGTCAAGGATAGGATTAGAAAGTAAGAATGTTTACAAGCCACCTTAGCTGCCCTTGAACTTGGTCCTGTTAGACTCCCTATGAATTAAAGGCATTGTGTGGACGAACCAGCATTACTGAGGTGGGAGCTCCTTTCACTCCCTGTGTGCCACCAGATCCTCAGAACAATCCTGGGAAGCACATTACTTAATTCCCATGTTATATCTGACAAAACAGGCTCAGAGATGTTAAGTATCTGGCCCAAGATTGTACAGCATGAAGTAGAATTGGAATTTACACCCATGCCATCTGGCTCCAGTCCAATGTCTTTCCACTAAACCACACAATGACCTTTCAGTGTGACACCACCATCAGTGAGGAAACCAACCTAAGCCTTATCCACACTAGAATCCTTACCCTGACCATCTGCCACATGCCAGGCATTGAGCTAGAGGCACACGTTGAGTAAACATACTCAATTTTCTTTTCTTCCACTTATTTTGTGTGTGACACTTCAGTAGGTTATGACAGAAAACAAAGCAAAAAAAGCGGGGGGTAGAAGTTTGGAATTCTGTTACAAAGACAAAATATATGGAACAATTATTTAGCTATGCCAGATCGTTTCTATGTTGGGAGGAGAATTAGAGGAAATTTTTAAAATCCGTGAAGAGTGAAAGGAGTATTCCAGGGCCCAGAAAGGAAAGAGAATATGGCCTGAAGGGAAGAGGACAGCTCTGGTGAAAGAAAGTTCTGGGTTTGAATTCCCTGGTAAACTGTTTAATGTCTCTGAGACTCCTGATCAGAGAAGGAAGGATATAAAATATATCGAACTTCCCTTGTGGTCCAGTGGTTAAGAATTCAGTTACCAATGCAGGGGACATGGGTTCTGTCCCTGGTTCTGGGGAGATCCCACATGCTGGAGAGCAGCTAAGCCCATGCGCCACAGCTACTGAAGCCTAAGAACCCTAGAATCCATGCTCTGCAACAAGAGAGCCATCACAATGAGAAGCAGACACTGCGACTAAAGAGTAGTCCCAGCTTGCCGCAACTAGAGAAAGCTCAAAGCAACAAAGACCCAGCACAGCCAAACATAATAAACGGTTAAAAAAAAAAAAAAAGATAAAATACATCAAGTCTCTGACACTCAGCAAAGAATAGTAGAAGTCAAACTGTAGCCAGAAATCTTCCCAGAGAAAAGCAGCTCAGATGGGGCCATCTGACTGACTGGAGGGGAGGAGGGCAGTGGGGGTCAGTGGTGGATGCCTCTGAATGTAAAGAACAGAGAAACCCTCAAGTAAAGGAGGGACAAGATAGTAGAGATGCATGTGGGAATAGGTGCTTGGAAATCTTACTGGGTCTCATGGTACTTGAGTTGCTTTCGAAACATTGGGTTGGCCAGTTGGGTTCTAATTGGGTTCCCCATCATACAGAAAAGCCAGAACAAACTTTTTGGCCAACCCAGTACAATAGTAACTGCAACCACACACCAGAAGAGGCTCTGATTCCTCCTCAGCAACCAGAGAGGGAATTGGCCCATCCTCTGGAGCCCAGCCACTATAGTGACTCTGCCATTTTACTTCCTTACTCCCTGCAACTCTTCAATGATGCACTTTATTGAAGGCCCACTTATCCCTGCATAAACAGCTCAAATTCCAGAGAGAGGGACCAGGTTGACCCTGGTGGGCTGGCATTTACAGGCTGCTGCTATTATCAATTCTCTTTCCCACAGACCAACCTAGTCCAAACAGCAGAAGCCAGGGCTGGAGTCATGTGCTATACAACATGGCCTGCTGGTAAAGAATGGCTTGGGTGGGGCAGGCAGCTTGAAGAGCCTGGGCAACACAGTGAGGAGTGTCTGGGCATGGCAGAGCTAAGGAAGGCCTTCCTGAGGTTAGTGAACAGATAGAGGCAGGTGCTGAGGAGCCTAGGTAGGCAGTCGTGGGCAGATAGCAACAGAACAAGAGAAAAAGAATTGAACACTCAGGCTGAAGCAGTGGTTTTCCTTATAAACACAGGGTGCTAGAAAGTTTTAAAGGAGAGAAATGAAGCATTTTCATTCACAAGCAAATACCTGTTAAAAGACTGATATCACCAAGTCCAGCTCCTCTTGGCTGTAGGCACAAGAGTCGTAAGATCTGGCTCACCCAAGGTGATCTGATCAGACTATTTATAAAAGGTAGCCCTCCCCAACTTTTCACACAATTGGCCTTGGCCTTGCCTTCCTTGGTGGGGCTTCCCAGGTGGCATTAGTGGTAAAGAACCCCCCTCCAGATTCAGGAGACATAAGAGACATGGGTTCAATCCTTGGGTCGGGAAGATCCCCTGGAAAAGGGCATGGCAACCCACTCCAGTATCCTTGCCTGAAAAATCCCATGGACAGAGGAGACTGGCAGGCTATGGTCCACAGGGTCACAGAGAGCTGGACACAATTGAAGTGATTTTGCAAGCAGCATGCATGCACTGCCTTCCCTGGTAGCTATGAGAAGTCCTTGGAAGTCAGTTCAGCCTCTTTATTTGGTCCTCCCTGACCCCCAGCATTAGTGAGAGCAGGGCTGGGGTTTGTGGTGGCCCCATCTGCCCACCCCTTAGCATACCCTCATCAAACTGGGCCCTCCAGGAGCAAGATGCCACCACTGGATCAATTTCATCTCTGGGCTCTCATGACTTGGGGAATAGAGGAGGGGAAGACAAATCAGTGGGTCCAACGACATCAGGAGACTGTTTTTCCTGGCTCCAGAGGATAGAGCTTGAAGAATAAAGTAGAAAAATGGAAAGAACACTTTCCTATGAGAGCTGGGTTCAATTACCAGCTCTGCCACCAACTTCCTGTGAGATTTTGAACAAATTATACAGTTGACCCTTGAACAACTCAGACTTTAGGGGTGCGATTGGCCCTTTGGCAATTGAAAATCTGAATATACATGATAGTTGGCCCTCTGCATCCCTGGATTCAACCAACCATGAACTGTATAGTACTGCTGTGGTGTTTACTATTGAAAAAAGTTCGTGTATAAGTGGACCCATGCAGTTCAAACCCATATTGTTCAAGTGTTGACTATATATTCCAGACCTACTTTTGCTCTTGTATTCCACACCCCAATTAATGGGGGACACCCAGGAGTATTTCTAAACTCCAAACCCCTTCCCCTAACTATGCAATCATTTACCAAACTCAGTCATTTTCACCTGGTGAAAATTTCTCAAATTCCTCCCTTTCTCCCCCTCTTCATGGCTGATATCCTAGTTTGAGTCTTAACATCTCATTCAGAGATCACCTGGATACCGTCTGTGTTTGTACACAGATTCTGGCACTAACTTCACAGGAGAACTTCCCTCCTCACCATCAACACTCCTTTCACCCCCTCAGCCAGGATGATCTGCCAAAAACACTAATCTGACCAAATCACTCCCCTGCCTACATCCCATCACTGGATTTCCATCACTCAGATGATACAGCCCAGGCGCCTGAATATGACTTTCAAGGCCTTGCATCACCTTGGCTCTGATGGTTCAGCTAGCTTCATCCCTCTTTTTTTTCATGCCTCATAATTTGTGGTCCAGCTCTGCAAAACTAGGAACTGTTTCCTGAGTACACGCACCATTTGTCACAGTCCTACTCACATTTCTTCTTTCTTTCTAATGGAACTCTGATTTCATTGGGGCAACAAAATGTTTAGCCACAAAATATCTTTCAGTTTTCCTTACAATTAGAGGTAGCCACATCACAAGGTTCTGGTCAATGAGATATAACAAGTCCTTGGTGAGGCTTCCAGGAAAGCTCTTTAAAAGATGACACAGGGGCTTCCCTGGTGGCTCAGTGGTAAGTCTGCCTGCCTCTGCAGGAGACACGGGTTCAATCCCTAGTCTGGGAAGATCCCACATACCTCAGAGCAATTAAGCCTGTGTGCCACAACTACTAAACCTGTGCTCTGGAGCCCATGAACTGCAGTTACTGAAGTCCATGTGCCCTAGAGTCTGTGCTCTGCAACAAAAGAAGCCACTGCAAAGAGAAGTCTGTGCACTGCAACTAGAGAGTAGCTGCTGTTCACCATAACTAGAGGGAAAAGCCCACCCAGCAATGAAGACCCAGCACAGCCAAAAATACATTAACAAATAAAATCTCTAAAAAAAAAAAAAAAAAGTAGAAAAAAATGTATAAAAAAGAACAGATAACACAATATTTACCCTTTTCCATTGCCCTCTTCCCCTTCTTCCTTCCTCCCACATGGAATGCTGGTGTGATGTCTGGAGCTGCATGTGTCTGGCTGCAACCAAAAAGGCACTAGTAAAAACCAATGAATGGCAGATCAGAAGCACATGAGGTGACTAGGTCCTCGGTGGTACCTCTGAATTGCTATAGCAACCCTGGATTATCTCCCCAAGATCTCTTATTACTTGAGAAAAAAATGTCCTCCTTACTGCAGAGCTTCCCAACCACTGAACATATTCTCATTGATGTGCTAATTTTATTTCCTCGGCCCTCTGAGCCACCAGGTGGGACCCTGGGCTCTTACAACCCCTGAGCATGCATCTCTGGCCCCACACGTCTGTCCCTCTACTGGGGACAAATGAATATTTTTGTACTACATCACCATGTGACAAAGACTAGACAACTTTGTCTCACTGGTTTAACTTTGCTTACTACTTTGTCGCACTTGGCTGTTGCCTGTGCCCCTCAGTTTGACCACATTGATGAAGCCTGTCTTGAACTTCAAGTTCACACCAGATGTTCAGAGCCCTTAATGTCTCCACTGCCATGAATTCCGTCCCCACTCACCTCACTGTCACAGCTGTATTTCTTCCTGCATTAGTCCATGTGGCTAAGGCTTCTCCTGGGCTATCCATCCAGTGGCACTGACCTGTCTTTGACCTCTCATGCCTCTTGGGGCCTTGATCCCTGCCACCCACTAACTGGAAACCTCAGCATCTTTGCTCACCTCCAGATCCCCAGGGCTGGCTCTCTCTCACATGCTTGCTCTCTCACTCTTGTTCATCACTGGGGATGCACCCTTCCTCTCTCTTATCCTACTTTGCTGGGAAAGGAATGATCCTACCACAGAGTTACCCTAGTGTCTTACCAAAACGGTTTTTAGGATTTACCAAGGGGCCAGGTCAAAGTCGGCTAAGAAGAGCTCTATACTATGTCCACGACTAGTGCCCCTTACCTTCACACCCGTTTACCAGCCTGATCCTCTGTGCTTGCCTCCCTCCACTCCTATAGTAATGCTTTCTCTCAGTAATTCCTTGTCCCCATTGTAATCTGGCTTCCAATGCTCTCTTTCCCCACAACCTCAATGTCCATCATATATGCTTATATGTGTCTGAATCTCAAATATGAACAATCCAAATTCTTACCTGTGGAGTCTATGCCAACCTGGGGACGTAGCTAGACACCCAAAGGGCTTAGACAGTGTGCAGAATCCTGAGGCTCCTGTGACAGAATGAATATCTAAATTCTCTAGGCCTCAGTTTCCCCATTTGTAAAAGCAGGACCAGTACTACCTAATCTCAGCCTCATCAGTCTGATACCAGGAGGAAGCCCAGGGGCAGGCTTGAGGACCCAGAATATATTAGAACCAGTCTAGGCGCTGGGGGAGGGGGAGAGTGAGGGGGAGAGGAAGTTTTCAATCAGGTGCTGAGTTTTCACTGCCAAAAAATTTCCCACAAACAAACCCACCCCAGCAAAGGAAGCTACTGTCGGCTGGCACACTGCAGAAAAGAAGGCGGGCATGAGGCCTCATTAATCCGGCAAACGTGGGATCAGTCGCAGATACCCCCAGCCCACCCACTTCTCACCATCTGCTGCTGCTGCCACGGAGCTGGAGGCATGCAGCTCTGGTGGGAGTCCAGCCTGAAGCCTGCAGAAGGACCTGCGCCCTAGACTACCGGGCAACCTCGACCACAGGGATCCACACATTCCAGGCTGGTGCCCCAGCTGTGTCTTGCAACCCCCATCCCCACTTGAAATGCAATATCACAACCCTCCACGGAGCTCTGCCTCACTTGGAAGTACCCGCAGGAGAAGCCTCAGCACCCTGAACAAATATTAGCAAATAAATGATCAAATTGCATTGACTGAGAACCAACCATGTGTCAGGCACACACCTATCTCTCATAAATACTCCCCCAAATCACACTAAGACTCTCCAAAACCAGTGAGTCTTAATTCTTGATGATTTCGATATGCACACAGATGATCCTTCCAATATAATTGCTTCTGAATTCTCAACCTCTGCTTCTCTCTCCTCCTCATTACTCCCTCCCTGCTCATACGTCAGTCCTTAAGACCTGAATGCCAGTTTCAAGCATCCTCTTGTCAATGCCTACTTCCTATCCCACTCTCTTTACTACCCTGACTCAAAATAACCCTTCAATCCACTGAGACCTTCAACTCACTTTTTACTGTCCCTTCCCTCCCCAGCCCGCATGTCCTCACTTCCATTTCTATTCAGTTTAAATTCCGTTGTTGAATATATAATCCCATGCTTACAAGCATCCTTTTTTGGCCCTCCCTCATTTCACTGTACTCTAGTTCATTCACTCTCCCTCTCTCCAAGATGATGCCATCCTGCTTTCTCCTCTTTCTTTCAAACCTCCAATACCTCCTGCCTCATCTTCACTTTCAAGTGAAGACTCTGCTTCCTATCCCTACTTTCCTGGCCATCTCTAAATTTCTTCCTCATCTCTTTGACCTCTAAATATTGGAGTCTGAGTTCTTGGACCTTTTCTCTAACTACATTCACTCATCAGAATCACTCATCCAGGGTCATTGATTTTAATATAATTTATGTTCAGATGACTCCCAAATATAATTCCAGCCCAGATTTATCCCTTTGGCTCTGAAGACATATATAGAATTGCCAAATTGATGTCTCCTCCTGACTGTCTAAAGTGCACTTCAAACTTAACATAACCAAAAGCCATGGCTTTTTACCTTCACATGCACTCAATCTACTCTCTTCCCTATTTTAGCAAAAGGCAGCACCATCCTTCCAGTCTTTTAAGGCAAAAGCTTTGGGGTTACCATTAACTCCATTTATTTGCCTTCTCTCCTCTAGACATTTTCCCCATTGCACAGAGATTTGGACCTTTGTTCACTATTGTAACCTCAGCCCCTGAAATAATGGCCCTTAGTAGGTGCTCAATAAATGTTTAATAATGAATAAATGTTAAATAAGTGAATAATTAAGTTAATTGAATTAAATGACTTGAGTATCAAGTCAACCTGTTTATTCAATAAATAAAATCATTACACATTGTGATAAGGTCAACAAAAGAATCCAAAATGCAGTATTTGGGTGCAATCTCAAAAATGACAGAATGGTCTCTGTTCATTTCCAAGGCAAAACATCCAATATCACAGTTATCCAAGTCTATGCCCCAATCACTAATGCTGAAGAAGCTGATGGTTCTATAACGAGCTACAAGAACTTCTAGAACTAACATCAAAAAAAAGATGTCCCTTTCATCATAGGGGACTGGAATGCAAAAGTAGGAAGTCAAGAGATAACTGGAGTAACAGGCAAGTTTGGCCTTGGAGTACGGAATGAAGCAGGGCAAAGGCTAACAGAGTTTTGCCCAGAGAATGCACTGGTCACAGCAAACACCCTCTTCCAACAATACAAAAGATGACTCTACACATGGACATCACCAGATGGTCAACACCGAAATCACATTGATTATATTCTTTGCAGCCAAAGATGGAGAAGCTCTACACTCAGCAAAAAACAGGACCGGGAGCTGACTGTGGCTCAGATTATGAACTCCTTATTGCAAAATTCAGATTTAAATTGAAGAAAGTAGGGAAAACCAATAGACCATTCAGGTATTACCTAAGTCAAATGCCTTATGGTTATACAGTGGAAGTGACAAATATATTCAAGGGATTAGATCTGATAGACAGAGTGCCTGAAGAACTTCAGACGGAGGTTCATGACATCGTGCAGGAGGCAGAGATCAAGACCATCCCCAAGAAAAAGAAATGCAAAAAAGGCAAAATGGTTGTCTGAGGAGGTCTTACAACCAGCTGAGAAAAGAAGAGAAGTGAAAGACAAAGGAGAAAAGGAAAGATATACACATCTGAATGCAGAGTTCCATAGAATAGCAAGGAGAGATAAGAAATGGAGGAAAACAATAGAATGAGAAAGATTAGAGATCGCTTCAAGAAAACTAGAGATACCAAGGGAACATTTCATGCAAAGATAGGTTCAATAAAGGACAGAAATGATATGGACCTAACAGAAGCAGAAGATATTTAGAAGAGGTGGCAAGAATACACAGAAGAACTATACAAAAAAAAAAAGATTTTAATGACCCAGATAATCATGATGGTATATGATCACTCACTTAGAGCCAGACATCCTGGAATGTGAAGTCAAGTGGGCCTTAGGAAACATCACTACGAACAAAGCTATTGGAGGTGATAGAATTCCAGCTGAACTATTTTAAATCCTAAAAGATGATGCTGTGAAAGTGCTGCACTCACTATGCCAGCAAATTTGGAAAACTCAGCAGTGGCCACAGGACTGGAAAAGATCAGTTTTCATTCCAGTCCCTAAGAAAGGCAGTGCCAAAGAATGTTCAAACTATTGCACAATTGCACTCATCTTACATGCTAGCAAAGAAATGTTCAAAATTCTCCAAGCAAGGCTTCAACTGAGAATTTCCAGATGTTCAAGCTGGATTTAGAAAAGGCAAAGGAATAAGAGATCAAATTGCCAACATCCACTGGATAATCAAAAAAGCAAGAGAGTTCCAGAAAAACATCTACTTTTGCTTTATTGACTACACCAAAGCCTTGACTGTGTGGATCACAACAAACTGGAAAATTCTTCAAGAGTGGGAATACCAAACCACCTTACATGCATCCTAAGAAATCTGTATGCAGGTCAAGAGGCAACAGTTAGAGCCAGACATGGAACAACAGACTAGTTCCAAACTGGAAAAGGAGTATGTCACAGTTATATATTGTCACCCTGCTTATTTAACTCATATACAGAGTACAGACTTTATTTTGGGGGGCTCCAAAATCACTGCAGATGGCGACTGCAGCCATGAAATTAAAAGACACTTACTCCTTGGAAGGGAAGTTATGACCAACCTAGACAGCATATTCAAAAGCAGAGACATTACTTTGCCAACTAAGATCCATCTAGTCAAGGCTATGGTTTTTCCAGTGGTCATGTATGGATGTGAGAGTTGGACTGTGAAGAAAGCTGAGCACCGAAGAATTGATGCTTTTGAAGTGTGGTGTTGGAGAAGACTCTTGAGAGTCCCTTGGACTGCAAGGAGATCCAACCAGTCCATTCTAAAGGAGATCAGCCCTGGGTGTTCTTTGGAAGGAAGGATG
>NW_011494605.1:3304817-3341774 GCF_000754665.1 Bison bison bison
CTCGGGGAGTTGGTGATGGACAGGGAGGCCTGGCGTGCTGCAATTCATGGGGTCACAAAGAGTTGGACACGACTGAGCGACTGAACTGAACTGAACTGACTGACAGAGTACATCATGTGAAACGCCAGGCTGGATGAAGCATAAGCTAGAATCAAGATTGCTGGGAGAAATACAATAACCTCAGATATGCAGATGACACCACCCTTATGGCAGAAAGCAAAGAGGAACTAAAGAGCCTCTTGATGAAAGTGAAAGAGGAGAGTGAAAAAACTGGCTTAAAACTTAACATTCAAAAAATGAAGATCATGGCTACTGGTCCCATCACTTTGTGGCAAATAGATGGGGAAGCAATGGAAACAGTGACAGACTTTATGTTCTTGGGCTCCAAAAACACTACAGATGGTGACTGCAGCCACGAAATTAAAACACACTTGCTCCTTGGAAGAAAAGCTATGAGCAACCTAGACAGCATATTAAAAAGCAGAGACATTACTTTGCTGAAAAATGTCCATCTAGTCAAAGCTATGGTTTTTCCAGTAGTCACATATGGATATGAGAGTTGGACCATGAAAAAATCTAAGCGCCGAAGAATTGATGCTTTTGAGCTGTGGTATTGGAGAAGACTCTTGAGAGTCCCTCAGACAGAAAGGAGATCCACCAGTCCATCCTAAAGGAAATCAGTCCTGAATATTCATCGGAAGGACTGATGCTGAAGCTGAAGCTGCAATACTGGCCACCTGATGAGAAGAATGACTTATGGGGAAAGACCCTGATTCTGAGAAAGATTGAAGGCAGGAGGAGAAGGAGATGACAGAGGATGAGATGGTTGGATGGCATCACTGACTCAATGGACATGAGTTTGAGAAAGCTCTGGGAGTTGGTGATGGACAGGGAAGCCTGCCATGCTGCAGTCCACGGGGTCGCAAAGAGTCAGACATGACTGAGCAAATGAACTGAACTGTGATCGGGTCTGGGAAGGAAAATACTACGGAAGAAAATAGCAGAGGGGTTCTAGCTAGGCAGGGTAGAGGTCTTTTCCCTGAGAAAAAGACTTTGAAATGAGACCTGAAGGTTTAGAAGGAGTCATTGTGAAAGAGACAGGCAAAGAATATCCATACAAAGTCCTAGAGGTAAGTGAGAACTTAATAGGTTCTTCAGTTCAGTTCAGTTCAGTCACTCAGTCGTGTCCGACTCTTTGCGACCCCATGAATCGCAGCACACCAGGCCTCCCTGTCCATCACCAACTCCCAGAGTTCACTCAAACTCACGTCCATCAAGTCGGTGATGCCATCCAGCCATCTCATCCTCTGTCGTCTAGGAAGCAAGAAATGGCCAGAGGGGCAGAAGAACAGGAAGCAAAGGGACAGAGATGTCAGAAGACATTGGAGAGCTGGCTAAATCATACAGGCTTCTGCAGACTCCAGTAAGGACCGTGGATTTTATTCTAAGGTCACTGAATTCATCTTGTCAACTTTCTAAAGAGTGTGGAGTAATGTTAAGACCTGAGGATTTGGATCCCTGTTCTGCCAGACTTACACTGTGTGACCTCTACCAAATACCACTCCTTTGGGATAACCATTTCTGACCTGCTTCCTTTGGATCTGTCTTCAGATTCAAGTGAGATTAGCCAGGGAGCATCAGAGGTGTCATTGCCAGGGCCTGTAGGGCATTTTAACCACATTGTTAAACACACAGACCAAGTGAAAGGGAAAGCTAGAAATGGATTGCATTTAAAGAGGTTAAATATAGTTTATACCAGCAAGGGCTGTTTTGCTATGGTGACAGTTAAAAGGCATTTTCTAGTAATGCCTGGGGGTTTCCAGCCAAGATTCCAGCTAAGTGCCTGGCATTTGAGAAGGGAGGTTGAAAAGTGACCTACTAACAGGAAAGTACCTGGAGCCTAGAGCTCTGTCCTGTTAAGACCACAAAGTTGGGGTTGGCTTTGTCAATCCCTACTTCTGATTTGGCCATGAACCCTCACCCAAACTTTTACCTCTGCAAAAACTTGCTAGGTCTCATCTCCATGCTTAGGGAGAGTTAAATATAAACCCAACGAAACTGCCTTGAGGTCAGAACAGCCCCAAGAAGACTTACAAAAGGAGTAGGACGTGTGAATCAGGCTTGCCAGACCCATGTGTGCTGGTGACCTGAGAGCCAGGCTGGAGTTCTAGGTCAGCTCCAGTTGGGCAGGATAGTAGCTACAGGTAGCTACATCTCATCCATCTTCAGACAGTTGCCCATGGCTGCTCAAGGGAAATTGAGGCAGTTCAGGGAAAAGGACCAGAGTTATACACACGAACATAGCCAGGTCAAGCCCAGGCATGGGGTCTAGGCACTCAGAGCAGACTTAATAATGATGATGCCTTTTCTTGAGTACAGACCAGGAACCAGGAGCTTGAATACACTCTCTGTCATCTTCCTACACCCCCTTTGAAGTATGTAGCATTTTTCCCACCTTACAGGTGAGGATTCAGATGCAAAGGAGTCTTGTGACTCTCCCACCATCTACAGGTTATCTGTGGGGAAGATGGGATTCTAGTCCAGTCTTTCTGACTCCAAAGCTTATGTATTCTTTCTACTAAATTTCATTATCTCTCCCAAGATATCTGCTTCCTCCCTTCTCTCACATAGCCTGAGGGAGGGGACATGTAAGGCACTTTTGCAACAAAAGTCTTTGCCCCTCAAAGGTGGAAATTTAAGAATATCATCACTGTTTTCAGTATCAGCATCATCATCTAACCAAGATCCCTTCCCATGCAGCTGTGCCTTTACCTTCCGGAGACCCAAGGTTATTCTCTCATTGGCGTGAAATCCTTGAACTTGGTGTAAGAGTTAAGATAGTAATTTTTAAAATGTAGTTCCCATACAGGCAGCACTGCCTATCAATTAAAAAAAAAAATACAAGTTTTAAGGCCCTACCTCAGGATCTAGTCAATTGGAAATTTGGAGTGGCGTCCAGAAATCTGTTTTAATAAGCATCGCTAGTGATTTCGGTGCATGCTAGAGTTTGAGGAGCACTGAGGAAAGGCATCCGCCAGCTGCTATAATGGCTTCCCAGGTGGTACAGTTGGTAAAGAATCCACCTGCCAATAAAGGAGACACAAGAGATGTGGGTTCGATCTCTCAGTCTGGAAGATCCCCTGGAGGTGGAAATGGCAGCCCACTGCAGTATTCTTGCCTGGAAAATTCCATGGACAGAGGAGCCTGATGGGCTACAATCCATGGGGTCACAAAGAGTCAGACGCGACTGGGCATGCTCAAAGGCAAAGCTACTGTAACAGAAAACCTGCCCCACCCAGAGAAGTTTATTTCCCATCCATACAAAGTCATAATGGGTGTTCCTGATAGGTAGGAAGCTTTCCTCCAAGTGGAAATTTACAGACCCACGTGGGTCTAGAAAGCCATCCTGTGGCTTCACCATCCCCTAAGGCCCATGACTCCTCTGCATGTAGTCAGCAGACAGGGGAAGAGAGGGGATTACATGTGGGAGGTTTCTATGGAGCCAGCGGCAGAATTACTTCTGCAAACGCCAGGTAAGAAATGTATTTCCATGTGCAAGTGGTACTTGCCTATCACTGGAAGCAACAGCTGGGACCTGCAGCTAAACCTGCCCACTACGAGGTATGTGGGAGGTGTGTGCCGGGCTGACACTGGTGAGAGAAGCAGAACTGTCACTAGGGCCTCTCCCAGAGATCCAAGGGGAATGAAGCAGTGGGTCAGAAGCAGGGACTCAGAAACATGAGCTGTAACTAGCGGGAGGGCGCAGGAAGTCTGCCATGGTAGAACTTGGCCATATGGAGGGACCCCTGGAACTTGGTGACTTGCCCACCCCCATAGCAGACCAGCACTTCTATCCCTTGCAATTTCCCCATTCCCCACCCTAGCCAGTTTCCATCTGTTCGTTCCTCTTCTCTAAGAATCCCTGACATGCCACGTGGCTGCCTTTCTTCCGGCCCCATCCTACTTATAAGTCCTGCTGCTGCTGCTGCTAAGTCGCTTCAGTTGTGTCCGACTCTGTGGGACCCCATAGACCACCAGGCTCTGCCGTCCCTGGGATTCTCCAGGCAAGAACACTGGAGTGGGTTGCCATTTCCTTCTCCAATGCATGAAAGTGAAAAGTGAAAGTGAAGTCGCTCAGTCGTGTCCGACTGGCAGCGACCCCATGGACTGCAACCTACCAGGCTCCTCCGTCCATGGGATTTTCCAGGCAAGAGTACTGGAGTGGGGTGCCATTGCCTTATAAGTCCTAGCTCTCCTCTAAGGTAAGACACAGGCGCCATGGAAAGAGCTTGAGTTTGGGGTCAGACCTAAGTTCAAATCTTGACTGCATCACAAGATTTGCAATGGTTGGTTCCCTTGTCTCATAAAATAGAGATAAAGGTATTAACCTTAATGAGTTGCTGTGAAAGCTAAATGAGAAAATGTATTTCAATCACACATAGTAGATAAGGAAGCTATTTTTGTTGTGCTGATCTTATGACCATGTGTTAAATCTTTTCTCCTAAACTAAAAGATCCTTGATGGCAAGGACAAGGCTTCTTGAGAATACTTAATCCCCAGCACCAGCTTCTAGGGCAGTGCCTGGAACCTAGTAGATGGTTAAGAAATATTTGTCAATATACAGTGTTCTGTTAATATAAGAAAAAAAGATCCTGATATGTGACAGGTGGTAAAGATACACAAATCCAAAGTTTGGCCCATCCTCTGGAACTGGCATCCAGTTGTCATCATTCTTATACACGGCAAGAATTGGACTCATTATTAAAATCCCTCCAAGTAACTTCCTTACCAGCTGTCCTTCAGGCTGCAATAAGATGACAAAGATCTGACATCTTCATCACACAATTACTAAAACATCCTTCTTAAGTTGCCATTTTAAAATGTTTGCCTAATTTAGCTGGAATTTGGGTTTAACTACAGGAAGAATGTGGGCTTGAATTTG
Source organism: Bison bison bison (assembly GCF_000754665.1). Lineage (NCBI taxonomy): Eukaryota > Metazoa > Chordata > Mammalia > Artiodactyla > Bovidae > Bison > Bison bison. The sequence goes on from NW_011494605.1 coordinate 3,309,760, forward strand.
GGGAAGGGAGGAATAGATGACTGAGGCCCTTACACTCACTGAAAGACTTCCTTGCTAGAGAACGCCCAAGTAACAATGGCCTAGTCAAATAAAGCAAGTGACACAAAAGGAACCTGGAAACATCTTTTTTTTTTTTTCCCAAAGAGGCTTGGAGCAGGAGTCTGAGAAGGTCTAACTCCAGCTAAAATTCCTTCAATGTCTTTCTAGGGCTTCAGGACACAGGTCAGGATGCTTGACCTGGTATTTAAGATCATTTCTTCCTTCCATATTTAAGATCCTTCCAGGTTCTGGCCACACCTCCAGTCTCTGCAATCTTGTCCCCTCCTCCCATCTCTGATCCCCACTACTACATACCCCATTGACTGTGTGGACCTTGAGGCTCTTCCAGCTTCTCTCCTGACCAGGGCCCAGTTTTATTTCTTCTCCTGTGCAATGGGGCTGGTCTAGTCCATCAGCCAGCAAATAATTATTGGGGATTTGCTATGTACCCAACATGATTCTAGATGATGGGGGTAAAGCAATTAACAAATAGATAAAAATCCCTTGGCTTTAAAAAGAAAATAAACAACAAAAATGACCAGATAAATGTCAACAATACTGTCTTTTAAATGGTGATAATTGCTGACCGTATTAGCTCATTTCCCTTTTTGCTGGCACTGGTGAGTAAAGGTAGCAAAACAAAACTTGTGCTTGATTCAGGGTATAATTGTTTTAATTAATTTATTTATTTGGGCACTAATAAATGCCACATTTATTACCATGTGGCATGTGGGATCAAACTTGTGCCTCTGCAGTGGAAGCTCAGTCTTAAACTACTGGACTGCCAGGGACGACCCTCAACGTACTGTTTTAAACATCTTTCTTTGCTGTTCTAAAGACTCAGAGAAATGCTCTGTACCTTCTCCTACCATTGCACTGAGACCCATTAACTGATATTTGCAGCACATTATATTGTCCTTCTGACTAGATCAGTAGCTGCTTAAGGGCAAGGATAGAGTTTCATTTTCGTGAAGGCACCAGAGATTATCTCCTGAATAAATGGGAGAAGGATTGTGTCAACCCTGGCCTGTCTGTCCACTGACCCCAGTCATAAACCCTTTTCAATATTTTTCAATCCTTTCATTCTTTTCTGCCTCACAAAGTTTCCGCAACTCTTGCAGTGGGCCTGTCCTGGTTTCTAAAGGGGTCTACTGGGGTTAAAATACCTTGGAGCTGAGATCCCTGTGGACATTCTGGAAATAAGCATGGCTATTTTCCAACCCAACTCAATTGAAAATAAATACTGCAAAAGTCATCACCTAGTGAGCATCTTCAGTTGCCAGGCACCATGCTAGGCCCTCGACTAGAATGTCTTTCTAATAAGTAAAAAAATTCTCCTTGGTAATCCTCACAGCGCCAGTAACCGTGAGAAATACATGGAAATTACTAGCTGCTATCAATATTACTGTGTCTGAAACTACCGTTTTCCCCTGCATTAGAACAATCTGAACATTGTTAGGCAAAGACATCTAAGCAATTTTAAAATTATTTGAGTCATGACAGAGAGACTCACAACTGAAATATTTACCTTTCAATTTCAGGTGAGGATGTTCCCAGAGATGGAAGATGTGACAAGTTCCCGCATCACATGAGCATCAGAGAAAAGTTCCCCTGACAAGTCACGTGCAGAGATGGGAACCGCTGATTAAGGAGAGGATTAATTTTATCTTCCAAAAATTTCTGCCAGGAAAATACTCTCAGGTTCGTAGAATGGTGAGGCTGGAAAGGTCTTTTGAGGTCTCCTGCTCAGCCCCTTGGCCTGAGGGATGGGGAAACAAAGGCCCAGAGATCAGAATCGCACCCTAATTGTTCAGATTGCCTTTTCATGTGCCCCACACTAAAATTCACTGCAGGAACAAATGAAACAAATAGAGGGGGTGTTTGGATCTTGAGTTGAGTATGGATATCCCTTTACTCAACAAATATTTATTCTTTGCCAGGCACTGTTCTAGGCACTGGAGATACAGCAGTAAACAAAGCAAACAAAAATCTCTGCCCTCATGGAGCTTACACTCTAAAGAGAAGAGGTGGACACTAGAGATACATATGCATGCAGGACTTTCCTGCTGGTCCACTGGTTAGGAATCTGCCTACCAATGCAGGGGCCATGGAATTTGATTCCTGGTCCAAGGAGATCTCACATGCCACAGGCAACTGAGCCATGTGCCACAACTACTGAGCCCACGTGCTGCAACTGGAGTAGCCCATGCCCAGCAACAAGTTGTGTCTGATTCTTGTGATTCCATGGACTATAGCCTGCCAGGCTCCTTTGACCATGGGATTTCCCAGGCAAGAACACTGGAAATGGGTTGAAGTAAATAAATATACATACAAACATAAATAGCAAAGACTGTTAAATGACCATTAAAAATAGAAGTATAAAACAGGAAGGCAACAAGGAGGGCCAGTGGAGGAGGGGATAGAAACTTAGGTAGAACAATCAAAGCCCTCACTTAGAAAGTGATAGAAGGAAGGGAGCCATGTGGACACCCAGTGGACAAAATTCAGACAGAAGGAACAACAGATGTAAGGGCCTGGTGAGTCCAAAGAATGCTGCGGAGGTCCATGTGGCTGGAGCATAGGGAGTGAATTGCAAGATTTTGGACATGAGTTCAGAGAGCTAATGAGGAGCTGGAGAGGGGTATACCATATCCTGAGGGTTCTGTGCCATCAGTGGCTGGTTTCCTCTTGTATTTATCCTTGTTTTTACTTCTCCCTTGCCCTATGACTTCTGACTAGGTCTGGTCAATGGAAGGCACTGGTAGGAGATGAGAGAGAGGGAGAGGGGAAAAAAGCCAAGTATATCTCCCACTCTCTCTGTTTCAAGTGGTATATCTAGCAGGGGCCACAGGTTCTGATGGGTCCAGCTCCCACCAGACAGGCCTACTTGGTTCTGGCTCCAGAGGGACAGGTCTAGCCCTTGGGTTCCCTTTATTCCAGCATCCCAAGAGGAAGTGGCCACTCCCTGAAATCTCAGGGTTGCTTCATTTTCCCTTGGTTGCTATTCCAGATTTTCTAATGCCTTTGTAGTAAACTCCCTGTATTAAACAGTCTCTTCTAAATTCCCTAGAGTGGGTTGTTTTCCCAGCTGGACCCTGCCTTTATGTAGGCTGCAGAGGCCCTTGTAAAACTTGAGCTTTTGCTCTAAGTGACACGGGCAGTCACTGGAGGGCTCAAGCAGAGGTTCATGAAGGGCTTAGAAAGTCCAGATAAAGCATTTGTTTCCGTCGGCCTTTCTTGAATTGAAGACACCTGTCCAAAGTCATACAAAATCTGTGATGGAACAGATCCCTGGTGTCTACTCCTCTGCTCTCCACTCAGTGTTTAATAAATGGCATTGAGGATCCAGAGATTTGAAAGACAAGGAAAGGTTTTCATATTCTCAAGCAGTTTTGCCCAGGACTCCAACTTGAAGCCCTTTGGTGGTCAGAAAGGGAGATGACACTGCTCAGAGGGAGGCTTTCCTGGTTGGTTTCCCAGGAGTGCCAGCAGAGTAGAGAAGAAAACCCAACACTCAGGGAGCCTTTGCAATATCCTAGGCACCTTGCCAGGTAATTTCGCATCCAGTGGCTCATTTAATCCTGCAAGGACACTACTCAGTGGGTATTTTTATCTTTATTTTGCAAACACAGCTTCTGAGTTTCAGAGAGGTTAGGGAATTGATCCAAGATCACACACCCATTCCATTGACAAGTAGACCAAGGATTAATTAAGACCCTCAAGGTGGCCATCCAGGCAAGGGAGTGGGGAAGTCTTTGGAGAAAGGATTGGACAAGAGGCCAGATCTTTGAACTAAAAGTCATTTGGCTTCTCTGAGTCTCAATTTTCTTATCTATGAAGTAGGAATAATACCAAAGATAATCCATTTCAATGGATTTGGATGGTTGTTCAGACTTGAGGTTGATGCTAAAATTTTATGTACAGGCAGAGATCTGCTGACCCTGCAAAAAAGTCTGACTTTCTTCATGTGTCTTCTACAGATAAGCATCTTGCTGTGTGGATGGCAATTCTAATATTTAAAGAAGGATATTCTCATACATGGCTCCCAAATGTAAACCAACTACCTATTGTATAGACTGTAGGCACATTAGTCACTCAGTCATCTCTGACTCTTTTCGGCCCATGGCTATAGCCCACCAGGCTCCTCTGTCCTTGGGATTTTCCAGGCAAGGATACTGGAGCAGGCTGCCATTTCCTTCTCCAAGGGATCTTCCCAACCCAGGGATTGAACCTTCATCTCCTGCACTGGCAGGTGGATTCTTTACCACTGAGCCACCTGGGAAGCCCATAGACTATGTACTCTGGACTTTAGAGGCAATTCAAAGGATTTTCAAGAGTAAGTTTGATTACATACGATTTTTGCTTCACAAACTATCTTTAGAATCCAACTCCTGCATAAGATGTGACTTCTCTGTTTGTCTGCATGTGGCAGGAGAGTCTGTGGCTCCCAGTAGCAGATTCTCAAAGGAAAAAAATGACCCAAAGTTGGCTAGGAAGCACCCTTCTAGACAAATCTTCCAAGTATTACAATGTTAATAATGATCAGCATGCTATGGTGATTGTCACTACATATACATTTACTGAGCAACTACTACATATGTGTCAGGCATAATTCAAGATTGAATTAGAGAAATCCATGACCCCACATGGCTCACAGTGCTGTGGGGATAATGAACCAAGTGTAGTGGGCAGATTTATTGGAGAAGGCAGAATATGAGCTGGATCCTAAAAGATGCTGCTGCTAACAGATGCCAGGATTCTTAACAGGTGAAGATGATACACGGGGTTGCCAGACAGGAGAGATGTCTTGAACAAAGATATGGAATGAAGAAGGTGGCAGAGCATGCTTAGAGAATGCTCAGGTGGGATGGAGTCCAGGTTGAGATGTGGGATGAGCAGAAGTAGGGCCCAGCTATGGACACCTTCAGTGTCAGCCAGGATGCATACCTTCCCCTCTGTCCCAGTTTCTCCAGCTCATTCAGCCCCTTCTCTTCCCCAGCACCCATTTCAGGGCTGAATACATATGGATGCTTGGAAGAGGGAAACCCTTAACCTAGATAAAAGCAAGACAGACTTGGATCCCAGTCCTAATTCATCTACTATCCAGCTATGTGACTTTAGGCAAGATCCTTCCTCTCTTTGAACCTCAGTCTCTTCAACTCTAAAATGGGAATAGCCATACTTCTCCTGCCCGTAGCATCCAGTAGGGTGTTCAGTCCTTAGTGGAAGCTCATTTCATGTCAGTTGAACTGGACTCTCGCAGGGCATCAATTGAGGCGGTAGATGGTCATATGATTAGGAAAATAGACCACAGACAGACACAAAGCCCTGTGTTATTGCCATGGTCACTGACCTTGAGCAGTTCTCATTGTATCCAAAGACTCTCAGCCCTCTCTCTGCACACCAAGGTCCCTCTGCTGCAGAGGAGACAGGAGGGACATTTATCAATTGCCTGAACTGATGCCAGACATTGGAAATCTCCCAATGCATGCTAATGCCATCGACCCTCACAGAGATGTGCTGGATTTTCAAACAAGCATATTTGACTCTGATTCACCTCTGGAGAAAAGAAAAGTTACATTATTGATATGAAGAAATATCAGGAACAAAGTCAGTCATCCAAACAACAACAGTTCTCTCCAGGCTTCAAGTTTCCCAACTTCTGCTTAGATTCAGGTGACACACCCTGGTTAGGGAACCCACCATGCCATCCACTCACTTGATTATCTAACAAATGCTCACTTTGAGCAGACCCCGGTAGCACCAAGAGAACACAGAGCAGACCCTGTGCTGAAGAAGCTCCCGGTCTAGGGGCAAGAACAGGGCAGAACCATGGACCCAGACCACTGGGTAAGATGGTTCATAGGATTGGGTAGCCCAGAGTGCTGTGGGAGCCAGAGAAGGGAGCACTCACTAGCTTGAGGTGCACAAAGCCAAAGAGGTTTTGAAGATACCAGACCCTCTGCAGGCTGGGCGCAGCTGCAGCCACAATGCTTCTGCCCATATCGTCTGCGCACCTGCCCACATCCTCTGCATCACCACACCAATGACCTGCAACCTTTCATCTGCTCCAGGGCATTTCATGCATTCACACCCCTGATTAGGTATGCAAAATGAGGCTTGGGAACCAATGAATGAACCCTTTTCCTGGAAGAGGATTCAGACAAAGTCTCATAGGGAGAAGCTCCAGTTGGCTCTTAGAATGAATATAAGTTCACCCAAGTTGCGGGTCAGGTACTCCGAATGGCATGTGGGCAGAAAAGAAAACATGGGCAGGGGATGGTACAGAGTTCAGTGTAGCTCGAGCATAAGGGGAGCGTGGGGGGATGTGGAAGTTGAGGCTGGGTGCTGGGACAAGGTGGATGAGGGCCTTGGACACAAGCTAAAGAGTTAGGACTTTATCCGGTAGGTGATAGGAGCCCATCATGGGTTGAAAGCAGGATAGTGACTTGATCAACCATCAAAGTGACCACAGCATTCTTGAAGTAGATTCAGAAGGGGCCATATTTTTGCACATTGAAGGAGAAAATCCTACAATCTGACTCAAAGGCAAGAAAGTGCACTCCAGGCCTAACAGAGCTTCAGCCAGTGAGCAGTCGCTTCCCCTGCTAGTCTGCAAGGGGCCCAGGACTTCCCAAGGTCACCATTCCTGACAGCCTTTGATGTCGCCAGCAATTCTCCCCACTCTTCTAAACCATCACCTTTCAGCAGGTTCTACACCAAGGACAGATTTGATGGCAAGCAAATGGCCCAGTGGAGAAATAAAATGCTTGTGTTTCTTCAGCAGAGAAAGCTGTTGGGGTTTTTTGTTAACATTATTATTATTTTTCTCTGAGCCGTACAAGTGGCAGAACATAATAATATCATTTATTCTAACTCACTCCTGCAAATCAGAACTTTTTAATATTTTCCTTTCAGATGAAAATGCCATTTATCATTATCAAATGAAGTGCTAATGAAAACAACATGTATAAGAAACACATTCACACAGCAGAGCGTGATGGAGCACCTTGTCAGCAGTCCATAGTCTTGCCGTTAATTTGATTTCTGCCAAAAATCACTTAAGTGAGACTTGGGGATTTTTTTCTCAGTGCTCCAGGCCTTTCTACTGAGGCCTGTTTATGCCCCTCTCCTGAGAAGGCTCTGAAATCCTGAGCCAGTTTTAATCTGACTTTTAATGGAACTCCCATTGATTGCGTGAGGGATGTGTACATGGTGAGGAGATGGGGTCATGCTTGCCCTTGTGTGCGTCACTGCTGATGTATCTCACCCAGGATGTATGTGGCTGGTAGACTTTGGCTGCTTCCTGTTTAGGTATGTGTCTGTTATGTGTGTGTTTGTGTACTTCAGTCTGGGTGTGCCTCAGTAAGTGATTACGTGTTTGTGTCCTTAAACCATGAGGACAGTATTTATGCCTGTTCGTTCCCCATTGTAGGCCCATCATCCAGCCTATTGCCTGACACATGCTAGGCACTCCATAAATGGTAATTAAATGAATTAAGTGAACGTGCCTGCATGTCTTCATGAGCCTGCATTTTTGTCTGTATGGGTTCATATCTGTGTGACTTATACATGTGGGACCTTCAAGGTAGGAACTATCCCTTATCTCTTGTGCTTCATACAGTGCCTGGCACATGCGAGGCTCTCCGTAAGTACCTGCTGAGTGAAAATGTCTAGGGGTTTCCACATATTTTTTTTTTCATGCATAATATAAAATTAACAATTTTGGAAATTTTTCTGGTGTGGTTAAGACTCCACACGCCCAATGCAAGGCTCTGGGGTTAGATCCCTGGTCAAGGAACTAGATCCCTCATACCACAGCTAGGAGCCTGCATCCCACAACTAAGACCCAGTGTAGTCAAAGCAGAAATTAACCATTTTTGAGTGCACAGCTCATTGACGCTCAGTATAAATTCAGTGTTGTAAAACCATCACCTCAATCTAGTTCCATAACATTTTTATCATCCCCCAAAAGAAACCCTGTACCCATTAAGCAGTCACTCCACATCCTCCTGCCGCCAGCCCCGGGCAACTGCTAATCTATTTTTTGTCTCTAAGGATTTACCTGTTCTGGATATTTCATATAAATGGAATCATGTGACTTTTTGTGTCCAGTCCCTTTCACTTAGCATAATATTTTCAAGGTTCTCCATATATGTTTTCATGTTTCTGTATTTAAGTCTGTTATTGTTGTTTTAAGTCACTAAGGTGTGTCTGACTCCATCACAACCCCATGGATTGTAGCCTGCCAGGATCCTCTGTCCATGGGATTTCCCAGGCAAGAATACTAGATTGGGTTGCCATTTCCTTCTCCAGGGGATCTTCCTGACCCAGGGATCCTGCATTGCAGGTGGATTCTTTACTGCTGAGAAACTAGGGAAGCCCATAGGTATGTATTACGTGTTAGATTTTTGGCACAACAGGTGTATCCCGAGGACCTTGCATAGGGTCCAGCAAGGAACAGCTAGCAATGAAGAAGCCTCCTTTTGCCATTTCTCCATCCCCTTTCCTGTCTGGCACTGCTGAGCCTTTGGGTAGTCTGTTCCTCAGCCCAGATCACCTTTCCTCACTTCCACCTCTGCTAAAGCCAAGCTAACTCTGAATGATTCCTTAGTGATCTGCCCAAGTGTTATCTACTCCAGGCAGGCTTTCCTGACCCCAGGCTGGGTTACAAGAGCCTCCTCTGGTCTCCCACTGCCCCACTGTGCAGTCATTGACAGTCTACACGTCTCTCTCCCTTTATTGGATCATGGGCTCCTAACTGACAGAACTGTATCTTCTTCACCTTTGTAGTCCAGTGCTTAGCATGTTTAGCTTATAGTGGGTAGCCATAAGCGTCGGTTAAAAGAATGATTTTTTTTTTTTAGTAAAAGATGTTCCACGTAGACAGAGCAGCCTTACAAAAGCCCTGAGGCATGAGAGGGTGCATTCATTTTCAAAAATTTATGCAGTTTGACATGACTTGAACCCCGGTGTAAATCAAGAGGAAATAAGAATTTAAATAAGAAGCAAGAAGCAGGAATGTGTCTATCGTGAACCACACTGAAGACAGTGGAAAGTCCTAGGAAGGTTTAAGCAAGTGCATGACATGGTCCATCTGTGAACTAGAATGATCGGTCTTGCTATCAGGTGGAGGATGAGTTGGAATGGACCAGAATACACGAGGGGGGAGCATTTAGGAAACCGCCGCAGAAGCAGGCAAGTAAGGAGGGTGGCTTGGTCCAGCATGGTGGCAGTGGAACTGGAGACAGAGGCTTGAGCAGCGCTCAGCGAAGTGTGGTCTGCAAACTGGAGCTGATTTGTGAGCTACAACCAGCCCGTAATGAGAGAAGTACAAAAAGGGAAAGGTAAGAGTAGGGACTTAGAAACCTTTATAGAGATTTGATATTTCAGAATAGCATTTGGATATTGCTGAGATGTTCTTATTGTATTTTATAGGATTGTTGGTCCAGAACATAGCAAAAATGGAAAAATTAAAGGTCCCTCACCACAGATCGTTTAAAGGACATGCTAATGAGTGGGGTATGTTAGAGACAGGGAGAGAGGAACAAGGATGTCCCCAGCAAGACTGTCAATGACACAGGCCATGTCTGAAGCCTCTCTGTGTCCTCAAGCAACCCCCAGGGTTCATCAGGATGGAGGATGAACAAGGTCGAGGCTCCCGCCAAATGCCAGGAAAGGTATCTTAGTCTGTTTGGGGTGCTATAACAAAATACCATAGACTGGGTGACTTCAGTAACAATAAATTATTTCTCATGGCTCTGGAGGCTGGTGAGTCTGAGATTAGGGCATCAGCAAATTTAGTGTCTGGTGAGAGCTCGCTTCCTGCTTCATAGTCAGTCATCTTCTCACTGTGTCCTCGCATGGAGGACGGGGCAAGGGAGAGCCCTCTGGGGTTTCTTTTATAAAGTCACTAAGATCATTCATGAGGGCTTTGTCTCATGATCTCATCACTTCCCAAAGGCCCCTACCTCCAAATATCATCACGTTGGGGCTTAGTTTTCAAAGTATGAATCTTGGGGAGACACAAACATTCAATCTATAGCAAAAAGTGAGGAAAAAAGCTGGGCCCAGAAGGAAAATGGGCTCTGTGTCCAGGTGGTCAGAAGCCGCAGAGGCGTCCGGCTGTGCTCCCTTCTACCACCAGCTCTGCCCTTGCTCTGCCTAAAGGAACAGGACAGCATGAGCTTCTGTGGAAAGCGGAGGCATGGAAGACTCTTCCTTATCCTGCATTTAATCAGCCACCAAGCACTGTGATCTCGAGAGGCAGTCGAGTGCAAGGTTGAGAGCACGGACTCTGGAGCCAGATTTCCTGACTTTGAACCCTGCCTCCACCACATACTAGGCATATATAAACATATATACATCAAGTGCTTAGAACAGTGCTTGGCATATGATGAGAGTTCTGTGTCGTGGCTGTTACGGTTAATGCTATTATACTAGTTGCTTCTACGTCCTAAGTGTCACCTGGATAAACCTGCCCTCTCTCTATGCTTAGTCCCACTGCCCCAACCCAGGGAACCGCCATTTTTCTCCCCAGACACAGTAGCCTCCTCTCCCCCACTGGCCTCCATGTCTTCCATTGGAGTGTCCTTTGCTCCACTCTTGCCCCAGAATGCTCTTTCTGAACCATGAATCTGGCCATGCCACTTCCCTGCTTAAAACCCATCAGCGGCACTCCACTGTCCCCAGGAGGAAGTCCATGCTTGCAGACATAACTCACTATGCCCTTCATGAGTCAGCCCTTTGATCCTCTCACAGCCTCAGCATTTGCCTCAATTGCCTCCACACTCCATGCATCAGCCTCCTGAGCACTTCTCAGCTCCCCACAGGGGGAGCTTTTGCATATTCTGATCTCTGTGTCTGGATCAGCAGCCCCCACTCCTTCATCAGACCAGCTCCCCTGTCTCCTTCAAGCTACAGCTTCTGAGATGCAGCTTCTGACTCCCCAGGCAGAATGAGGAGCCCATTTGCTGTGTTCCCATAAGCCCCATCCCTCCTCAACAGCGCTGACCACACAGTGTTGTCTTCCGGTGACATATCTGCCTCCCCAGACTTGAGCACCTCCAGGGCAGGCTCTGGGCCTAACCCATCTGTGCAGATGCTCGACAAACCCATATAAAATGGGATTGAATTGGAACCAGCCCAATATTGCATTTTAAGAGCCAGAAAGCAGAATAAAGTGGCTGGATCCAACTTCTCCAGGAGAGGCTCATGCGTGGGCAAAGGGAGCAGGGGATGTTCTTTTCTCACACAGTCCTCTTCCTGCTGCCAGCCCCCTTCTCGCCACGTGAGTCTCGTGAGTTGACTCCAGATGGGATGGGCTTGGCAGTGGCTGCCTGGCTGTGTGCCCACCACCCGTGGGCGCCCAGGAAACACTTGCTGAAAGGAGCTGAGGACCATCCAAGCAGTCCAGCTCTCCAACTCCTGCCAGGAGGCATTGGAGACAGGAGTAGGTGGCAAGCAGGAGGTAGGTCACCTGAATCTCCAATATCTCTATGAACTGGAGTCCATAATCCCTACTGTAACGATTGTCGTGAGTGGTCAAGAAGGTCACAGATGTGGGCACATCATGGGCACTTTTTATTCCTGCTCAACCCTTGTTAACTTTCTTGGCATCACCAGGGAAACTGAGGTGAAGAGAATGAGAAAAATCACAGATTTGGGTAGGATCCCACTTCATTTCAGTGTAGATAAGAAAGCCCTCTGAAAATGTACGATATCTGCCAAGGACTTGGCTTGTTTTTAAAAGCCCCCATGGGTGGTGAACTGGGCACTGATTTATAACGTTTAGGAAGAAGAGATAAGCAGTTCAGGAAACATAAGGCTGTGTGTATATGGAAGGGAAGTGAACTGAAACACTACTGTTGAAAAGAGCTAACATTTATAGAGAGAACAGTGCTATATATATATAAAGAAGATCCAGAGCATCTTCTTTCTGTATCCACTACCCCTAGACACTCACATACTTAGGGGTTGACTGTTCTCTTCATTTGGGAACTTGACTGAGAACAAGCTTTGGAAATTTTGCAAACCCGAGTCCACATTCTCGACCAGCTCGTCCTGTTAGTCACTTAGTCCCTTCACCATTCAAGTCTCAGGCTTCTTGTTTGTAAAATAGAGACTGTCATACCCACTGTGCAAGTGTGAGGATCGAGGGAGGTAATGTATGTGAAGTGCCTAGCTCAGCTCCTGGCCAGGTGTAGATGCTTAATAACTGTATTCCCACTCCCTCCTACTCTTCCTAATCATAAGCTCCCTTATTTGCTTATTTAATATATCCTGTATGTGTGTCTCTCAAGCTCCATTCTAAGATCTGGGAAAATAAAGACCAGGATGTAGCCTTCCTTGCCTTATTCAGAGCACCTAGTTCACTTTTAAAATAATAAGAAAGATGGGAAAAGAGAAATAAGTTTTCTCCATTTAGCCTGAATATGGTACGCTGAGAAAGACTGCGACTTTAAAGTCTACTCAATATAAGCATTTAATTCTCCCTAACTTTTCTCCTTCCCTTTCTCCCTTCCTTTCTTCCACAAATGTTTATTTTCCAATCCTAGAAACACAAAGATAAATAAGACATAGTCCTTACTTTGAGGAGTCCACATTCTAATGTGGGAAACCTCAGGTAGACAGATGTTCACAAGACATGGGTGCCTCTATGGTGCGTGATGTTCATGCCCACAGTGCAGGCCCGTGCTGTGACAGAGGGAAGCTCCATGGTGTGGAGGCCACAGAGGACACTTGAGAATTCAGAGAAAGCTCTTTGGAAGAACTTACTCATGGGCTAGATCTTAACAGAAAAGTGGGAAAGTGACATGCAAGAGCAGGAATGAGAAGATATAGTAAAAGGAGTGCAGCCATCAGAGTCAGGTAGACTGCAGTTCAGAGCCTTCTCCCTGTGTGGCTCAGGGTGACCCATGTACCCTGTATGGAATTCAGTTTCCTCTTCTGTAAAGTGAAGTAATAATACCTGCAGAAAAGGTTATCATAAGTTTGTTGGCAATACAGAAAGGACTTGCCATAAAATAAGTGTCAATGGAAATTAGGTCCGTCCCACCAACCACCACTGGGACAATGACCTTTTCTAAAGGAGTGTGTGAGTGTGTGTGTGTGTGTGTGTGTGTGTGTGTGTTAGTCCCTCAGTCGTGTCTGACTCTTTTCAACCCCATGGACTGTAGCCCACCAGGCTCCTCTGTCCATAGGATTTCCCAGGCAAGAACACTTCAGTGGGTTGCCATTCCCTTTTCCAGGGGATCTTCCTGGACCAGAGATTGAACCCGTGTCTCCTGCATTGGCAGGTGAGCCACCTGGGAAGCCCATCCTCTACTTTTCTAGATTTGGGACACGCAGTTCAAGAAAAAAAATCCCTGACTTTCTTCCTCCCTTTTCAAACTGAATAAATTCCTGAACTTGTCAAGTTCAGTTCACTTCAGTTCAATCACTCAGTCACGTCTGACTCTGCGACCCCATGGACTGCAGTGCGTCAGGCCTCCCTGTCCATCGCCAACTCCCAGAGTTTACTCAAACTCATGTCCATTGAGTCGGTGATGCCATCCAACCATCTCATCCTCTGTTGTCCCCTTATCCTCCCACTTTCAATCCCTCCCAGCATCAGGGTCTTTTCCAGTGAGTCAGTTTTTCATTTCAGGTGGCCAAAGTATTGGAATTTCAGCTCAACATCAGTCCTTCCAATGAACACTCAGGACTGATCTCCTTTAGGATGGACTGGTTGGATCTCCTTGCAGTCCAAAGGACTCTCAGTCTTCTCCAACACCACAGTTCAAAAGCATCAATTCTTTGGCACTCAAGAACTTGTCAAACATAAATGCAAAGTTATGAAAAAACAATCATAAGTGAAAACTCCAGTTATTAAAATGTATGGGGACTAATTATTGATCTGATGATATGCTGAATAAAAAGAAAGCGACATGCTTGGATAAAGGGAAATCTTTTTAAGTCATAAATATGCATGTGTTTATTTTCTTCATCTACACTGGAAGCTGCAGTAGGGTGTATTGTCTTAACAAATTACAAGGGGTGACAATGCCATGTTCAGCCCGATGTGTGATGTCTCCCTGCTCACTTATTAACTTCTGCCAAATTAAAACAAGGGCACCCTCCCCAGCATGGGACACAGGAATGTGTAATGCAAATATGGAATGCTATTAGGAAGACTGCCTGGGGAACCTGTACACCGGCTTCAAGTGGTTTCCAAGGAAACTGATGGCACTGCCAGCAGAGGGCGCTGCTAGGAGGGGCAGCACCTTGGTTCTATTCCTGGAAGGGTGGCCCTCCCAGCCAGCTCTCCCTTTCCCCTACAGGCAATCCTTGAGCCACCGGCTCCTCCCACGTCTCACCACTGCCCTGCAACTCCCTTGCAAAATAACTGCCTACCCTCCGAACCTTGGTTTTCTCACCTGCAAACTGGATCTCCTAGTGTGTGTGCATGCGTGCTGTCGTGTCCGACTCTTTGTGACCTCATGGACTGAAAAATCCCCACCATGGGATTTTTCAGGCAAGAGTACTGGAGTGGGTTGCTATTTCCTCCTCCAAGAGATCTCCCCAACTCAGACTCACATCTCCTATGTCTCCTGCATTAGCAAGCAGATTCTTTACCATTTGAGCCATTGGGGAAGCCCAAATCTTCTAGAACCAGGAGATTCAGTATAATGGTGAGAAGCTGAGACTCTATCCAGAGTCAGGAAGACCCCACATTCTAGCTGTGTGATCCTGAGCTATAATAACCTCTCTGAACCTCAGTTTCATCAATTAAATGGGGAAACAACAGCCATGTAAACCTCATGGGATTGTCTGAGAATCAAGGAATATAATACATGGAATGCAGTTAGAGCTAGGCTACATAGTAGATCTTCAATAACTTGCCAGCTATTGTTATTATTGCCTTCCTCACAGCTAAATTAAATCACATAAAGTTTGTGAAAGCAATAAACACTATGCCTCCTCAAAATATTTTCTCAAATGTAAGCAAATGGCTCTAAATTCATTCCCCTCAAAAGACCTCACAGCTTACAGATATATCAGCCAGGCTGGCTGATCTCTGTCAGGTCTGGGCCCCAGGACGTAGCAAAAGGCCAGCCCAGGAAAATAAGCAGAATCACTAAACTTTACCAGATATTGGTTCTGGGGAAGGCTCTGGGCTAAGAAATTCACAAACACAATCTCACCGAGTAGTGTAGTCCTTCTTAAGGTAAGAAGCAGCACCTCATAGTTTTTGTGGACTCAGAGAAGTCAAATCCCTTACACAGCTGGTGAGTGGTGTAACCTGACCAGACTGTGTCTTTCTTCCCCAGAACTTTCATCACTTCTGAACCTAACCTTAACCACTGCTTCGTAGAGGGGAAGGAAGGTGGAAGGAGGAGAAACTACTTCACTTGCCCCTCTCAGCTTTGACTAGGGCAGGGACATTGGTTGGGAAGCTGTTTCCAGCTTCCAAAAGGGAAAGGTGGCCAAAGGTGACCACAGCCTCAGCAGTTGGGAGTAAGGGGAGAGCTCAGGCATTCCATGGTGGAATGGAGACGTGTTTCAGAAGGGGCACCTTCAGGATGCGTTCAGTTGTTAAGTAAACGAGTGCTGAGGAAGAGGGATGGACGGACGGGTAGATCGTAGTGCTGCTGTCAGAAACATGGGCTGTGAGTCATCACCCTCATCATTGCCTGAGAGGTAATTTCATGCCACGCCCTGAACTAGGTGCTTTACATGCATGATCCCATTCAGGCCTCACAGCAACCCTATTAGAAGCTATTATTGTCCCCATTTTACATATGAAAGCATGGAGGCTTCCAAGCAATAGCCTATTTGGGACAACTTATATTGCCAGTGACTTGAACCTTATAAAATAAATATCTCACCAGCCCCTTTTAACCATGAAATATATGCCCTAGCTACTCAGTCCCTTCCCCTGACACAAAGAGGTTGGGGTGTCCTATGCCCCTACGTTTGTCCCAAAGTCACAATTCCAGCATCCTGGCACCAGACTGTCCCTCCTAAATTGTTCCTCAGGCACCTCTCCCAGCAAGTTTAGCGAGCCTGCCTACCAAAAGAACTTGGAGGCACCCAGGAGTTCTCGAAGGGGACAGGCAAATCAGCATCTCCCCACTGATGTACCTAAATCTCTACTGTCCACCCAACGTCTACATTCCCCTGTTTCTGAATCCCTGAGTTCCCCACCCCACTGGCTCACTCTGCAGCTTGGGTGTCAGACTCACAGCTACTCGGAGCCCCGGTCCCCGGAGAGCTATCACAATTGGGTAAATGCAGCTGCTCTTTTGAAGGAGTAAGTTGAGGGCACTTAGCAAATCAACTTCCTAATGAATCTTTTCAGGTCTGGATGGAAGCCGTTCCGTTACTATGGAACTTGGCTTGATTTGGAAATTAATGTGGTAATTTACAGCCACTCTGCCAGGCAAGAAGATTACAGGAGAGGGAGGGAGAGAGTGAGAGGAGAGAGATGTGCAGCGGCAGAGCCTCAAGAGGCGCCAGCCTGGGGCACGTCTGGAGAGCTGGGCCACACACACGGTTTGGGGGCAACACGGTGGCTTCTGCCAGGCTGGGCCTACGTGGGTCAGAGGCGGAGAGAGACAGTCCTCCAAGCAGACCCCAAAACTGATGACCTAACTCCTCTTTAGGGATTTGAGTCACCAATACTGTTAATTTATATTTTTCTTGAAAGGTACTCACTTTTTATCTTAAAAAAATTTTATATCACATCATACATGAAAAATCTATGTTACATACCAAGAAGAGAAAAGTTAATGTAAAATTAATTACACTGAAAACAAAATTATTACATTTCAGAGAGGCCTTTGCCCACTAGGAGTTGAGTCTGAAGCTTCCTTTCTATTTGGGAAAAATCAAATATTAGAGAAATACTTAAGACAGAGTGTGAAACCAAGGTATATGTACTTTTTGATATAATCAGACAGATTGAAAGAAGATTTAAATGGAATCCACTTTTTCAACGTATGAGTTCACTGCTATTTCATACAACGACCTTTGCAGTTTATGTATTTGACAAATGTTTACATAGCACATACTATGTGCCAGAGGCTGTTCCAAAAGCTTTTTTAAAAATTAATTCATTCAATCCATTTAATTCACCTAATAGTCCTACGTGGTTCAGCATTCTTTAGCATTCTTCCTGTCTTTGGAGAGAAGAAACTGAGGCACAGAGAGGTCCAGGAACTTGCAAAAGGTCACCCCAAACCATCTTACATGGCACCTAAAATCATGCATGCCCTGGTGAGAGTGGCCCAGGCCACTGTCCAGGCCTGAGCTGCAAGCACATGGCAAGGATACTGTTCAGGCTCAGAGTTCTGAATAGCTGCATGCTGATTCCTCAATGACAGTGTCTGTGGGAGGCCCCCATCAGGCCGCCCCTCTGGGGCCCTCTGGGGCTCTCTGACTGTGAGTCTGGGTTTTATGACTAGTAGAGGAGAAACAGTTGGATGCTGATCCAAAGAAGAATTCCAGAGAGAAGGTAGTGGAGTTTTTGTTTTGAGGGGAGGGTGGTTTTTTTTTTTAAGAGTAAAGAAATACACACAAGCTTGAGAACCACTGCTTTTTTCTGTTAACTACTGAAGGACGTCTCTGAACAGTGCTCCAAGGACCAGTCTAGGGCTGCAGCTGGAGATCAGGTGGTTAGATCTGAGTTCCCCTGGCACAGGAGTGGCAGCAGGGGTGCAGATGGGACCTGTGGAGAGACGAGGGGCTGTCTGCTGAGGGCTTCTGTGATCAGCCACCTCTGCAAGTGCAGGCAGGTGCCCTCAAGGAGCCCCACTCCAGCAGTCCCACCCAGAAGAGGCCCTGCCTGGTTCTGGCCGCAGAGGGTAAGATGTGGGGCAACCTTAACCAAAGCTTCGAGTGGATGGTGGGAACCCTGCATCTTTACTGTGATAACCCTGCAGTATTTCGGAAATCATTAATGCATCATTTCTTTTGCTTCTCCAAGTACATGAGCTTTGCCCAGTCCAGTGTAAAGTTGAGAATCTTCCAGAAAGAATTTCAGAGAAAGATGAAGTAATATGTAGCTTCCAGTATTAAAAAAAAAAAGCCAGAATTTTATCTTGGCTGAAATTGAAAGCAGTATTTTCCCTATAACTAGTTGGGGGAGAGAGGGGACTCTTAAACAGAATGCCTGAGCATCAATAGAAAAACTAATGCAATCCTTCTGCAGAGTTGGGCTACAGTGTGAGTTAAATTTGAGAGTTCATGATGGTTAATGGACTTCCCAGATTGCTCAGTGGTAAAGAATCCACCTGCTAATGCAAGAGATGCAAGAAATGAGGGTTCAGTCCCTGGGTTGGGAAGATCGCCTGGAGTGGGAAACGGCAACCCACTCAGGTATTCTTGCCTGGAAAATTCCATGGACAGAGGAGCCTGGCAGGCTAAAGTCCATGGGGTCACATAGTGTCAGACATGTTTGAGTCACTGAGCACACACACACAGGGACAGATAATAGTTAACATTGGCTGAGCATTTCCTTTGCATAAGATTGTTCATATGACAAATGTTCTACATACACAGTCTTACTTAATCTGAATAATCTTGAGGTTGGTGCTAAATATTGTCCTCCTTTTATAGACGAGGAAAGGGAGGAAGCTTAGTAGCTTGGGCAAGGAGGCAACTGTACCCAAGAAGCAACCAGTTCCCTCAGCCACCGTGACTCAGTTCCCGGAAGCAATCAGAATACATGTCCAGCGAGAGTCTGTCTCCAAGACACACATTTTTAGGCTCACATCACTCAAGGGTTCATATCATATCAGTGTTGGGCTCAGGTCAGTCAAGGACTCACCAGGGAACTTCCAGGTAAGAATCTCTGTTCTGTATCTCATGGATGCTAAAGCCCACAGAGGTTCTAAAGGCAACTGGAAATACACAACCCTGGTCTGCCTCCTCTGGGCACCTCCTAGGACCTTAAACAGACTAGGCACCTGCTCCCACATTCAGATTCCATATCTGTAAATAATTCCAGGGCTTGACACATTTACTTGGCAGCCCAGTGAGTGCCCACAGCTGCCACAGGCTCCAAGCATCAGCCCACATGAGTTACAACACTCTTCCTCCCAGGAGGCAGCTCAAAGGTCAAGCAGGACCTGGTTTTCCCTCTGACTCCTGGGACATTGGAGAAGACCCCTCCCCTTTCCACCTTTCTCCTGCCCTCTGCCCTCCAGACACAGTCCAGCAGAGAGGGGTCTGCCCCTGGCGTACCCAGACCTCTTCTCCCCATCAGGCCTTGGGCCTGGAGGTCAGCCTAGTTCTGCTACTATCTACCACATGACCTTCAACAGGGAAGCTGCCCTCTCTGAACCTCAGTGTCTTCATCCACTAAATAAAGGATTGGAGGCTCTCAGGTTTAGCTTCTACTGTTCCTGCTGCCTGGCAAATCCTCCCTCTACTTCTTAACTGGCTAACTCTTGCATCTTCCTAGCCTCAACTTATGTTATTGGGACAAGGAAGTCTGCCCCAACTTTCATCTTCTACCTCCTATCCCAAGCCGGATTGCACCCTCCATGGTAATATTAATTACCTTATTAAGCACTTACCATATGCCAGGGGCTTTTCTAAACATGCCACATATATCGATTTATTTGCTTCTTGCAACGCCACTGGGTGGATACTATTAGTACCCTTATTTTACAGAGAAGGAAACTGAGAAATAGAGGCAAAATGAAATGACTCAAGTTCACTTAGCAAATAAGTGGCAGAGCTGGAATTCAAACCCCTGCATGGTTCCCATGAGTGATGAAAACCTGTGAGAATGTACGAAGGAAGTCAACTTGCCTTGTCAGAGTTCCTGTTTTGATATACGAGCCCATTCAGGGAGTCCCAAACAAAATTTTCAGCCAAATTACATCTTTTCTCTGGGCAGTTTTATTCCTCAGGGATAGCCTCAAATCCAACTTTCTGGCCAAACTCCCAGCATCCATAGTTCTGTCTGTTGACATTGTCAAGCTGACTCTCGATCCACTCAGAACAGAAGTCCTGGGTGTGGAGGCACAAGGGCATAGCAGAGCTGTCAGAAAACTTGGGCTCAGCGTCTGACATTTGGCTTGATTTTAGAAAAGTTCCTGCTCCTCTCTGAACTGGTTCCTCACTGAAAAATGGGGATACAGTTACCTTACAGACTGAAAAGATCAAAAGCTTGTTGAAATTAGGGGGGAAAGGAGGGGCGGAAATCTCACAAAAAACCCTGGGCAAGAGAGAAATATTTGGTCCATAATTACTCAACCAGCAGCTACCTGAGCCTGGTGCTGTTGGTATTAGGACAAGGAAAAAAAAAAAAATGCCTGTTCTCTCAGAGTTTCCATTTGAAGGTGACATTTGCACTGGAGTTATTTCCCAGACCTGCTCTTCCTGAAGGGGCCTGTCTCTATGAAACGACCACATTCCCCCACATCAGAACCTCAGGATCCTCACTTTCGGGCACCCATAGCCGCACTCACTGCTGTCTCCTCTTCTCCCTCCTCTGCCCCACCTAGGTTAAGGGGTGACCTCTGCCAGTTCCTCCCCTTCTCTGGGCCTGCTTCCTCTTCTCAAAAATAAGGATCCGGAGTCAGATGGACTTCCAGGAACGTCTAAGTGGCTGTCAGGGATTGTGTGGTTTTTCACTCTTTCCTAGAGGGTATTTCTCCCTTGCATGATAAGGTGGTGGAGGATGGTGGGGGTGGGGAGAGGAAAATGAACCCACACATCCAGGAGGGCCTTTGGAGATAACCAGACATGTTCTCCAGAGAAGGCAATGGCAATCCACTCCAATACTCTTGCCTGGAAAATCCCATGGACGGAGCAGCCTGGTGGGCTACAGTCCACGGGGTCGCTGAGAGTCGGAGACGACTGAGCCACTTCACTTTCACTTTTCACTTTCATGCATTGGAGAAGGAAATGGCAACCCACTCCATGTTCTTGCCTGGAGGATCCCAGGGACGGGCGAGCCTGGTGGGGTGCCATCTATGGGGTCGCACAGAGTCAGACACGACTGAAGCGACTTAGCAGCAGCAGCAGCAGCAGACATGTTCTCATTGATGCTGAGGCACTAAGTTTTACTCCCTGGCCACGTCAAGCATCTTCAAGTTCCTTCACCTCCTGCTAAGATCACATGCTGCTTCCTTTGCTGGGAGCTCCCCTCCAGTTCTTGCCTTCCTGGTCAGGCCCTATATTATCTGTAAACTTCAGAGCAGAAATCACCTCCCCCCTAGTCCATCTATTTCTGCCCTCATTGCGCTAGAGTATAATTTATTGATTTGGACATCTGTTCTCCCACCACACTGAGAGCTACTCAAAGGCAGGGACTGTATTTTATAATATTGTGTCCCCGGGCCCTAGGTCAGTGCACGGCTCATAGCAGGTTCTCAACTGGTATTGAATGGATTAAATTGGATGTAATTTAAAGTCACCTGCTGAAGTTCTCGGTTTCAGGAAATGGCAAGACAGGGACTGGAATCCAGTCCTGGGGATGACAAATCCAGCACGCCTCATCTCCCTGCAGCTGCCAGGAGCTGCCCAGAGGAGGGGTGTCTGGACCAGCCACCCTCACTGCCCTTCCTCCAGGGCAGGGATGGTCTTCTGGAGCCTGGCTACCAGAGAAGGTCCTCAGGATGCCCTGGGGCCACTGTCCATGCTGGCATTGCTGTGCATCCTGTTTTCCTTCCCTGTTCCCCTCTGAGTCTCCACCAGCTCAGTCCCTGGCTTTCTGGGGGCTGAAGCCAAACCACCCTTTCCCCGTTCTGCTCCCTCTCCCCAGACCTCTATAAATACGGGTGGGAGCCCAGCTCTCTGAATGAGGTGGGAGGAGACAAAGAGAGCCAACCACCCCCATGCCTGTCGAGTGCCCAGTTCATATTCCTGCTGCGACTGTATCTAAATTTGCAAATCATCACCCCATGCCCCACCATCATGTGTCATCTTTTATGCATGGCCACCTCTGCCGTGCTGCTCGGTCAGTTGCTACGCAACCGACGACGGCGCCGCGGGGGCCTGACATTAGTGAAAGCAAATTGACCAGAGGAGCCCTCATCCCGCATGCAAAGCAGCCAGGGCCTCCCTGAGCCACCCTATTCTTCTCCAGGGCTAGACCCTTGGACCACAGCCTCCTGAGCTTAAGCTGTGGACAGGGGGAAAACCCAGCACTCCTACTTCTCCAAAAAAGGCTGAAATCTGGCCAGTGACAAGAGCTACCTCCAAAGGGAAAGCGGGAGTAGGGGCCAGTGTAGCTTCAGGCTCTAAAATTCTGAGTTTCCAGTGGGATGGACATTGACTCCCACAGGAAGGAAAAGGGGCTACTATTCACTGAGTGCTTACTATGTGCTAGGCATGGTGAGAACAGTACAATGCAAAAACTCTAACTTCCTGGATTCCAGCCCAGCTCCACCATTTCTCAGCTGTGTGTTGTGCATGCAAATTTATAAGGACTGAGACCCAGTCACGGAAAAAGGCTGTCCTCAGACACCTCAGAGGGAAATAAAAGGCTGGATAACAGGCTGGAGGGGGAGGGAGACCAGCAGACCAGAGGGATGAGAAGATGAGGGAAGGCAAGGAGGGGAGGATGCGCCTTGCCCTAAGTGTTTCAGGCCTCTGAGCCTCCTGTTGGGAGGAGCAGAGGAAATTAGGAGTTGGCAGTTCTGATCTCCCGTTCTGCTCCATTCCTCATGGTCCCTACCCCCAGGAACTTGACCTCACCAATCTCCTACTTGAGTATATGCCATTTTGCACTGGGAGGCAGCAAGCTGTGCTAGAAAGAGAAAGAGCTTTGGAAATGATTAGAACTGGCTTCAGATCATCAAATCCTGAAGTTACTTCAGCCTTTTGAATTTCAGTTTTTCAATCTGTAAAATGGGCCTGAGGATACCTACTTCACAGGGTTAAACAGCTGACACTTGCAAAGTGCCTAACGGGAAATCAGCAAATGTTGCTCTTCTCCACCAAACTTCAATGGCTCCCAATTGTCAGAGAACAAATCTGCTTCCAGAGCCCTACCTGGCCCCCACCACTCAGCTTCTCCCTCTCCCACTCCCTGCACCTCTGTACATGTGCTCAGACTGCTGCGTCTGCCTGGCAAACCTTCCTCCAGCTGTTCACTTTCTGAAATCTGGTCTACCTCTCAGGACCCAGAAAAAAATAAAATTCAACTCCAATAGGCAAGCCTGCACTACAGGCCATGCCCTAATCCACTGAAATTTTCCAGCAGAAGAAGGAACAAGGAACCAAGAAGCGATCTTCCCTTCTTCAGGGGTTAATTCGAGAAGCTTTCCCAAACTTTGAGATGAGATCACTCAAAGATCAATCATTTATTGATAAATGCCATTTCTGTGACTCCTGGATCCACGGGTCTACATCTCACCCCAAGGATGAACAAGCCCCGAGGATAAGCACAGCTTACAACTTACTGGGCATCAGGCATGGTTCTGAACCCTATAACATCTTGGACTTGACTAACCACTAATTCACAACTATCTGTTAACATATTAACAGTATCTTTAATGTTTATACAAATCAGTGAAGTAGATTTTACCTCCGTTTGCTAAGGAGGAAACTGCAGCTCAGAGAGAAAAAGTGACATGCACAAGTGGATTGCTAAAGATAAAACTGGAGCAGGAACACAGTTCTACATGAAAATAGACTATGAGGCTGTCGTATATGGACTTCATATCATCAATCATCATTAACATTTCAGAGAGATTTGCCCATTTTTAAAACCTACAAGTTACCAGGGGAAGCCATTTATCTGTTTCTTGTCAGGACAAAGTCTGTACCAAACCTAGAGAGGGACGGCGTGGAGGGTGCTGAGAGCACCAGCTCAGCTCTGTGCCCCAGGGCGGTCCACCCTCTGAGGAGTTCCCTTTCTCTGAAACAGAAGGTAAGTTTACCCATCCCGTCCATGTCTATTCTAAAGGGCAAAAGTGATATAGACACCCAAGCGCTAAACTATGAAGCCTTGTTAGGTTTTAGTATCCCCTTAAAAGAGGCATTCCTCCCAACTAGAAGTTTACCTGTTTCTGACATGTGCATTTCTTTAATTATTCAACATTGAATCGTCACTGTTGTTTAAAAGGAGACGTGCCAATTGTATTGCCTTCGTGTTGTATTGAAAAGCATTTCTTCATTATTTGGACTAATTTCCAAACAAATTAAAAACTGTTGTAGCAGTTAAGCTCTGACTGCTCCATCTATTAGATTCAGAAGATGGCAAATTCCTTAAACACAGATATAAACAGTTCTGGTAACACAATCTGATTTTATATAATTAATTTTCTGCCTGAGAAGGCAAAAGTTCTCCTTCCCGCTTTCTTTGCCCTCAAGTTCCTGACGGTTCTCACACTTCTGGCAGACTTTTGGTTAAGGAAAAGCAGATTCTGTTACATGGGATTCTGTGGTGTGTAAAAAGATAAATCCTCTCAAATGTCCTTTGATCACAGAGATGGCAAGGGTAAAGGAACTCAAGAAGTTCCTTTATGACCTGATCTCATTGCTTCCTGTTTCTTGCCCAGTGCAGCCACAGCAAACACATCTTCCTCAATGCCTGGTCACTCAGTGAACCAGCAGCCTACAGAGGCCCCAGCCTGAGCCAGCCTTTGGGACAGACATGCCCTGGGGGTGCTCAAGGTTTAATAGAGGTGTGAGGCTGAAACAGGTGAAATAAGGAAAAACATATATGCAAGGAATTGTTTAAATAGCAAGAGAGTTGCCTGGACTGAGCCCCTTGTGAAATGATGGGCATATTAGATGGATCCAAGGTCTAGTCTGTGACCAAGATCAGGATTCAATGTGAGATCAAGTTTATGGTTCACTATATGGCCGGGATCAGACTCTAAGGCTGAGACAAAGGTCAGGGCTCCATTTGTGACCAATATCAAGACTCAGGCTATGAACAGGATCAGGGCTCAGTCTGTGGCCAAGATTGAGACCTGAGATCCAGCACCAGTCTCTGGCCACAGCCAGGTTAACTTGTGATCAGGATCTTGGCTCAATCTGTGACATGCCATTGGGATTCATAAATAATTTAGTCTCTGCTCATGGATTTCATAGTCTAGTCAGGGAGAGAGTAACCAAAATTATTCTATCAACTATTAAGAGCTTGTGAAAGAGGATAAGAGGAAACAATAAGAACATGAGTGTTGGTCAGTCAATCGTGTCCGACTCTTTGTGACCCCATGGACTGTAGCCTGCCAGGCTCCTCTCTGTCCATGGAATTCTCTACCCAAGAGTTCTGGAGTGGGTAGCTATTCTCTTCTCCAGGGGATCTTCCAGAACCCAGATCTCCTGCATTCCAGGAGAATGTCTGAGCACAAGAGAGGGCCAGATTGTCTAGTCTTGAGGACCAGAGACTATCTTCTCAAGAAGGTGAAGCTAGAACTGTGATACCTTAAGGACCTGGCAAGCCCATTTCAAAGTCCTTTTTTATATCATTGTTTTGAGCATGTGGCCTCATCCATGTAGTGTCCTCCAATTGCCCCCAGTACTCGGTTGGATGCAGAGTTAGTTCCAAGGGACTCTCCCGCTTTTCCTCTAACCCAAGTGTCACCAACCCTGGGCTACAGACTGGCAATGGTCCATGGTCTGTTAGGAACTGGACTGCAAAGCAGGAGGTGAGCAGCAGGTGAAATCTAAGCCATTCCCCCTACCCTAGTCCATGGGAAAATTGTCTTCCACAAAACCAGTCACTGGTGTCAAAAAAGTTGGGTAGCACTGCTCTAACCAACGAGGTCTTAAAGAACACATAGTTTTCTTCAACCTGAATACTTTCCAGTATCTTCTGTCCACCATGGAGATGCTCTGTTTAACCCTGAAACAAATTCCCAGATAACTCTGTGTCTTTGGTTTGGTTGGATGTACTGGATTTCTATGCAGGGATCCATTTACTCCCTTGTACTACTCATCTCCATCTTGCAGCACAAAGGTATGGACCCTTTCCCTTGGTTTGGATTTAATATCCCTCAGAGGAACAGAATGGTGAAGAAAATCAGACCGTGAAATCAAGGAAACCAAATGGGTTCTGAGGCCTCAGGAGAATCACCCAATCACTCTGAGCTTCAGTTTCCTCATCTGTTAAGTGGAGCTGAAGCAATGATTGCCCATATTGCAGGGTGTTTTGGATGCCCAGGGAGAGAAGTGATGTAAAAGGACTCTGGAGATGGGGAGAATTACAGCACATCTCCCAGAGATAAAGGAGGCAGAAGAAGTTCATTTCAACTTCATGGGACTGGTCGATTCTCACTGGGGTCCCAGGAGGTAGGATCCCTGGCCCCTGTGTCTATTCACAGTCCAGGTGTGTTGGTGAGGGAAGACTGTGTGCTTCTGAGCCACTTCTTTGGGACATGAGCACAGTTTGTATGCCCACTTGTATATCAATGTATATACCCTTATTGTGTCTTACAGTGGCTTCTTTAGAGCAGATTCTGAGATGGGGAATTCATCTGCAAATGACTTATTAAGGAGATGCTCCCAGGAGAAACCAGTAAAGAAGTAGGAAAAGCAGGACAAGAATGAGAAGGAGCCAAACAAAGATGTGATCTCAGGAAAAAATCCTATGGAGAACATATCTTAGCCTGATCTTGCAGGAGAACTCTGGAGTGTAAGATGTCCCAACTCAAGAGTGGAGCTGGGCTTTCACACTGTCCCTTCCAACAACCACACAATTATTGGCGAACTCCCAGATACTTCTGGCTGTCTGGGATGGTGGGCAAGTGCTAGTGTCCAGCAGCCTGAGAGCTGTCCCCTGGAGAAAAGTCATAGGTGCCACTGAAGCACATGAAGTGAGGGGTGGAGATCCAAGGAAGCTGTGTAGAGCACCAACATTATCTGCTAGAAGGCTTTCATTGATATTGGTTTCCCCCAGCCTGTGAATTTGCTTTCCAGTCTCTCCAGCTAACCCTTCTCATTTTCCTGTAAGAACTCTACTTTGTCTGTCACTTAAATGGTGGTATTTCAGGGGCTTAAAACCTTTCCCTGACTCCTGACTGCCTGTAGGATAAAGTCCAAGTCCTTTCACATGATTGAAAAGCCCTTTCATGGTTTGTCCTCTGCTGAACACCCCAAGCCTCATCATTAACATGTCCCCCTCACTCTACCCCCAACAAAAAATTCTGTGGTATGGGGAACATATGGGTTCTAAGGAGCTCTCAAACTCCTTGAGCCCAGTAGGGAAGATGGGGAAGACAGAGATATGACAGGAAAATTTAAATCTTTTAGGAAAAAAAGATAAGGTATATGACCCATCTAGGTTCCATGAGGACTTCCCAGGGAGATGAATGTAAAGAATACAGAGGGAATTGGCAGAAAGGGTTGTCTTGGCAGTTTTTGCAACATGAGGGAACGGTGGGAAGAAGTGCAGGAGCAGACTTGGCAGAGAGTAGTCACACATTAACTATTTGTGGAATGAATGAATGAATAACACAGCCTGGACTTTGGAATTCAAAGTCCTTGATTCCTGACTCCTCTGCTTACTCACTGAGAAACATCCAACAAGTCATTTAACTGCTCTGAGCCTCAGTTTTCTCATTTAGAAAACAGGGCTAATGAGACTATCTGAGACAATAGATAAATATACCTTGCTTCAAAACCCTGCTCAAAGGTTAGTTTTCATTTATTCACCCATTCAAATAATATTTTTGAGTTCCTGTGCTATGCCAGGCCATGTGCTGGAAATTAACTTACAAACAGGAATTAGATGGGAACTCTACTTGTAGACAGAGAGGAGACACATTTAGGAGAGAAGGTGAGGAGAGGAGAAAGTTTAGCTTTCTCCTGTAATCAAGATCTGGGAGCTCAGAGACAGTTTGACTCATGTCATCTACTGAGAAGATTTCCCAAAGAAGATAACATTTGTATAACTATGCCCTAAAGGATGAGTGAGGTCTTGCCAGATGCAGAATGGGTCTGGGTAGAAGGAGCTTATATGGAGACACAGAGGCATGAAAGAGAAGTGTGTTTAGATCTTTGGGACTGGTCTGGATGGCAATTGTGTAAATGGGATGATGTTGAGACGTAAGAGGGAATGGGTAAGTCTCTTGAGGTCAATGGATGGATAACTAAACTGTAGTATATCCAGACAATGGAATATTATTAAGCACTAATAAGGAATGAACTATCCAAGGCATGAGAAGATATGGAGGAACCTTAAATGCATATTGCTGAGTCTTAAGTATTATAGATGAGACCCATCAACTTAGATAAGTCTGAAACACCGTGGACATTCCTCAGATTCACACTAAACACAGCACAAAATAATGGCTACATAAGTTCAGTGTGGTCAGGCAGTAATTTAACTTCCTCTTTTTTTCTCTTTTGGCTGCACCACGTGTGGCATGTGGAATCTTCCTCTCTAACCAGGGGTCAACATATGCCCCCTGCAGTGGAAGTGCAGAGTTTTAACCACTAGACCACCAGGCAAGTACCTGAACTGCCTCTTACAATATTAATCAACACTCTTCAGAGGAAGATAATAGCACTCATTATTTCTACATGTAATATCCATAGTGTACAATGTTCAATAAGAAGTTATTAGAAGTACAAACAGAAAAATGCAATCCATATTCCAGGAAAAAACATCAAGTCTATTTGTAAGGTGGCCCAGATATTGGACTCAGCAGACAAAGAAGCTGTTATGGATAATCTGAATGATGAAAAGAAATACAGTGAACAATAAGTAGCCTTAGCAGATAAATTTTATTGTTGTTTAGTTGCTAAATCATGTCCAACTTTTTTGCCACCCCATGGACTATAGCCTACCAGGCTCCTGTCCATGGGATTTCCCAGGCAAGAACCCTGGAGAGGGTTGCCATTTCCTTCTCCAGGGGGTCTTCCTGGCCCAGGGATCAAACCTGTGTCTCCTGCTTGGCAGTCAGATTCTTTACCACTGAGTCACCTGGAAAGCCCTTAGCACATAAATAGAAACTAGACAAATAGAAATACAGAAAAAGAACAAATGCAGGGACTCCCTGGAAGTCCAATGGTTAAGACTCCACACTTCCACTGCAGGGGGCGAGGGTTCAATCCCTGGTCAGGGGACAAAGATCCTGCATGCTGCACTGTGAGGCCAAAAATCTAAAAAAAAAAAAAAAAAGGAGAAACTTCTAGGCCTTCTTAATCATTACCACACACACACAACCACAACAGCACCACTACCACACTTCAGCAATCTCTCCTTTAGATAGTTATTCACTGTGGAAATATCTGTTCAACATGGTTCTGCTTGAAAATTTTGCTTCTACATCATGAGAGTCATTACACACTAGCTCCCAGGGAGCTTTGTTTGATTCTATTGGCAAGGTACAAGATGAAACACCTTCTGAATACTCTTGAATACCCCTCCCTGAAGAGGTCTTAACCAGTTATCTATCGCTGTGTGACAAACCATCCAAAGCTTAATGGCTTAGCACAACCCTGGCTCCAGACTTCGTAGGTCAATAGTTTGGGCTATCCTCAAGTGGGTTCTCCTGCTGGTCTTGGCTTGGTTTATTCATCTGTCAGTGTATATCTGTGGGTCAGCCTGGAAGCTTTGTGTCTGGGAGTTTTCTGTCTGTCTACAGAATGTAAGGGGGTCAGCAGAGCCACATAATTTTCATCAACCAGTAGGCTAGCCTGGGCTTGGTCACATGGTGATAGCCTCAGTGATCCCAGGACGCCAAGAGAGAAAGCTGCAAGGCCTCCTGAAGCCTAGACTTAGAATTCTCCCAATGTCATTTATTTTATTGGCCAAAGCAAGATGTAAAACCAGACTGAACTGCATTAAATCTCCTGCTGGAAGAATTTGAAAGTATTGCGGCCATTGTTGCAATTTGCCCTAAGGCTTATTTAAGAACTTTTTTTCTATTAATCCTGGCATATGCAAGGAAGAAAGAATGCAGAACACTCCAAGCTTTTGTTTTTGTTAATTGAATTATTCCTTGTAACCATAACATATACTAACAGTGTCCTGTATTCCCATAGATTATTTATTGTTATATCTTATTATTATTTACTGAGCACCTCGTATGTGTCAGAGACCAGTGAAATAACAGTGGAAAAGGCATACACAATACTTTTTCCCATGCAATTTGTGTAGTGTAATATGGAAAATAACAAGTAGCTATAATGATTTGATAAGTTAGGTGGCGCTAGTGGTAAAGAACCCACTTGCCAATGCAGGAAACATAAGAGACGCCAGTTCAATTCCAGGGTCTGGTAGATCCCCTGGAAAAGGGAATGACTACCCACTCCAGTATTCTTGCCTGGAGAATCCCATGGACATCCCATGGACATAGGAGCCTGGCAGGCTACCATAGGCAAAGAGTCAGACATGACCAAGGCAACTTAGCATGTAGCATGTGTGGCTTTATTAATCTTTTCCTTTCTGATTTCTGTCTTTAGAGTCTCAATTTTTAAAGCCTTCCATAACTCCAAGATTAAATTAATATTTTCTTGTCCAAATGGATTTGTGGAAGAAGGAAGGTAGATCCCTGACTGGAGGCCCTCTTAACTTGGGTCTCCAATGAACAAACTCAGGCCCTGCCAGAAGGCCAAGCCAAGGAGGGAAACCACAGTTCATCGCCAGACCCAGGTCTTGGCCCCCCTATAAAAGACTGATGCCGTGTTCCTTTCACATTATGTGGCCTCCCTAGGTAGACAACATTAGAGGTTAAAGATCCTGCTTCTATTCAGTTCAGTTCTGTTCAGTTGCTCAGTCGTGTCCAACTCTTTGCGACCCCATGAATCGCAGCACACCAGGCCTCCCTGTCCATCACCAACTCCCGGAGTTCACTCAAACTCATGTCCATCGAGTCGGCGATGCCATCCAGGCATCTCATCTTCTGTCATCCCTTTTTCCTCCTGCCCCCAATCCCTCCCAGCCTCAGAGTCTTTTCCAATGAGTCAACTCTTCTCATGAGGTGGCCAAAGTACTGGAGTTTCAGCTTTAGCATCATTCCTTCCAAAGGACACCCAGGGCTGATATCCTTTAGGATGGACTGGTTGGATCTCCTTGCAGTCCGAGGGACTCTCAAGAGCCTGCTCCAACACCACAGTTCAAAAGCATCAATTCTTCGGCGCTCAGCTTTCTTCACAGTCCAACTCTCAGACTTGATGTCGACCCAACTCCAGACTGTATTCTGTCACCACGTCTCCTACTGAACCCCTCTCACAGGTGTTTTAATGTACAGCCTGATCTATAATTTAACTACTCAGTAGCATTTGACTGGATTTCATTCAAATGTATACATTCTTACACACTTATGTAGCTATAGGTGATAGAAAGACAGACAGATAGATAATAGTTAGATATGATACATACAGATAGACAAGAGATAGTTTTGTATTTTTCCACTTAACAGCATATTAGAAAAATTGCCCTATGCTGTGAAATAGATCTACCCTGAGGGATATAGGACAAATAAGTAAATATTAAAGAACCATAAGAGAAGCTGTTTACCCAAGCACCTCTCCTTGGAGTGTCTCCACCCCCAACCTCCCACTGCAACCAGGCCAGTCATAACTGAGAATAGAGCCAAGTACCCACCATCACTCCCTCCCTCCAGTTTTCTGGGTGTTGGATTAATATTTCCTTGAATCACAATGATTAGGTATGAGAGTGGATTTTAGCATCAGTGGCCTGCTTCAGTATGGGGAAATGCATCCCTGATGAGTTTAGGAGAAGGAAATATACCCTGTGGCCCAGTTCAGTTCCCTGGGGCTTGAAAGTGAAAAACCTTAGTTAATAGTAAAGCAGTCTGGGCCTTCCAGTGCAACCTTGTGGGGGTTTGGAGCTCCATTAACAAAATAGAGTTAGGAACAGTACATCCTTTTAGGGCTGTTGTGAGGACTAAGGCAATCAATGCAAAGGCTTTAACAGGCCTCAACACACAGTAAAGAGCTCACTCACTGTTGACTTTGTGCTGTGCTTAGTCTCTTAGTCATGTCCGACTCTTTGAGACCCCATGGACTGTAGCCCACCAGGCACCTCTGTCCATGGGGATTCTCCAGGCATA
>NW_011494605.1:3341874-3351897 GCF_000754665.1 Bison bison bison
CCACCCTGTTGACTCTACCCACCACTATTAACATTCATTTGTTTTATTGTTATTATTATGTGGTCTTGAGTGAGTCACTGAGCCCCTTTGGGTCTGGGTTTCATGTTTCACCTTGACATGTTTCAGGGCTTCATGATGTTTTTGCACACACTTTTTCTTCTGCTAGAATCCCTTCTGCCTATGCCTACTGGGAAAACTCCTACTCATCCCCCATGTCCATCAGTTCCCCAGGAAACCTTCCTTCACCTCCTCAGGTACGCTTAAGAGTTCTCTTCAGGGCTCCTGCACAATGTACCCCCTTTGTCATGGACTGCTTCCTTCCTTATTTCTACTATTTATATCTATGTTACCCCTATACCTTCCCCTCCTTCACCTCTTCTACCTTCTTTGCTCAAGTGTCACCTTCTTCAGGAGACCATCTTTCGGCATCCACTGAAAACTGCTTCACACAAGACACTCTTCATCCTCTTCCTAGCCTTAGTCATCTTCCTAGATGGATGAGCTTCCCTTGCGGCTTGGCTGGTAAAGACTCTGTCTACAGTGCAGGAGACCTGGGTTCAGTTACTGGGTTGGGAAGATCCCCTGGAGAAGGGAAAGGCTACCCACTCCAGTACTCTGGCCTGGAGAATTCCATGGACTGTATAGTCCATGGGGTCGCAAAGAGTCCTAGATGGTGCTAGTGGTAAAGAACCAGCCTGCCTATGCAGGAGACATAAGACTTGGGTTTGATCCCTAGGTCAGGGAGATCCACTGGAGGAAGGCATGGCAACCCACTCCAGTATTCTTGCCTGGAGAATCCTATGGACAGAGGAGCCTAGCAATCTACAGTCCATGGGGTCACAAAGAATCGGACATGACTGAAGTGACTCAGCACACACACCAGGGTATATGTTCCTTGAGGGCATAGATTCAAGCCTGTTTGGGTCACTGCTATAACCTTACCATCTAGAAAAGGGCTGGGCCTAGAACAAGGGAGACAATATTTAATGAACAAATAAATGAGTGAAGTGGGCCTCCTGATACCATTTCATGCTGGGTATTGGCAATATTGGTGAGACCAGTCAGCTACCAGCTGGTGCTATGATGGAGGGACTCAGTACCAGCTGTGCCCCACCGTGCTGAAGTCTCCCTTCCTTCTTCCTCCCTCAATATTTCCAGCAATACACTTGTAAATGATGGGGATCAGCAGAGTTGAGCTTTGATGCCGAGCTGGTTCCAGAAGCTACACATTCTGCCTTTATTGCCCGATATGGACTCAGAATTGCATCTTTGTATTCCACCACTTCCCAGGCATCTAAAGCCCAAAAGTCCTTGGTCCCTCCCCCTGTCTTTGGACTGGTATGATGTGAATGTCCTCGTTTAACAGGCTAGGCCCCTAAAGTCCAGGAGAGATCAATCAGAGAGACCATTTCTATATACAGGGCATGTGGCCATTGGATCACCTCACAGAGGATTTTCTTTTCTTTATTTTCTGGTTCTCCTGGGTCTTCACTGTTGCATGCAGGCTGTCCTCTAGCTGTGGTGAGTGGGGGCTACTCCTTAGTTGCAAATCACGGCTTTTTGCTGCAGTGGCTTCTCTTGTTGCAGAGTGCCAGCTTTAGGCATTCGCGGGCTTCTGTAACTGTGGCTTGAGGGCTGCAGAGCTCAGGCTCAGCAGTTGTGGTGCATGAGATTAGTTGCTACATGGCATGTGAGATCTTCCCAGACCAGGGATCAAACTGGTGTCCCCTGCACTGCAAGGTGGATTCTAAACCACTGGACCACCGGGGAAGTTTGGATTTTCTTTTCTTTACAGATGAAGCTCCTAGGGTCCATCCAGTCCACTGTTTCTCAATCTTTTTTCTATTGTTTCCTACTTAAGATGTGCTTTTAAACAGTTTTTTCTCTTACTTCTCTTTGCCCCATGAAATTTTAATACTACAGGTATATGCTGGGTATCTGTTTATGTACTCTGTGTATGTTGGTGTTTTTTACACTTAAAACAGAGTAAGCTCTTTTTCAACCCCCCAAAACCACATTCCCCCCTCTTCAGGTGAAAATCACCGCTTTCTTGGGGGCAATATTGCCCCCTCTGAGAATGTATGATCTAATCTAAAATTTTCATTTTGCAGTTGAAGAAACTGATACCTCAGAGGACGAGGTATTGCCTCAAGGTCACTTAGCTCAGACCCATGGAGTCAAGAGCAGGTCCAGATTCCTGGCTCCTCCTCCCCACACTGCCTCAGACATAGCTGTCCCCTCTCACTCTCACCCCTGCTTTTCCTTCCCCACCTCAGGGCTCCATCCAAATCCAGGCCCCCAACGTTCTTTTTTTTAAGGAATTTGAGGAAATATTATTTGTTATTTTCTTTTTGTTTTTGACTGTACGGGGTCCTCGCTGTGGTGCAGGGGCCTTCTCTGGTTGTGGCGCCCAGGGCTTCTCTCCAGTTGCAACGCTCCAGCTCAGTCGTTGTGACATGCAGGCTTAGTTGCCCCATGGCATGTGGGATCCTAGCTCCCTGACCAGGAATCAGATCTACATCCTCTACATTGAAAGGCGGGTTCTTAACCACTGGGGAAGAAGAACCACCAAGGCAGTTTCCAGGCCCTCAACTTTATACGAGCAAGATGGTCTGAAACTAAGGAACCAGGTGCCTTCTAGACTCGGCTGTGGATCAGTCCATGGGGAGACCCAAAGGGTCATCTGGGGCTTCCTTCACAGAGGGCTGGCGTGAAGGGACAAGCATTGCTCACCTTAGGTCTTCACCGACAGATCACACTGACACTTTATTGGAGGTTCAGCCCCATCACCTTTTCCAAATGCATGACAAAGATAGAACTACTGCAGCAATGAAAAAAAAAAAAAAAAAACTTGGAAATAATTAAACAGCAAGGCAGCCACCCATAATGATATTCTGCAGCACACTTTGGGGACAGTTTGCTGCAAAAGCGCCCGAGCACTCTGGTTGTTTAATTAACATTGAAACGGCAGTTCCACAAGAACTAAAAACCCTGTTAATTTATGTGTCTTTTAATGATGCTCATTTAAATACTGTCAACTTTCCATTAGTTTAATATTCATGATTTTGAATCATTAAAATACCCTGATATGGGGGCAGTGGAGGGGTGGGTGCAACTTACTTATATACCCAAAAACACAAACTGAAGACAATAATTTCCAAATTCCTATCTTCCCATCCATCCCACCAAAATCCTAGCCCCTTAGAGAAACTGTAAACCAGCTGGGGTGCTTTGGGGGCTGCAGATAATGCAGCGGATTGAGTGTAGTTTTATCATTTACTGCCCACTCCCCTTTAGAACTGGGGCTTCCCTGGTGACTCAGTGGTAAAGGCTCCGCCTGCCAATACAGGAGATGCAGGTTCAATCCCTGGGTTAGGAAGATGCCCTGGAGGAGGGAATGGCAACCCACTCCAGTATTCTTGCCTGGAAAATTCCATAGACAAAGGAACCTGGTAGGCTACAGTCCACGGGGTCACAAAAGAGTTGGACACAACTGAGTGTGTGCACAGACACACCCCTTCATAACCAAGCTGGCCCACTCTCACTGTGGGTAGTCACAGAACTGGGAGTTCAGCAGGCAAATGCAGGCTCTTGATAAAGCACCAAGAGGCCAGGTTTCAAACCCCACGGTGTTCAGAAATATTTCAATCATGCCTGAGAGACAAAAGTTACCCTGAAATGTGTTTCTGGAAAAGAGGGACATTTAGGATGGCTCAGAATAAGATGCCAATGAAGTGAAGAGGCATGGGTTCAGAAGGGGCTGTGGATGCCTTTGCATGTACAGCTGCAGGACCTCAGACATGAGCGTCACACATGCAATTGCAAATGAGTCAGCCCACACAGAAAGCAAAGACTCAACACACACAGATGCTCACAGAAACACGTGCTCAGTAAGAGCACGTGTGAAACTCAGTAAGAGTGTGTGAAAACCATTAAGGGGAATTCAAATCAATCCAGTTCAAGAGGACCAAATTCTCACAGTAGCCCACATAGTACGCTGGCCTCTGAAGATTCCGAACTAATTAAGTAGGGAAGATGGACAAATGAATGGGCAAGAGTCATTCACCATGAGATAAGAACCAGGGGACACGAGGGTGGGACTGTGCTGGGAGCACAGAAGAAGGGGCACGCAAGGGGGAAGTGGGACTGGCATCAGAACCCAGGTTGTCAGTGAAGTGAAGTGAAGTGAACTCTACTCTCTCAGTCATGTCTGACTCTTTGAGACCCCATGGACTGTAGCCAGCAAGGCTCCTCTGTCCATGGGATTCTCCAGGCAAGAATACTGGAGTGGGTTGCCATTTCCTTCTCCAGGGGCTCTTCCCAAGCCAGGAATTGAACCCTGGTCTCCTGCATGGCAGGCAGATGCTTTATCCTCTGAGCCACCAGGGAATTCCCAGGTTGTCAGTGGGCACTTCCTAAATGCTAGTTCCCATCTCCTCCTCAAGATCTCTCTTTGCAGGAGTATGCTGCAACACTGGATCCTGCTTCCCCTGAGCTAAAAACCAAACGTGGGGGTAAGTCACATCTATCCGTATCTCTATTTATATATCCTTTCCTCAAGGCAGACAGATTATGATTAAGCATCTTGAGAGCAGGGAACAGAGCACTGACTTCAACACCACCCAGAGCTGGGTTCCACTTCCTATCCTTATGACCCTGGGCAAAGCCAGTTAATAAATAAATATGAATCTGAGTTCCTCATCTGTGAAACTGAGATAATAGCATTAATATTATTTTTTTATTACTGAGGTACAGTGGATGTACAATATCATATAAGTTTCAGGTGCACAACATAATGACTCAGTTTTTAAAGGTTACATTTCATTT
The DNA here is from genome assembly GCF_000754665.1 of Bison bison bison. Classification (NCBI taxonomy): domain Eukaryota; kingdom Metazoa; phylum Chordata; class Mammalia; order Artiodactyla; family Bovidae; genus Bison; species Bison bison. The sequence continues at coordinate 3,346,702 of NW_011494605.1, forward strand.
ATAGTTATAAAATATTGCCTACACTCCCTTTGTGGTACAACATATCCCTGTAGCTTATCTATTTTATACATGGTAGTTTGTACCTCTTAATCCCCTCTCCACTTCTTTCTCCCCACTAGTTTGTTCTCTAAGTCTGTGAGTTCTGTTTCTTTTTTGTTGTATTCACCAGTTGGTTTTATTTTTTACAGTCCACATGTAAGTGACTTTATACAAAATTTGTTCTTCTCTATCTAACTTATTGCACTAAACATGATACCCTCCAAATCCATCCACATTCTTGAAAATGGCAAAGTCTCATTCTTTTTTAAGGCTGAGGAGTATTCCACTGTGTGTGCATATCACATCTTCTTTATTCATTCGTCTGCTGATGGACACTTTGTTTGCTTCCACATTTTGACAATTGTAAATAATGCTATGAACAATGATCACCAATATCACTTTTATTGAAAATAATCTGTTAATGGGTGTGTCTTTTCACTAGAATGTGATCTACCTTGGGGAATGAACAGTTTGACTTATCTCTGCATATTCAGGGCACGGCACATGGCAGGAACTAGATAGATGCTGAACTGAACCGCACTGTTCACCCCAGAGAAAAGTTGTAATATAAATCAAGTGAAATATATAAAGAGCACTTAGTAGGTGCTCAAAATAAATTAACTGTGACCAGGGAAGGGATCAAGGAGGATCCAAGAGAGAGTCTGAATCTAAAGTAAACCTTGAAGGGTGGTATCAGGTAGACCAAAAAGTAAAGCATCTTACACTGAAAGAACAGAGAGCACAAAGAACCAGGCCAGGAAAGCCCAGCCCCACCTGTCCCTTCTTCAGGCCTCATTCCACCTTGATAGACCCCTCTAAACACCATGCTGTCTCGCAATCCCCTTCCTGTCTTCAATTCCACCTGTTCTTCCTTAATCACCAGTTAACTCCTACCTAGACTTCAAGAACTGGTTCTGGAGTCACCTCTTCTAGGAAGCTTCCCTTGATTCCCAACCTCCCACTGGGGCCCTCTCTGGTTTTTTACAAGTCCTCTGTCCCTGCCTCATCACACCATGTGGTCATCACTGTTTATATGCCTATCTTCTCACTTGGAGATCAAGGCTCACTTCTGAATCACCATTGCACAGCCCAGTGCCCAGCACAGAGCCTGGCACAGAAAAGTTTTTGCCTAACAGATGGAAGGCAGTCTGAGTAAGAATGGTGATTGGAGAATGCAGCCCTCAAATCCACTGGACACAGACACGTGTCAGAAGTGGACATCTGGTATAAACCACCAAGGCCTGGGCCAAACCAGCTTCTTCCTCTCCCTCCCCCAACCACTATCCAGTCATGCTCTTTGCTGGGCACTGGGCATGCAGTGATGACTGATAAGGAGGCCTGACCTCCAAGTGAGAGGAGAGGCATGTAAACAGTGATGATCACATGGTGTGATGAGGCTGGGATAGAGGGCTTGTAAGAGCCCAGAGAGGGCACTAGAGGGAGGTTAGGAGTCAGAGGTCCTGTTGTCTAACAGGATCCTGCTTCCACCCTCCATCCTCTGTGCCTCTTCTACCCCCATTCCCACTGCCCCAGCTCAGGGCTTGCCAGCTCTCCCTGCCTCGGGCTACCATTCCCAGCCCCCCTGTAATCCATTCTCTGTGCAGGGCCAAAGAGACCGAGCTAAAAACGAAACTCTTCCTCAGAGGGAAATCTAACTTCTCAATCTGACCTGGAAGGCCCTCAGGGATGTGAGTGCCGCCAACCCCTCTCCTTCTCCAGCCTCATTTCTCAAGCCTGCCGGCTTTTGCCATCACCTCTTTCTCCTTCAGGCCTTCCACCTGCTGTTTCCTCTGTCTGGAAAATGCTTTCTCCTCTTCACCTCCTCTTCTCCCAAATAATGTCTCTTCACCCTTCAATCTCAGCTTCAATGTCACCCACTCCAAGAAGCCTTTCCTGGTACCTCCCAGGCTGAGCCAGGCCCCCTCCTATCTTCCCTGGGTCCCCCTTCTCTGATTCTGGGCATTTGTCAGATGAGAGAGAAGATGCTTAGTTAGTCAGAGGTAACCTTATGGAACAGGAGGGAGTCCTCCATGGGGCTGTTCTTTCCTGGCTTATTTCACCCTAAGGAGCAGCTGTACATAGACCCCCAAGCATGTCTGTGTGGTCTTTGCCAGGGGAGGGGGGCTGCCAGAGCAAGAGCACCTTCCTCCTGACCTTCTGCCTCTCTACGTTCTTGTGACTCACTGATGGAAAACATCCACCCCTTCTAGGCCTCTTCCTTATTTCATCACTTTAATAAATTAAGAACAGATTGAAAGGCAGGAAACATTGTCTCCTGGGCCCCAGCACCCACATTCCAACTCAATTACAGGATTTGTTTTTCGGGTCTGGCCAGAGGCAGCTGGGATGTGGCAAAAAGAGTGAGAGAAAGAGTTTAAACCAAGAGGCCAGAGAGAAGGCAACTCAAATTCCAGCTCAGCTGCTCACCAGGGGCCTCAGGCAAATTCTTTCACCTGAGTCTCCTAATCCACACCTGAAAAATGGGTGATAACAATGATGCACCCTTCACAGGGTAGCGGGAGCAAGTCGAATGAGTTAGAGAGTGTAAAAAGGCTTTGTAAGAGAAAGAGATCATTGCTGATTCTCTTGGTTAAAGTTAGCATGGTATCAGGCCTGCTTTCCCTTCTAATAACTTAGCTCTGGGATTTTGAACCAAGACTCCCAAATTCCTTGAGGTAAAGTCTTCTCTCATGCTTCGCTGCAGCTAATACCAAGAAGAGGGACTCCCTGAATCTTTAGTCATACATTCAACTGCTGTTCCTTTTGTTTTCATTTGATAGCCAGCATGCTGTATTGGAAAAAAAGCTGAGGTTTGGGTAGGACTTGGGAGATAAAGCCTTGTTCCCAACTGTACTACCTGATTTCTTGCCAACTGCATCACTTTTGCGGCTCACAGTTTAAGTTTCTCTATGTTTAAAGTGAGGGCAGAGGGGGGATAAGTTAATAATCCATTATAATTTCACAGGGTGGAGAATAAGATCAAATTAGACTTTTTACAAGCTGTACACAAACGTAAATTGCTGTTAAAAGGATATTACTAATTCAATTATTATAATAACAACTAAGTAATGATTAAGAAGAATATTCCAGCTAGATGACAATGTCTCCTCTTCTTCAGGGAAGAGAATTGCATAGCTTTCTTTAATCACCCCTGCTGAGTTCTTTGCAATCTATGATACTGGAAGTTCTCCCTTCTCTAACCCAATTATTCCATGCTTCAAGTTAAGCCGTTCTCATTTTATGCTCTCCCTTGGAAAGGAGAATAAGGTCACCATATCCCCTATGAAAACTTTCACCCAGTTTAAGACCATTCATAAGACACACTTCTTCCTTCCAACCTGCCTGAGGAGAGCACACTGAAGGAAAGTGATAAATTCTGTTTTGGAAAGGTAGGTCAGAAGTGCACATAGATCTTTCAACTGAGATGCACAATAGGCTAGCTGGAAATAAAATCTGGAGGTTCAACAGAATGCTCTGTGCTGAAAATAGTGGTTCAGGAGGCCTCAGAATAAAAGTTGCAGCTGAATAGCTTCAATCTCATTAAATGATTCTCCATTTCCTGGCCAAGTAATCCACTGTCATGCCTCCCTGCTTTTGTTCCTTCTGTTTTCTCTGCCTAGAATGTCTTCTCCCTCTTATCCACCCATGTGATTCTATGCATCATCTCCAGAGAGGCCCTAAAATTGCCAGAGACCTCATTCACCTTTCAACAAAATGCTGTAAACTAGTTGTACATTCCAAGCACTGCACAAGGTATTTTGTTAGACCTAACCTACTCAGTCCTCACAACACCACTGTTAAGTATTATAATCCTCAATTTACAGATGAAAAACTAACTAACGTGTCCAAAGCCATGCAGTTTGTGGTTGATCTAGGGTTCAAACCAGGGTCTTCAAGTGATAATCCCAGAGATTTTATTACTACAAGATTCTGTCAACTATTCCAACAGCAAGAGATGTAAGGCGGGAGTGGACTAGCTTCCAGTTCTCAGACTCAGATTCAGATAAAAGCCTGACCTCAATTTAGGACAGTTACTCAAGCTTAGGGCTGAGTTGGCCAAGCAAATCAGCTGGTCAGCAAATAGAGCACTCCTTTGCTTCATGTTATCTCTTCAGAGGTTGCCTTCCTTTGGAGCTCTCCATGGTACTGATATGACTTCCATCTGCGAGTCCTGAAAGCCTCACATATTCTCCCCTTAGGGATTATGTAGGTTTGTAAGGGGTCCACCTCAGCCATTTCCCAAATATGTTCCTCAACTTGAACCTCCAACTTTGCTCTTCCCTATACCAGATACTCCTCTCTCACATACCTTGTCTTGGCTCTCATCAGTTTCTTGATGTGAAGAAGTCACAGTAGCTTTCTCAGAGAGGGTTCTCAGGTACCTAATATGTATCAAGCAGTATGGTGATGACTTTTACAGGCAATACCACTTATAACCTACTAACATACTACATGGCTTACTTATTTATTGTATGTATTATTTATGGTTTCTTCTCCACCACTAGAATAGAAAGCCCAGAAAGGCAAGGCAAGGTTTATTGTCAATCCACTACTTTATCTCCAGAAACCAGAAAGCGATGCCTAGCACACAGTTGTTCATCAGCAAATAAATGTTGAATGGTTAAGTGAATTATTATAGAAAAAAAATTATAGAAAAACAATACTATAACATAAAGAGAGAATTATGACTGCATTTAACATCTCAGAGCTTGGGCAAAATGACTTCTCATGGATGTTTCTTGTCCTTTCCAGATCCAAATTCACAGTGGGCTCTGAGGGAACTGAAATATCAGAGGCAGCCCAAAGAAAACAAGCAAGGCATACCCTACAATTGCTCCAATTTAGTGCCTTGAGAGAGTTTTTAGACCTTAGAACAAAGAGGGAGGACCCAAGAAGAACCTGGTGGACTCTCTGATTTGAGGAGTCAGAGCTGAAGTCAGGGAGAGCAAGGCAATGAGAGTTCATGAGACAGAATACTGGGGAGGAAAAGCACCACACAGAAATCCAGAGATTTACAGAGATTTCTCCTTGAGTATTGAGCGCATACATGGAAAATTACATAAGGCTTAGGAAAAACCCGTCAGTGCCCAGCACTCACATAGGTCAGAAACAGTGCCTGGTGGTGCAGTGGTTAAGACTTCACCTTCCAGTGAGGGG
>NW_011494605.1:3351997-3359413 GCF_000754665.1 Bison bison bison
GGGTGTGGGTTCGATCCCTGGTCAGGGAACTAAGATTCCACATGCCTCAAAGTCAAAAACCCAAATCATAAAACAGAAACAATATTGTAACAAATTCAATAAAAAAACTTTTTTAAAAAGAAAGAAATAGTGCCTGTTTCCACCAGTCAATTTGAAAAACAGCTCATAATTCATAGGGCATTGAGTAAAGCATTCAAAAGGGTCTTACCTTAATAATGGTGAGTAGTTAGCTCTAGACTAGAAGCTGCTCTGGTCCTTTAAAAAAAATCTTACCATCCAGAACCAAATGGATCAAACCACTCCCAAGTAACTTAACTAAATTCCAGAACAAATCTCAAGAATATTTTAAAAAAGGCAAAACATATTCAAGTAAAAATTATCAGAGATGCAAAGAGGCAGGAAAATATGAGCCATACTGTGGAGAAACATAAATAAATAAGAAATGACACAGATATTAGAATTAGGAAATAAGGACATTAAATAGGTAATAAGATTAAATTTCCTTTGTTCAAAAAGATAACTAGAGTCATAGAAGATATGAAAAAGAGACCCAAGTTAAACTGGTAGAGTTTAAAACTACAGTGCCTGGAATGAAAAATCCACTGGATTGGATTTAAAGCAGACTAGATCTTGTCACGGAGAAGGCAATGGCACCCCACTCCAGTACTTTTGCCTGGAAAATCCCAGCCTGGTGGGCTGCAGTCCATGGGGTCGCTAGAGTCGGACACGACTGAGCCACTTCACTTTCACTTTTCACTTTTCACTTTCATGCATTGGAGAAGGAAATGGCAACCCACTCCAGTGTTCTTGCCTGGAGAATCCCAGGGACGGGGGAGCCTGGTGGGCAGCCGTCTATGGGGTCGCACAGAGTCGGACACGACTGAAGCGACTTAGCAGCAGCAGCAGCAGATCTTGTCAAGGAAAAAAAAAAACAGTGAACTTGAAGAAATATAACAAAAAATATTTAAAATGAAACACAGAAAAAGACAGAATTTTAAAATTAGAAGATCATCAGTGACCTGGGGGACAACTTCGAGCAACCTCATATACATATGATTAGAGTCTATGAAGGGAGTGCAGAAAATTATCTGAAGAAATAATGGCTGAAACATTTTCCAAATCTGATAAAAACTATAAACTCATAGATCTAAGAAACTCACCTTACCCCAAACACACCAAAAAAGATGACAAAAACTACATGAAGACACTTCATAATCATATTTCTCAAAACTAGTAATTAAAAAGTCTTAAAAACTATCACAGAAAAAATAAATATTTTATTTCTTTTTTTATTTCATTTTTTTCAGAGGAACAAAAATAAATTGGAAATAGATTTTTTTCTTAGAAATAATGTAAGTCAAAAGACAGTGAAGCAGCATCTTTAAAATACAGAAAGAAAGCTGTCAACTTAGACTTCTATACCTAGTAAAAATACCTTGCAAAGGGGAAAGCAATATAAATCTTTTACAGACCTACAAAAGCTGAAATAATCCATCACTAACAGAACAGTGATGAGTTATAAGAAATGTCAGCTGCTGCTGCTAAGTCGCTTCAGTTGTGTCCAACTCTGTGCAACCCCATAGACGGTAGCCCACCAGGCTCCCCCGTCCCTGGGATTCTCCAGGCAACAATCCTGGAGTGGGTTGCCATTTCCTTCTCCAATGCATGAAAGTGAAGTCGCTCAGTCGTGTCCAACTCCTAGCGACCCCATGGACTGCAGCCTACCAGGCTCCTCTATCCATGGGATTCGCCAGGCAAGAATACTAGAGTGGGTTGCCATTGCCTCCTCCAAGAAATGTTAGAGGAAGTCCTTTAGTCAGAAGGAGAATGAAACCAGATGGAAAAATGGAATGAAAAATATCAGAAATGGCAACTACTTAAATGTATAGGACTTTTAAAATATTATTTAAATCTCTTTAAAAGATAATTGACTTTTTAAGTATAGAATTTCAGTTTGGCAAAATGAAAAGAGCTGTGGAAATGGATAGTACTGATGGTTGTGCAACATTATGAATGCATTTAATAACACTGAACTGTACATTTAAAATGGTTAGATGGTTAACTTTATGTTGTATGTATCTTATCACAATAGAAAATTTTTAAGATAAGTGACTGTTTAAAGGAAAATAATAGCAATATATTGTAGAATTTACACGTGCAATGTTTGACCAAGTTCACATAAATATCAGATGGGAAGAAACAGAAGGGCGGTATTGAAAGGGCCCTATATCGAGTCGTTCAATGTCACTGAAGGTACGCTGTGATGGTAATGTTTACTATAAACCCTAAAAAACCACTAAAACAGCACCACAAAGAATCAATACACCAATAAAAGAGATAAAATAGAGTCATTAAAAAATACTGTCCATCCCAAAGATGACAGATGTAAATCTACCCCACTTTACATCAATAATGGCATGAAAGGTAGATGGCTCCCTGCCGCCCTGGGCCTGTTGAAATGACCATGTGATGAGCATGCCTCTCTCACATCTGGATTCAATCCTCAAAGACATTTCTGAGGTAGACAGAGCATGGTTATTGTTTCCTAACACAGATTAGGAAAACAAGACCTCCTGTGGGAAGATAACTTGTTCAGATCAATGGCAAGTTAGCAAATGAATCCTGATCTCCCTCCTCCCAAGTTGAAGCTGCTTCGACCAAGCCCTGAGACAGACTCCTCCCTTTGAAAACTCATTTATTCCCACCTACCCCCACTTTTCTCTGTCTCGCTCTTAAAAAGAGAAATACAATTTGGCATGAATTAATGATGAGCCCGCCTGACCAATTACCAGGGCTAAGTGCTCTCCCGCTGGGAGCGACCCCCACAAAGCACTAAGTGATGTGGGCCTAGCCAAAGGGCCCCCGCCCACCAAGGCCTAGTGCTCTCCTGGGTCCAGGCTTAGAGGAAGCAGCTTTCCAATTAGTTTTTGCCAGACAGACTGGCTTCTCTGCACAGCAAATTGGGTTAGGGAGCTCTCCTCTAGTTGGCCTCTTTGTCTGGTCCCACCCGCCCCAGCAAAGAGGGAGCTAATCAACTGTAAGGCCAAGCCTGCAAGCTTCAGGCCTCCACAGAGGGAGGTCAGCACAGATCTCAGGGTCCTTCCACTAAGGTGGCATTCCAAAAGCTGGGAAATATACCTGCACTAGTCAGACAATGGCCTCGGAGCCCTGGGATCCAGGCTCCTGAGCTAATCAGAGAAAACCATGCTCAAAGGAAAGAACCCAAGGTCTTACGCTTTCACTCCACCCATAACCACCCTGTTAGTAAAGCCGAGAGTTCAGCTTGCTCAGTGTGCCTTCAGCCTGGGTTTCTCTATTTCTTTCTCTTCTAGCACTTCAGAAGATGCAATGCAGGAGACCCAGTTTCGATCCCTGGGTCGGGAAGATCCTCTGGAGAAGAGAATGGCTACTCACTCCAGTATTCTTGCCTGGAGCATCCCATGGACAGAGGAGCCTGGTGGGCCACAGTCCATGGGGTCACAAAGAGTCAGACACAACTGAGCAACTAACACTACTACTATTAGCACTTCAGAGAGAGCCCAGATGTCATTTGAATATGGATAGAAACATGAGCAGAAAGGAGCCTGGGATCTCATCATGATATATTTTAAACCCTGAATCCCCCTTTTCTGGACCAGCCCAGGTTCTAGCACAGAGGTGGCACTCTCCATCCACAGAGCTCAATCAAGGAGGGCTTGACCTGCTCTACCACACCCTCTAGTGGGCACTGTCACATCGAAGCATTGAACTCACCCTCAAAGTACTGACACACCACTTCACAGTTTACTGTAATTTCAGGGACACTGTTGCACCTGATCCTCACAATAACTCTGTTAGGCAGTCTGAACAGGGGTTGTGGTTCCAATTTTAGAGCTCAGGAAACAAGTTTGGACACGTGAGGAGATTTCTCAGAGTCAATGTGAAGCAGGGTTGTTACCGAAGCCCAGGTCTCTTGCCAATCCATAGATGCATTTTCTCAGCTTCCCTTAAATGACAGTGTGTTTTATTTATCCTGTGAGCCTGAGGGTCAGGTGTATCTTCTTATATGCTATAACCCTCACCTTCACACCTCATGCACACTAAGGTTTGACTCTGAGCAACAGGGAAGGTTCCAGCACAATGTACCCACACAGTCAGCCAGCCAGCACAGACCTGAGCACCTGTCATGATCCAGGTACTTGGACTCCAACATGAATTGGACCAAGTCCCTGCCATCAGGGAGCCCACAGGCATTTTGAGAAAATTAATAGACAATGACACCTTGTGAACAGCATGACATTGGAGGTGCCACAGGAGTTAGGAGGTACACAGGGAAGGCCTCTGGCTCAGAGGAAAGGAGAAGCCTGAACCGAGCAGAAGAGTGAGGATGAGTTCACCGGGCAAAGATAGGGGAATGGGCAGGTGGAGACTATTCCAGGCAGAAGAAACCATAGAGAAAAGAAATCACAAGGTGTCTTCAGGAAACTTCTCAGTCTAGCTGTAGCCTGAAGCGTGAGGATGCAGAGAGGCATGGGGAGGGACCCATGGCAGGGCCAGACCAAGAGTCCAGAGAGGCTTTCTCAGAGTGAGCTCCCTGTGAGGTGGTAGCTGCAATCCCACAGCTAGGTGGGTTTATGGCCAAATGTGCTTATACCCATCAGGGAGCTAAGCAGAGACAGGGCCTCTGGGGAGTGAGCAGCTGGTGATGCTGAAAAGTGTCTGCCAGGAGAATTCAGCTGTGAACACTTCCCATTCCCAAGAGGTCAAGAGGCCCTGTTGTTCCTCTCTAGTGGAGGCCCTGAGATCACACTGTCATCCATAATTCATTCAACAAACAGTCTGCCTTGTGCCTGTGCTAGCTCTGAGCTAAAACTCCAGGGACAAAGAAATAAAAAGACATGGTCCCTGTTTTTGAGGGATGCATGGTCTTTGGGAAGAAAGGGAGCCAGATGAGAACAGACTGGGGAATTACTGCAGTGCAGTGGGTGGTGGGCACAGAAAGGAAACAGCAAATCTTGTACTGGTGCCAAAGAGGAGAGGAAGCTTGAGCTAGGTTTTAGAGGATGGGCAAGAGTTTGCCATGCAGGAAAGCGTATTCTAGGATGCAAGAAGAGTCTGAAAACCATAAAGACATAAAGGGGCATGGAGGAGCAGGGAGCAGCAGGAAGCAGCTGTGTGTTGAGGTGCATGCATGATGGAGGATCAGGACACAGGAAACCAGTTTTGCTGGCTTAAAGAGCTGGGATGCTCTCCTAGGTTGGGTTTTGGTTTTTAAAGATGACTTCAGCAGAGAGTGGCTGAAGCTGAGGGCTGGCGCAGAAGGCTTAGATCCAAAGGTACTAAGGAGGAAGAACTGGCAGAGCCAGAGGACTGACTGATGATGGGAGGAGACATTCATTCATATCTTGCTTTTTTAAATCACCAAGTCCTGCTAAGTGAACTTCTTCTGCAAGGTAGATATGAGGATTCAATGAGCTAAAGTAAGTGAGAGCTCCCAGTACAGACATCCTCACCCTCACACCCAGTAAACATAAAGTCAGGACTCAATAAAGATCTACTGTGCTGACTCCATACCTGACTCAAAGAATGAGGAATGAATGAACAAGTGGATGAGGGAACTGATAACCTGTGGACCCCTAGCAAGCAGCATCAGAACAATACAAGTTTTTATGGCCTCCCAGAAGTTCTGGGGAAATGCTACCCAGAAGCCTAGCCTAGTGGTTTATGTTTCTTAGAGAAGACCTGGGTGAGAGTAAATCTCAGGGATTGTCTTGGAGCTTGGGATCCACCTGATCCTCCTTGGAAGATCTAGCCTTCATTCTTCTGTCTGGTGTCAGGCATTGGAGGGTAACATATCTATACCTGACTCTGAGGACCCATCTCTAGAACTGAGGTTTGGGGGTGTCCAGCTGTCCCATCTTCCTTGCGCAAACCTCAGTAAGTCAGAAGACAACTAGTGAGAAATGGAAGAAACTCCAAAGGAGTCATTAACATCTCTTAGTCCTACAATGCACAGGCACTGTGCTAGGTATGTATGCATACTGAGTCACTTCAGTTGTGTCTGACTCTTTGCAATCCCAGGGACTGTAGCCGGCAAGGCTCCTCTGTCCATGGGATTCTCCAGGCAAGAATACTGGAGTAGGTTGCCATGCCCTCCTCCAGGGAATTTCCTGACCCAGGGAATTGTACCCACATCTCTTGTCTCCTGCATTGGCAGACAGGTTCTTTACTATTGAGCCACCTGGAAAGCCTGTTCTAAGTATATTATATGTATTATCTCATTAAATATAGCAATCCTGGAAAGAAAGTGATTTCCTCCACATTTTATTGATTAGGAAACTGAAGCATAGAACAGTGTAATCTTTCTTAAGTCATGTAATGACATTCTGGATTAATTATCTATACTTAAGAAACTTATAGAAAGTTGCAAAAATAGACAAAAAGTGATTCAGTGTGATCATCCTAACATAGCAGCTATTATTTTGCCTAGCTCCTGTATGCTTGGCATATACTTAGGATTTTATTATTCATAAAATGTTATCTCACTTTTTTATTTATTTAACATTATATCATAAGCATTTTTCCAGGTAACTATGTTGCCCTCAAACTATTGTTTTTCATGGCTGCAGACTGTCAAATCAGGTGTAAATACCTGACTTTAATTAACCATTTCCCATGGCTGTACACTAAAATTGCTACCAATGATTTTATATTATAAATAATCACTCTTCTTTCTTTTATTTAAAATGGTCTCCTTTCAGCAGGATTATTTCCTTCGGGCAGACTCCCAGACACAGAAATAAGAGGTCAAAGGGTATGGATATTTTAAGGCTTTTGATAACTGCTGCAAATGCCTTTCTCATGGGAACTTTCAACTTCACTGCCCATGTCTAGATACCTTCTTTACCTGTCCCTCTTTCCCTAGTCCCTTTTGCCCAGTCACAATGCTTCCTTGACCCTCAGTCTCCTTATCTGTGAGATGGAATGAATGACTCTGCTCTGCCAACCCCTTGAGCTGGAGATACAAGTGATTCAGAGACCGCATAGGGAAGAGAATGTTATTCTATTCAATGTCCTATTTATACAACATGGCACCAGACTACATGAGTTGGGAGCCCATATCTGTCACTCAGGAGCTGTGTGTCTTTGGGCAAGTTACCAACCTCTCTGTACTTCAGTTTCCCCATCTGCAAAACAAGAGTGAAGAAAACAATAGCAAACTCCACCCCCCACCCCAAGAGTTGCAGATGAAGTTTTAAGGAGTTATTTTATACAGAAAGCACACAGCAAGAGCCATGGTTGCTATAGACGTGGTGTCTGATAAGGGAGGCAGCACTAGCAGAAAAAGCTCCAGCATTCCTTCCTACGGGGCTGCCCCGAGGGGAGGGGGCACTTGCCAGGTGCCCAACAGACGGACTTTTTGTGGAAACAGCTGAT
>NW_011494605.1:3359513-3362190 GCF_000754665.1 Bison bison bison
TTTTCATCAGGCTGCCTAACTGACCGGAAAATGCAAACGCATCCCTAAATGCTTGAAACCCCCCCAACAACCCCCAGCCTTCCCCCCGCCCCCGTTCCGGGAAGCCCGGCCCCAGCGCCAGCCTGACGAGCAGCACTTAATTCTTCATTGAAAACCATTAACTGGAGTTCAGTTCTCTGAGCCCCAGTTTCAAATTACCCACAGGAAACGCCAGGCTGAGAGAGTGGCTTTCAAGGGCAGAGTCATCTCCTCGAAGAGACTGGCTCCGGGACTGGGGCTGTGGGGACTTATTTATTTTGAGAGGCAGTAACAGCAACAGCAGCAATCATTTCAACTCCTGGATGCATAAAAGCAGGCGAAGCACCCTCCTCTTCCTGCTCTTCCTCCCTCTCTTTAACAATAACCCAAAGCATCAAGGCTGGCAGGAAGTATTATCACCCAGGATGGATGGGAAACCGATGGCCTGAGGGTCACACAAGCAAGCAGGCAGGCAGGCTCCGGATCTCCCTGCCTGTGAGCCCCATGACCCTCCTGTCACAGCACTTCACGGACCACCCATAGCGGGGCCTGCCCGGTGAGAAGCACTGCAAGGGAGACAGGTGAGGGGAATGGGACTCTGGCCCTTGACCAGAGACCAGTCGTGACTGGGCGGGGAGACAAAGAAAAAGACAAGGGTCTCAAAGACCCTGGTTCTAGTGGGGCCTGTCACTAACTGCCTAACCCACGGTGGGGTTAATTACTATTCATGGGACATGAAGGGAGAGGCATTGCTAGAAGAATAAGGACAGGAGTGGGGAAACCGAAAAAAGTGTATCCTCAGTCCTCTCTATCAAGATTTCTAGCCAACTGGAAAGAAACCGCATTCATTCATTCATTTTTGAATCGCCGAAGGTTACACTGAGCAAAGTACAAAGAATTCTCACTGACTCCTCCAAACAGCATTTTGAAGTGGTACTACTAGTCTCCCCACCAACCAAGAAGGAAAGTGAGGCTCCAGGAGTTTGGGTGATTCTCTCATAATTACACACAAGTAGCAGAATCTTCACCCTGACTTCACGATTCCCACGACTTCTTTGTCACCATCACAGTCACAATTTGATGAACATCTGCACTGAGACCCAACAAGGGCATGGAGACCACAAAGGCCCTGTGGATCTCCAGGGAAGGTATCCCAGAGTTGAGAGGTGGGAGAGACTTGGCCAAATGAAAAGAGCAGGGGAGAAAGTTCCACAAAGGGGCAATGACACAGCCCGGGGTTGGGGATATCAAAGCACACGGCGTGTTAAGGCGACTCAGGAATTGCTGAACTGTCTGAACTAAGCACAGACAGTACAGAGGGGCCCTGCCCTCTGGAAGTATGCAGCCCCCAGGAGAGAGATGAAAACACATCAAATGACTTAGTATTTGAGGCAAATTGGGTAAGAATTTTTTTCTAAGTAAAAAGAGCTTTCTACTTGTGTATCTTGCCTCCTCCGCCCAGGAGCCTGAGACGCAGCTGAACAAGGAGGCTGGGGGAGGGAAAGAGCTTTGGCCTCAAATCAGGGGCCTCCTTCCCCAAGGCTGACTTACCATCTCTGTGAATCTAGATTTTCTCTTCTCTACAAAGCCCCCTTCCCAGCACTTCACATTACTATACCTGACAGCAGCTTGAAAAGAATCAAGAGATTGGGTTTTATTCTCATTTACTTCGTTATACAAAATGTGAATACTGAGATTCAGAGACATTAATAACTTGCTTATAGGCATTCCCAGAAAATACTTGACGTGAAATTTGATCTCAAATATAATGGATTCCTCTGCCTTTCTGTCACTTCCACCCACAGATCCTATTCAGCTCTCTGGAAAGCCCAATGCAATAAGCCTGCTCCTCTGTCCACAACGCCCCTTCGGATGGATGAAGACAACAGCTGTTGTTCTCACATCTCCTCTTTCCAGCCAAACACTCCCAGATTTTGCACCCAATATGATTACCAAATTACTACAGGATTTACCCGCCCTTGAGAAAGAAACAAGAAAGAACAAACAATAGAAGTAGTTCCCTGATGCCCAGGCTGGTCTCTTGCCTCTGGATCGGCAGCCAGTACCGCAGTGAACTACCCGCGGAAAACAGTCACAGCCTGTTTGCCTTCCCCAGTCCCTCAGCTCCCACAGCCAAGCTGGACACCAGCTTGGACACTCCAGGGATCTGTCTCCACCTAAACCTTGTCCCGTCCCTGCCCCTGACTGGCCCTTATTTGAGCTGGGTCCATTTTCTTGGCCACATTGCTGACTGCAGTGCACGCTCATTCCAGAAAATGCCGACCTCTGCTCCAAGCCGCCTTGTCGGCAGTTTCCCAGACATAGCTGGACTGTTTATTTATTTATTTTTGTGTTAGCAGAGAGGAGAAAATCACATCGGCCTAAAATGAATACTAATGAAATGCCTTCGTTAGCTTCCTTTGTGATCAGAATGAAAAATCGGATTTCCGCAGAATTGCAAGCCATATATTTCTTTCCCCCAACCTTTTTCTTTCTTTTTTTTTTTTTTTGCCCTTTCCTCTGATAGGAAGATTAGGGACAACCAAGAAGGAAAGTTAAAGTCATTCCATAAAAGATATCTGCATTTTTAGGGGTGCCTTTGTTGCAGAGGGACAAGGAGGTGCAATTTCTCCAAACCCATTTTTCTCAGCCTGTAAAG
>NW_011494605.1:3362290-3371419 GCF_000754665.1 Bison bison bison
CAAATGTACCTATTTGTCCTCTGCTGCAACAATGCCAGCTGCATTCAATCAACTGAGAAGCTGCAAGCCATAAACCTTCTTCCCCCAGCTACTGGGGTGGGGGTGGGGGGAGGGAGCAAGCAAGAGAGGAGGCATGCCATAAAAATTCATCAGAATAATGTAGGGATGAGACGCTCTCAGATCGCCGGCAAGCAATCAACCAATCACTCATCTCGTGGCATTTACAGCACGTCTCATTCCCCTGTTCCTTAAGGACAATTGATTTTTCCTGATTCCATTAGCATAATGGCGTGGAAAATGTCTGCAGTGCAATATTTCTGGAAAGTTCCAACAAGTAGGCTGGGCACTGGAGTGTGACCATCTCCATAAAGCTTCCTCAGGCTCCGCGGCAGACATGGCCACAGCCACTGCACAAGGCCCAGAGAGAATGGCGCAGCCTCCAAAACTTGGGGGTCCAAGGGCACCTCAGGGGTGTCTAACTAGGTAATTGTCATTGATATGAAACCCCTCATCTTCTCATCCCTGAACAAAGAGGCATTTTTTTTCATGCAAGACAGGGCACTACGGATTGAAACCCACCCAGCCCAGGAGGGATGATGTAGGTTTCCAATCCTAGGTCCATTTGTGGGCTTTCAAAGCTCCTGGATTTGGGAGCCAAGAAAAGAATGCCTAAGGTGGTTATTCATTTGTGTGTGAACAGGAGGCTGCAGGAGTGGGTGCAGGAGTCATTATTCTGCTCCTCCATCAGCGGGGTCACCATCACCTTCTCCAATGAAACAGCATACACGTGAGGAGGGGATGTGAGGAGTTTGGGTCATGTAGACCTAGGTTGAAATCTGCTTCTTCTTTTTATTTTGTGTGTGACCATGGGCTACAGTTAATGAATCTCTCTGATCCTCAGTTTCTCTGTGAAAATTAGGGGCCTCATTAATTCACAGGTCACTGGGATAATTAAAGGGAAATGTGCAAAGTTCTTAGCATGATGCAAATGCAATGACTATTCAACAATCAAATTCTTGTCCCTCCCCCTTTCTCCAAACTTCAGTTCTCTCCTTCTCCATCAGCAATGGAATTCTCGAACTATGTCAGTTTCAGCTGGTCAAGGTGGTGAATCTTGAAAGTGCCAAAGGGAAACATACAAAACCCATCTACTCTTTCAAGCAAGATGGAAACCTGGCTATGCCCTTTAGAATGTGCTTGGGGAAACTCTGTACTCTTATTCCACCTCCTGAGTCAGCCCCTATCTCTTCTCTTACCCTCTCCTTTATTCTCACATTGCACTAGAGGGGTCTTTCTAAAACACTACATATATGACTGTCATGCCCCTGCCTAAAACTCCTCCTTGGTTCCTCACTGCCGTTGTCTCTTCAGCTCAGACTGGGTCTCCTGAATGCATGAATGAAAGAATGCATGTGTGCTCAGTCGTGTCCAACTCTTTTGCAACCCCATGGACTGTAGCCCACCAGGCTCCTCTGTCCAAGGGATTTCCCAAGCAAGAATACTGGAGTGGGCTGCCATTTCCTACTCCAGGAGATCTTACCACCCCAGGGACGGAACCCATGTCTCTTGCATCTCCCACATAGGCAGGTGAGTTCTTTACCACTAGCGCCACCTGGGAAGCCCATTGTCTAAGGCTCTACACTTATTTCAGTGTTTGGTCACTGTTTGGGTGCTGGCCATGGTCCTGAATCTTTAAGCGCAACGGAAAGAAGAAAGTAATAAAGAAACCTGGAGTGTGGTGAAAACAATCCACATTCAGATAACCTTTAAACAGCGAGCCTTTGGAAAGCAGAAGGGGGCAGGGATTCTGGGCACTTAAGTTCCAGTCCTGGCTCTGCTGCAAACACTCTGCTCAAGACACAAAGCCTTTCCAGATCTCAATTTTTCTTGCCTGTCAAATGGAAACAAAAATCTGAACTTCCCATATCACAAGATTGCTCTAAGGGTTACAAAGATGATGTCTGTGGATATTTTAGTGATCTTTTTTGAAATTGCTTGCTATGAAAGGCTGTAAGTTTCCTTCCAGCCCTTTAAGTGCTCACTGACCAAGAATTATCCACAACTGACCACCTCTACTTCCTTACCTCCAAATTGCTCCTCAGTCTATGCTATGTGGCTTCTGAACCCATCACTCTGACAGAACAGTTCTCAAGAATGACCTCATGCTACTAAACTCATTGGCATTTTTCAATCCTTATTACACTTGTTCTCCTAAGACCATGTTTCTTGCTCTCAAGCACTTACCTTAGGATATAATTATGCATTCATTTGTGTGACTGTTATATTAATACCTGCTCCCCAACTAGACTGTGAACTCCATAAGATTAGGAATTGCATCTGTTTTTGTTCACCACTGCAAACCCATGTCCTGGCACAATGGTCATGAGGAGTAGTCTCCCCCATGACTTAGCAGGAAGGCAGGCAGTGTGCCCAGAGTAGGCCTGACCATATCTAGCACTGAGACTCCAACAAAAGCCTGGAACCTCCTGGAAGTCCAAGAGACAACTTCCCAATGCCAGAGCTTCTGCCCCAAGCTTCATGGGGCTTAGAGCTCTGAGAAGGCCTCCACCCTCTTGAAAAACATGGGTGACATGATAAAGACTGGCATGGTGTCTATCCACCTGAACACAGTAAGTATAAAAAGGTAAGTATCATGGGATAAGATCTGGGAAAACACTGAGCCCAGATGCTTTGCTGCATGAAAAATGAAAACCAAGGCCAGAGAGTAAGTGTGATCTCTCTACAGTCTCATAGTGAGTTAGTGTCCTCCATAGTACAGAGAGAGAAAGAGGCAAGAAGTGTGATCTCTCAGGTCCCTTGGACTCCCTTCTCTGGACTACCATGACCTCTAGGCTGCCTTCTACCATAATGTATGTGCCCTTGAGTGGTCATTTTCTGTTCATGTCTGCCTCCTCCTGAAGGGCAAAGGTGGTATCTGATTGGTAGTATTGTATTTCCAGGGACTAGCTTAAAGTGTGACACACAGAAGGGATCAACCAATGTTTCTTAAATAGACACTGGATGGTGAAGAGATTGAAGGAGTGGGTGTTGAGGTATAAGAAGTCTGACTGTGAACAAGGCTCTGAGCCCCACCTAGCTCCAGAGCCCAATAATGAGAGATGGTCAGTCTCTGGATATCCCTCAAGAGCCAGCCTTGGGCTCCATGGTGAAGTCCCATGGTATGCTACTGAGTTTTCAGCCTGTTCACCCAAGAAAGCCAGAGTCATTCCATAACCTCCTGGGAATGACAACTTTAGAGTTCATGATTCATCCTTGCAGGTAACACAAAGCAGAGAATATTATCTGTTTGCATTTGAAAGCCAGGGAGACTGAGGTGCTTCTATCCATTCCATGGGGAGGCATAAGCAGAGGTTTTGCAGTTAGAGCCCCCAAATGTAAATTCCAGCTTCTTTACTTACAACCGTAAACCAAAGTCCACAGTGTAGATTTATGAGGATATAGAAAATATGAGCTTTGCCTTGAAGGAGCTTTGTTGTTGTTTAATTGCTAAGTCATGTCTGATTCTTCTGTGACTCCATGGACTGTAGCCTGCCAGGCTCCTCTGTCTAGGAGATTTTCCAGGCAAGAATACTGGAGTGGGTTGCCATTCCCTTCTCTAGGGGATCTTCCCAACCCAGGGATCAAACCCACATGTCCTGTGTCTCCTGCACTGCAGGCGGATTCTTTACCACTGAGCCACCAGGAAAGTCCAGGAGCTTACACTCTATTAATAGGAAAAAGACATGTCAACGAGAACTCTATTGCAGGTAGAATGTGATTAAAAGTCCCCCAAACAGGATGGTACTGGAAGCTCATAGCCAACTGGGAAGAAAGCTTAATGGAGAAAACAGCCTCTCATCTGAGTCTTGAAAGATGCATGGGATTTTAATGGTACAGAAAGGAAGAATATCCTGGTGAAAGAGGAAGCAGGAGAGCATGGGGCGTGTTCCTGGAATGAGAAGTAAGCTTGTTTGACTGGAGGGTTTAGTGGATACATGGAATATAAGTGGAAGTTGAGACATAAAAGTAAGTTGGGCCAAAGTAAAGAGACTTGAATGTTGTTTAAATACTCAGAGAGGTTAAATAACTTATCCCAGAACACACAGCGTCAGCGTGGGATCTAAGACTGGGCTCCTGAATGCTTCCCCTTTACCACTTTGCCCTCATCTTCAATTTGAGTAATGGCACAACAGTTGGCAGAGCCAACACATGAGCACAAAAACACATGGAAAAGAAATAATCAGAATTAGTGTAGCTGATTGTGGAGAGATTAGAGACTCTAAAAAAGAAAAGTGTAAATTACAGGGTGAAAGCAAGGAAATATGTTTTGCCCCATACCTCTACAAGAAGTATACTCTACCATCCATCAAACTCATGTTTAGAATAGCTCACTTCTAAAAAAAAACCAAAAAACAAAAAACTTTGCCATGGGCATATCATGTGGATACATTCAATATCAATTAAACACCCCATCACAATTTTTTCCTTCAGAAATATTTATCTTTGCTAACATTTTTTCATGGAAAATGCAAAGGCAAATTTCAGACCAGCTCACAAATTCTGAATTATCACAAACTGTGAATTTGTTAGTGAAGAGAAGCTGAGATTGGAACCAGGTGATTCAAATATTCAGCAGCTTTAGAATGCTCTATCAAAATGTTCCAGCATCCCCCAGGCTCTAACAAATTGACTTTGCAGAAGGATAGCATGGGCTTAGCCAGACCCATGTCCAAGGATCTGCTCAGACACTATCTAGCTATGTGACCAGGCGCTCCAGCTTCACTCCACCCCTTAGGGCCCATCTCATATTGTGAGGATAAAATAAATCAGGCAATGGATTTGGAGTCTATCACAGATCTCACATTCTAGAGGGGGGAGACAGAAAAGAAAACAAAATAAGTGAAATGGGATGCCCCAGCTCTGTAGGTAGGGTTTCAGGCCAGCGCAAGAGAACTATTTGTGTGTTAACAGGCATAAGAAGCTTTCCAGGTGGCACTAGTGATAAAGAACCCGCTAATGCAGGAGATATAAGAGATACAGTTCCGATCCCTGGGTTGGGAAGGTCCCCTGGAGGAGGGCATGGCAACCTACTCCAGTATTCTTGCCTGGAGAATCCCATGGACAGAGGAGCCTGGTGGCCTACAATCCATAGAGTCACAAAGAGTCAGACACAACTGAAATGACTCAGCACACGCTCAACAGGCATAAAGTCACCTTTTGCTTCTGCCTCTCTGAGAGGCACTAAGCTTACCCTTTTATGTAAATTATTTATTGTTGTTATGATGGAGGTTATTACGTCTCCATTTTACAGAAGAGGAGACTGAAGCTCAGCGTATCTTGTCCAAAGTCATATGGCAAAGAAACTATAGGCTGAGATTCCGACCAACACCTCTCTAAGGGCCTGTATGTGCCATCTCTAAGTTATGCCATCTTCGAAGCCCAGTGGGTGTCACCATGGAGACCTAATCTGTATATCCACCTTGCAATCCTGGGGTAGTAGGGATCTTTCTCGAGTGAGGCTCCAAGAACCTTGGGAGAAATGGTAAAGAGAACTTTGGAAGTGATGTTCATGTAAGAGTCACAAACTTAGAGAGGCAATAAAGGCAGTCTAATACCAGAATGGAGTAGTAGTGTGGAGGTGCCTTTTGAGGTAAGAGATGGTTGAAACATGAATGTCTCATTGGGGAAATTAAAGGAGCTGCAGGGTTCCCAAGTTTTGGAGGGGAGTTCCGGCTCAGAGATTCAATAGCAAAATGAGGGTGGGGAGGGGCACTGCTGGTCCCAGGTCTAGGTTCTCAGCTACTTCCTGCTCCCCACCAGGAAGAGGTGATACTCCTGGTATGGCTGAGGATGGATGCAGAGTCTGAGTGTATCTTGCTGTGGAGGAGTGTGACGTAGGGAAGAGGCTAAAAGTTTGGTAGAGCCAGATGCTCATCCTCATCGGAGGCCACATACCTGATCAAATCAGTGTAGTACAACTCTCCAGCATCCTTAAAAGCCTTCTTGGACTTCACTGGCTCTGAGATGCTTTCCATGACCTATTCCCTTAGGTTTGATCAATCTCTCCCTCTGACTTCCTGTTGTGACATCTTCCTCACCATAAAAACCACTGTCAGTTTACATGCCTATCGCCTTGTCCAAAGTGAGAGATTCCCTGGAACAAAGACCTACATCTGAGGCATGACTGGGTCCCCAGGGCCTGGCACAAAGTCCTGCTTAAGTGCAAGCTTGGGAACTGTTTGTTGAACTGGATAACAAAAAGAGTGCTCACCAAAAAAGAAATACAAAGGCATAAGAAGAGCAGTTGTGTGTGTGTGTGTGTGTGTGTGTGTGTGAGTGTAAGGGGTGCTTGAGGCCACACCCTGCCCCTACCCTTTGAGGGAGCAAACCTCATTTCTGGAACTAAGATAAGCCTCCTACCTACACAGAATGTTCAGCCACCTTCACAACTTCTAGGTTAAACCTTCTGCAGGGAGTTCAACAGCAATCCTGGTGTTTTCTAATGAACTTCAACTACTTAAAACCAACCTCAAGCTGATGAACACCTGTAGAGGCTTCTAGAAAAATGCAGACAGACACCTCACCCTTTGCAGAGACGTCTTCAAATACTACATGAGACTACTGTCTGGGCAGAGTCTTCCACGTGGTCACCTGAGAGATCTTTCCTAAGACTGATCCCATCACGGCCAAGCTGAAAATCAAATTGTAAGGTGATCAGCCCTCTGCCCCACCCATACTGCTACTCTGGCCATTTGCCAAAAACACTCTGTTCACATCTCTGTGCCTTTGCAGATGCTGTTCCCTCTGTCAGGAATTCCATACCCATCTCCACTTCCTCTACCCCAATCCCAAGCAAAGGATCTGATACACCTTAGGAACTATCCTAGTTTGGGTTTCCCCAGAAACAAATTCTAAAACAAGGATTCATTTACAGGTTGTATACTTGGGAAATATAGTGTAGTATACTTGAGAAATATTTAGGTCCCTTCTAGAGTTTCCTGAAACACTAGAAGGGACCTTGAGAAGTGAGACAGAGAAGGGAAGGCACCAATAAAGGGTGCAGCAATTTACCTCCATGAGTAAATAGAACCTAACTGCGGGATCCAGTGTAGAACTCTTGTCTCAAAGTTACCCAGCCTGGAGGGTGAGGGAGCTGGGCTGTTTATCCACCAGATCCCATCCTTCATTGACTGAGAGCTGCTCTGGGGGAGGTGGGATGCTAACAACCTGGTACTGCTCAGAAATGGTAAATGCTGGGGGCCTGAGAGTGGGCACTGATAGCATCTGCTTTAGATGCTTAGACATTTTGCTGGACAAATGGTTGACATGCAACTCAATAATGATGATAATTATTACTAATATTTATAATAATTAGTATATAATTACTAATAGTTTGCTGTGTTTCCAGCACAGTCTAAGTACTTAATACTTTTTTAACCCTTCTAACAACCTAACAACTGAAGTTATTGCTATGTCCAATTTACAGATAAGGAAACAGAAGCACAGAGTCAAGTAACCTACTCAAAGCTGTGCAGCTAATTACTGACAGTACCAGGACTGAACCTTGGCAGTCTGGCAGGTAGGTGCCCTACTTACTCTACCCATACAATCTGGAGATGCTCCACCTTAGAACCTGGAGCTGCCATTTCATGTAGTCTTGGACAAGTTAGACCACAAGCTTTAGTTTCCTGATCTGTAAAATGGGGGGCCATACCACTTGATTCCTGTACACACAGCAGAAGCTAGTGTATTAGGGCTGGGCTAGAACTTGGTCTCCATCTATAAAAGGAACTCAAAAGTCTCTCCCAGCTCTGGCACTCAGCTGTCTTGTAACTCAACCTCCTGCATCCTTCTGTGACCTTGCTTAGGTGCACAGCCCCTCATGAGCCTCATTTGTCTCTTCCATGAAGCAAAAATGCTTCCAGTGTCATCAGGGGAGAGGAGGTTGTCTTCCTGCCACCCAATCCTCCTACCAAGAATCCTGACATAATGGCTATAGGAAACGCCAAAGTCTGGGCTGAGGGTCAAATTCAAATTCCAACTCAACCACCACCAGCTGTGGAGCCTTCAGCAAGTCATTCATGCAAATCTCAGTTTCTCCACCTGAAACGCAGAGTTTACAGCCCCTACCCCTAAATGGTTGTGGAGAGCTTAAGCCCCAACACATATTAGGTGCTCAAGTACAAGCAGTTTCACATTCTTTGTTTTGAAGAAGTACGCTGATACAGTTCCATTAGGGTGAAAAAAATCTTAACGTTCACTTTAATTCTAAGCCCTGGAGGCCTTTTGCAGGGCTGACAACTTCGTCTGGAGGATGGTAAATATTTGTCTATTTCAGAGGCAGCATTTATCTTCTAAGGCGCTCGTGCCAGTCCCCGTGCTGACAAGCAACTTGTTTATTTATTACCCTAATAGCAGATAGATTGTCAGGCCCAGAGGCTCTGCAAGCACCATCCTTGAGTTTGGGCCTGCTTCAAGCCCCAGCCACCCAGGCTCTGGCCAGCTCTATGAGGCCTGGGGAGCTGGTGGAGCAGTGGCCAGCAGGGACCCAGCTCCTCCCATATCTTGCCACTTATATTTTTATTTGTTCTATCCAAAAACCCCTGTGTAGAACCCATATCATGAGCCTTGCCCTGGGCTGGCCCTGGGCTGCAAAGAAGAACCACACACAGCCATTATCCTTAAAGGGCTTGCAGTCTTGACGGGGGGGATGATGAGAATAAAAACAATAATAATGCGACTAATAGAGTAGCATCAAACACTTACTCTGTGCCAGGTTCTGTGCAAGGTACTTTGTATATACTAACTGATTTGATCCAACCAACAAGTGGATACTTTTATTATCCCCATTTTACTGATAAGGACACTGAGGCATGGAGAGGTTAAAGAACTCACCCAAGACCACCTCTATAAAAATCACAGCAATAGAGAGCAGGGGTAGATACTGGAAACTATATAATAATTATACAATAATACTTATACATTTTTGGTGACAGTCACATGTCCTCCTAGCTATTCTTCCCCCATGCCAGGCACACCTCTGCCTCAGGGCCTTTGCACTTGCTGTTTCCTCTCCCAAAACAGTCTTCCTCCAGACATCTAGCTCACTCACCTCCTTTAAATTTTCAT
>NW_011494605.1:3371519-3390095 GCF_000754665.1 Bison bison bison
TATTGCCTTTTCAGTGAAACCTTCTCCATCTGCGGCTGCAGTCTCACCTGACCCTCCCTAAGCCTTTTGCTTAATGACCTTCTAGAGCACTTACCATCCATCACAATACATACTTTACTTCTGCGTGTGTCCACCTCTCCACACTAGCACCTCCACAGGGCAGGTTTTTTTCCTGTCTTATTTTCTGCTTCATTCATAGCACAAAGGGCAGAGCCAAGCACATGGATGTTTTTTTAATTAATAAATTTTACCTTAAAGATTGAAGAGCACATCTCAGCAGCTCACCCTGGAACTGCTGGTCTCCTCCAGGTCCAGTCTTTCATCCTCCTTCCAGGGGTCACCAACATTGTCCTCAAGAGATTTCACCTCCTCCCATGGTTTCAGGTTCTTCCCTTCTCTGAGGACTCTTGGATCTTTATCTGTAGACCAGAGCCCACTCCTGAGCTCACCTGTATAAGCAACAACCCTAGGGACATCTTCACCTGGGTCCTACCTGAGTCTGAGTCCCAAACAGATCTCCCCCATCCACACAAATGCACCCCTTCCTCCCAGAAACCTGTCCCCCAGTTACCTGAACCAGGAACCCAAGGGTCAGCCCCAACACCTCCACTCCTCTGCCCCCCAATCAACAGTCCTAAGTCCTCAAAGAGAATGAGATGGTTGGATAGCATCACCAATTCAATGGACATGAACTTGGGCGAACTCCGGGAGATGGTGAGGGACAGGGAAGCCTGGTGCCCTGCAGTCCATGGGGTTGCAAAGAGTTGGACACGACTGAACGACTGAACAACAACAACAACAGTTTTCAAAAGCATTTCTTGGCTGCTCCCTTCTCTATCATCACCTGAATTCAGACCATTATTATAGGAGCATATGGCTACAGCCTCCCTCCTGGCTGCCCCACAGCCAGTCCCTCCCTATGACCATGGTCTGCAGTGCTTCTAAAACACTAATATGCCCTGCAGCTCTACTGTTCCATATTCTTCAGTAACTGCCCTTTGGCCACTGACTGAAGGCCAAAGTCATAGCCTCTTCCCTTCCCAGTCTTATCGCTGACCTTGGCCCTCCCCATTCCCTAAATACACCTTGCTGTCCCGCACGCCCATGCCTGTGCTTGGGCAGCTCCCTCTACCTGGAATGTCTGTGCTCTTCTCCTCTGTGTAAGAACTCCTCCTCACCCTTCACAATGCAACTCAGATGTCACTTCCTCCATGCAGCCTTCTCTGAGAGAAGGGGGCATTGTGAGGACATGAGTGTGAGAAAGAAGGAGGCCATTTTGGGGGAACAATGGCTTTTGCAGCTTCCAGGACCCTCTGTCAGGGCTGGGCTCCTGTAGGTGGTGAGCTTACTCCTGCTTTAAGGGGATGGTGTGTGACTGACCACGGCTGGGGCCCTCACAGTGACCACCCCCCCAACGAATACATGTCACTCCTGGGCTCTCAAGAGCTTGTGTCAGAAGGTAGCTGATGCCTGAGACTGCAGGACTTCTAGCCACACAAAACATTCTGGAGGAAGGGGCCTTCTAGGGCTTGAGGCATCACCTCCTGCCACTGATCAGAGAGATGATGGCCCCACAGTGAAACTGGAACTGTGTTGTATGGTGGTTAAGCCCACAGAGGCCCTAGAACTAGGCTGCCTGGTTGCTCTACCACATCCTACCTGAGTCCCTGGACAAGATACAAAATTAGCTTGCCTCAGTTTTCACATCTATAAAATAGGCAGAGTGATTATAGCCGCTGTACTTCATAGGGTTGTTGTGAGGATTAAATGGGTCATTACACACAAAGCACCTAAAACATGATAAGCACTACTTAATTTTTGGTTATTGTTGTTATTCTTCACACTGTGTTTTGGCAGAAAACCAGCAATGAGATAGAGCAATGACTAGGCACCGCTTCTCCAGGAGGGTAGTGGCCGGTGGACATGACCTTGAGGTGTCCAGGACTCAGCTCCAGCTTACTTTCTCCATCCTCCAAGGCGCTCTCCACTGGAGATCCCACCAACCCCCACCTTCATTATGACCCAATACTGCTCTTGTCTGTTTCCATGCCTGTTTCCCCATCCAGGCTGTGAATTCTAAATGGCAGAGTCCATCCTGAAGCAGCTCTGGAGCCCAGGTGCATCACTTGGTGCCAGGCGAGTAGTATAGGATCCATAGCTGAGTGGAGCTACCAAAGTCACCCCAGCCTATAGCCTGTGGCCTGAGATCTGAAGCTTGCAGTGCCTGCCTCCAAGCTAGAGCCACAGGGAAGCACCACACTCCCATGTTCTCAGACCTGGGTGTCTTGAAGGGAGTGCTTTTGTTACTTTCTGGAAAGCAGGGCCTCCAAAGCTACTGAGACTGTTTATGAGTTAGAAGTCAAGACCTGGGAGGAACTCAGGTGTTTGTCTGGTAGAGAAGGACAGGGCCACAGCTCATTCCCTGTGAAAGGCCTTATTGCCACAATCAACTTGACCAATCAGGAACCCCCTGCCATTCACCATTCCCAGTATTAACTTTTTTTTTTTGTTTCTTGGCCATGCTGCTTGTTTATGGATTTTAGTTCCCTACCAGTGATCAAATCCACTCCCTCTGCAGTGAAGGCAGAGAATACTAACCACTGGACCACCAGGGAATTCCTCCAGTATTAACTCTTTACATTGGTAGACAGTAGGAAGGCTGAGAGTCCTATGGGAAATGCCAGGACAGCTATTGCCAATTAGTATAAAAATATTTCAACATGTTGGTAGTCAGCAGAGCTCTATTCGTACAGCCCAGCCATTAGCCCTGGTCACACCAATGAAGGGGACCCAAGGCTTTGTCCTGCAGGACTTTACTGCCCAGTGAGGAACTAAGAGGCACTGCAGAGACATAAACACCAGTTACAACCCAATGAAACCAGTGCTATGAAAGAACCACATGCAAAGCGAGATGGGACTCCAGTGAAGGAGAACCTGGGGGGTTGGGAGGAGGGTTATTTTGGTTAGGCTTTGGAGCTTTGACTGGGTAGATGAGAGGGAAACAGCACCACAGGCAGTGTGAACAGCAAGGGCAGAGGCCTGGAATTGGGTATATTCTGGGCATGTAGAGGGAACAGGGCCAGCAGGGAATGTGGGAGATGATACTGAAGGATAGGCAGGACTCAGACCGTGAAAGGTGAGACTCATATGCCTAGCCAACGAGTTTGGAGTTTTGCCCAGTTGGCAGAGAAAAGCTGAAAGTGTTTTTTGACAGGTAAGTGACATGGAAGGAAAACTGATGTGGCCTCAGTGTGGACAGTGAGTTGGAGGGGCTATATGGGAGGTGGAGAGGCCAAGGAGGGTCCTGGCCAGGGATAGTGAGGGTGAGGGCAGGGCATGGGCAGTCAGAGAGAAGAGAAGCTGGGCAGTGCCTGTGGGCAGCACCACCTCAGAAGAACATTATCAGCCCTGTTAGGCCAGACTCAACCTACAGGAATTGTTCAGTTTCTGGATTGAGAGAACCCGGAAGGCTTCTGAGAGCCAGGGGAAATGACGCATGAGGGTTTTCCTCCTCATGTATTTAGCCAACAAACAGGGGAAGATTACTGGTGGGTCTCAACCAGCACAGCTCCCAAGCATGGCTAGCTATCCAAGCTACTGTTGTCATCTCCAGGCCTTGAAGAAGAAAGGGAGAAGTAGCTCCAACTCATCGCAGAAGGTTCAATCATCATAGATCTTTCACTAACTGCTCTGTGGTCAGAGCAGTTCTAGAGGCCCATGGATTATCATCCAACCCATCAAAGAAATGTTGCAAAGTGTAAAATCAAAAGGCTGTTGTTTGAGGCTGAGCCCTGTAGATATTTCTGGGCCAGAAGTCCTGCTGCGGCCACTATTTGTCTATGTGATCTTGGGAAAGTCAGTCCACTGACGTTTTACCCCCATTTCCTCATCTTTAGAGGATGAACATTCTGCACCTGGAGATAGCGAAGGACAAGGAGGGGCCTGTTGCAATCCATGGGGTTGCAGAGTCAGACACAACTTAGTGACTGAACAACCATTCTGCCCATCACCTGAGGATGGCACTTCTGTTCTTGGTCCATCTTCTGCACAATGGTAACAAGACAACTACCCAACTCCTCAGCTGTAAAGAGTTTTATACAAATATCTGGCACCCTATTGGGAATAATTAGAACAAAAGAGCTTGGAGGCAGGGAGGAAGGAAGAAAAGGAGGATAAGTTGAGATCATCAGGGTTAAACGACAGGTAGATATTGGAAGGTTGAAAAGAAGTCATAACAAGTTGCTGGCTAAGCCAAAAAGAGCAGCCTCTCTCCCCTCTTCTCTCTCTCCTCCTCTCCCTCAATTGCCATAAGAATAAAATAGAATGAGATGTGATAGAAGAGATTGGCTAGCTCTTTACCAAACCCACATCCTCTTCTTCTGGGCACACGGCTAGACCACACTTTTCAGTCTCCTCTCACTGAGAGAAGCCATATGACTGAATCCCGATGCAATGTGAGCAGAAGTGACAAGTGCCACTTACTGACCTGCACACAGAAGCCTCCTGCTCTTTCCCTTTCTGCTGCTGGGTGTAGCTGAGAGAATGCTTCCACAGCCACATGTTGAACTTGACAGACCCACAATATATTAGCAGTCTGGGTCTCTGACTCATCACTTGGAGGACAGATTCCTCTCAATCAGGAACACCCATTCTGTGAATAAAGAAAATGTAGTATATATACACAGTGGAATATTACTCAGTGAAAAAAAATGAAATAATGCCATTTTGCAGCAATATGGATGAACCTTGAGATTATCATACTAGGTGAAGTAAGTCAGAAAGAGAGAGAAATACCATATGATATCACTTATATGTGGAATCTAAATTATGACACAAACGTATTTACAAAACAGAAACAGGCTCACAGACATAGAAAACAAACTTATTACCAAAGGTGGAAGGAGGTTGGGGAGGGATAAATTAGGAGTTTGGGATTAGCAGATACAAACTACTGTATATAAAATAAACAAGATCCTACTGTATAGCACAGGGAATTATTTTCAATAACCAAATGGAAAGGAAAAAAAGGAATACCCATTCTAGACTTTACCAGAGAATAAAATAAAATTCTATAATATTTGAACCGTTATGCTTTCATGGGTTTGCTTGTTATAGCAGCTAGTGATACACTAACTAAAGCTAATAATTGCAGAGTTTAGTGTGGTCTCTGGAACATGGTGATTACTCAGTTTATGGTAGCCAAGAAATGGAGGCCAGAAAGCCCAACAATGAGACCATAAGATACCAAACTTACATGGTTCTAGAAAACAAGCCTTCATTCTCTGTCTATTCTAAACCCACAAAAGAACTGATGAGTACATCTCTGGCTCTCTGTGAAACAGAATAAGTAATCCCCATCTGAAATGGTGACCCTGAGGAATAAAGGAAATAATTATGATGTGTCATTTTTGTCAAGATACTTGATTGCATCAGGCATTTAACTAATGGCTTTACCTACATTATCCTATTTCTTTCTCCCAAGAACACGAAGAATCCTCATTTTACAAATGAAGATAGAGACGAGTACGTTAAATAACTTGCTAAGTCACACAGATAGTAAGTAGGCAGTCAAGCCAGGACTTGAACCCAGATCTGATTGATGACAGAGAACAGTCAGAATCCTTAACCATTGGCCTTTCCTGGGTGAGCAGATGCCCTCCAGGGCCCATCTCAGGCTTATGGGCTCCACACCAGGACCCTCGGCCAACAAGGAAGGACAGTTAGGTCTGGGCTCACCAGGGCTGATTAAGTTGAGTCTCAGTGTAAGATTTGGGGGTTCTGCTGGCTCAATCCATCTCTCCAGGCTCAGCTTCATCCCTGTCTTCTGGGACCTGGCCAGCTGCTGCCAGACCAGCATACGATGCAGCATATAAAACACTAAAAAGAAAATGGAGGAAAACAACTCCACAGTAGGCAGCAGGGAACTTGTCACCCAACTCCCTTCCACCCCATTCCCAGACTCCCAGGAGGCAGCTGGAGGTTGGACCCTGGCTTATTCCCAAGGTCACCTTCATGACAGTTCCACCAGGGCTCTGGCTGGCGCACCCGCCAACGCCAAGCCGTGATGGATTACTGCTCACTCTGGCTACTGTTCACTGCACAATCCAATCTATGAGACACACATATTTCTCAATTCAGGGACTTCTTTTATTTTATGAAAAATCAGCCAGCCGCTCAGGCATGAGCGGTTAGGCTTGGCAAGTGCTTAGATTTTGTGAGCCTCCTCCTGCCTTGTTGCCTTCCCAAATTCCCTTCCCTCTGCCCTAGTCTACCCATTACCCACTCTTAGCCCCATAGACGATAGAAGAAAGAACACAGTCTGGGGGGTGAGATAGTCCTGGGGTTAACCTCTGCTGCTTATTCTCTGAGAGATTTTACATGAGTCACTTACCCTTCCTCATCATGATGACATTACTACACTTGAAAGTTTTTACAAGGCATAAATGAGTCATGGATGTAGAGTTCCTGGCACAGTAGACAGCTCATCTGCACCTACTGTGCACAAGAGCTTACTCAGTTTCCTCTTCTGCATCTCTATTCTTCTTTTTTAAAATATGTATTTATTTGGCTGCGTGCATGCATGTTAAGTCACTTCAGTCATGTCCAACCCTTTGCAACATGGACCAGAGCCTGTCAGACTCCTCTGTCCATGGGATTCTCCAGGCCTACATACTGGAGTGGGTTGCTGTGCCCTTCTCCAGGGGATCTTCCTGACCCAGGGATCGAACCTGCATCTCTTACATCTCCTGCATTGGCAGGCAGGTTCTTTACCACTAATGCCACCTTATTTGGCCACACAGGGTCTTAACTGCAGCATGTGAGATCTAGCTCTCTAACCAGGAATTGAACCTGGGTCCCCTGTATTGGGGACATGAGTCTTAGCCACTGGACCACCAGGGAAGCTCCTCCATCTCCATTCTTAACCACTTGTTCTTCATTCTCTCTGTCCTTTGCTCTCTCTTCTTCTTCCTTCTCTATTCTCTGCTTCACTGTAGTTCATGTCAATCCAAAGGATGTCCCAGACTGCTCTATCCTAAAAGTCAGATAATTACTGCCACAAGCCTCTCTGAACTAAGTTTGTTCCTCATTTTCTATCTTTATCTGGACAACCCTGGTCTGTTTGTGCTGTCATTAGGATATAATCCATATGACTCAGACAACAGTGGTTATGATACTGTGTCACTGACTTCCAGAAAGGCTGATTCCAGTGTTCCCTGAAGATCTCTTGTCATTAGCCTTTCAAATTCTGATGAATCACTGTTCCCAGCCCTTCATCTTTCTTTATACTTAACCCTTCAGATTTGAAAGGGATACCCCTACCAGCTCAAAGAGTGGGGAAATTATTCCCTCGTGGGAAGTGACCAGGAGATTATCTTTACAGAGGTGAGTAAAAGCAAAATGAATTTGGGCAAACTCTGGAAGATGGTGAAGGACAGGGAGGCCTGGAATGCTGCAGTTCATGGGGTCGCAAAGAGTCAGACATGAGTTAGCAACTGAACAAGAACAACAAAAGCACAATAGCAGCTTGATCTGTCCTGTGAACCCAAATTCTCCCACCACTTCATGGATTACTTGAGTCATCTCAATGATGAACTTTTAGATGGATGGAAAATCAAAAGGCTTGATTGGATATAAAATCAAAGCTGAATTAGTGCTATAAGAGAAGATAAAAATTGAGGATAGCTTTATTAAACATCCCTAGGTCTCCTTTTGCTGATGCCATCTTAAGGGTTAGAGGAGGTTGGTCCCGCAAGTCAGGAGATACCAAAGACCTTGAGTCCAGGGCAGCCACATGCTGAGCACTGGTACCAGCAGTCAGAACAGAGTGAGAGGCTCTGAGCTGCCTGACTTATCTGTCACACATGTCAGCAGCAGAAGACAGCATCTCCCCAAACATCCTTGACTTCTCAAGTGGACCTTCCCCGCTCAGATACCCAGCCATTCTTCAAGCACCACCAAATCTACCCTCTTTTCTCCATTCACAGTGCTTCTGCCTTATTCCAGGCCCCATCATCTCTCACCTGGGTCACTGCATCAGCCTCCTTCCTGCTCTTTCAGCACCCCCACAACCACCATCACCATCCTCTCTGCACAGCAACAGTGTTCTTCCCAAAATGCAAATCTGACCAAGGCTCTCTACTCCTTGGAAGTCTGCCTCTGTTCTCAGGTTCATCTGACTGGTTAGAATAGCAAACATCCTTGGTAAAGGGCCAGGCAGTAAATATTTTTGGCTTTGTGGACTCTGTGGTCTCTGTTACAACTGCTCAACCATGCCATTGCAGTCAAAGTAGCCATTTGACAATAAGCGAACAAATGGTTATGGCAAGTTTCAATAAAGTTCTACTTATAAAAACAGGCAAGGAGGGCCTCTCTGGTGGTCTAGTGGTTGAAAATCTGCCTGCCAGTGCAGGACACACAGGTTTGATCCCTGGTCCAGGAAGATCCCACATGCCGAAGAGCAACTAAGCCCATTGCACCACAGCTACTGAGCTGCCCTCTGAGCCCTCCAGCCACAACTACTGAAGCCCACATGCCTAGAGCCTGTGCTCCACAACAAGGGAAGCCATCAGGATGAGAATCCATGCACTGCAACGACAAGTAATTCCTGCTTGGCACAACTAGAGAAGGCCCAGGGACAGCAACGAAGACCCAGAGCAGCCAAGAATAAATAAATAAATCTTAAAACAAAAAAGCAGGCAAGGAGCTAGATTTGGCCAGAGAGCGATGGCTTTAAACCTCCATGATTTACACCAGTCTACGTGCCCTGCTTGACTTAACCACTGCCTCACAATGGTTAGCCTCGTCACTCATCATGCAATGAGTTCACTGGCCAGCCAATCAATACAACTCAGTTCCTCCAAACAGGCTGTGCTTTATCAAGTGCCATGCCTCTGCTCATGCTGCTCCTTATGCCCATGGCTTTACCTCACTAGTTCCTATTCATCTTAGAAGACTCAGCTCAGTCTTGGAAGAGAAATTTAGCAATACCCAAATACACATTTCCCTTTGACACAGCAATTCAACTTCTAGAAATTTGTCCTTCAGATAAACTCACCTCCTCCTCCTAAGTTACTTCAGTTGTGTCCGACTCTGTGGGACCCCATAGACCACCAGGCTCTGCCGTCCCTGGGATTCTCCAGGCAAGAACACTGGAGTGGGTTGCCATTTCCTTCTCCAATGCATGAAAGTGAAAAGTGAAAGTGAAGTCGCTCAGTCGTGTCTGACTCTTAGCGACCCCATGGACTGCAGCCTACCAGGCTCCTCCATCCATGGGATTTTCCAGGCAAGAGTACTGGAGTGGGCTGCCATTGCCTTCTCCATAAACTCACCTACGAGTGTTCAAAGATTTGGGAGAATGGCATTGAAACATGTATATTATCATATGTGAAATGGATCGCCAGTCCAGGTTCAATGCATGAGACAGGGTGCTTGGGGCTGGTGCACTGGGATGACCCAGAGGGATGGGATGGGGAAGGAGGTGGGAGGGGGGTTCAGGATGGGAAACACATGTACACCTGTGGCAGATCCATGCAATGTATGGCAAAACCACTACAATATTGTAAAGTAATTAGCCTCCAATTAAAATAAATAAATTTATATTAAAAAATAAAGTAGTACATAGTATTCCAGAGTACAAAAAATAAAAAAGATATATTGAGAAGGCAAGATGCAAAACATTGCACATGATAGAGTCCCATCTGTGTATAGAAGGATGCACACACACACATGCCATGAGTGTACACACAAATGCTTGATATGTATAGAGCATCTGAAAAGATACATAAGAAATATAACAGGGGTTACCTCTGGGGAATGTAGCCTTGGGATTTCTTTGGAAGGAATGATGCTAAAGCTGAAACTCCAGTACTTTGGCCACCTCATGCAAAGAGTTGACTCATTGGAAAAGACTCTGATGCTGGGAGGGATTGGGAGCAGGAGGAGAAGGGGACGACAGAGGATGAGATGGCTGGATGGCATCACCGACTCGATGGACGTGAGTCTGAGTGAACTCCAGGATTTGGTGATGGACAAGGAGGCCTGGTGTGCTGCGATTCATGGGGTCGCAAAGAGTCGGACATGACTGAGCGACTGAACTGAACTGAACTGGGGAATGGAACTGCAGTTGAAGATGGTGGGGGCTCTCAGGTATTGTTGTAAAGCTTATACACTACACAAGCCCAGATGGAACCGTATACCTAGGCCATAATCGTGATGGTGTCCTCTGGAATTGTACAATACAGCAGCAGCCCTGATTTTGGAGAAAATAGGTCTTTTATTACCCAACCTTTTATCCCATTTGAATTTTTATGACATCAAATCCTGGACCCTGAGAGTTGGCCCTGGATTTGAAGACTGTGCTATAGCTGTTTGCTTGCTTTCTAGGCTGCGCATTTTTTGAGGAGAAAAAGCCTGCTTTACTCAGACCACTGTGTGAGTCACACCATCGAACACAAGAGAAAAAGATATAGAGACCATAGATTAACCTGACTCGGAGCTGGATCTTGTCAGAGAGAAAAGTAAGGAAGGGTACTTAAGCCAAAGGGAACAGCAAGTGTGAAGGCATCGATGGGTGAAAGAAGCTGCACACTCAGTAGGTGATCAGAGTAATATAGAGAAGTAGACTGCATGTGTGCATGTGGGTATTAGATTTATCAAACAGTTCCTACAATCTACTGGGGCACAGAAAACATGCTGGCCAAGTCACGTTCTTCTGAACAAGTCACATACAGTCAAGGCCAGCCATCCAGAACTGGACACATAACAGCCTTCTGTGATTCCAGTGCTCTGAGGCAGGAAATGAAGAGGAAAACAAGCTCAGATGCCTTTAAAATGAGGTAAAGTGTTGCTGGCATCCTGGGAATCAGAGGCAAGAGACAGCTTCTGATAGGGGCTATCAGAGAAGGCTTCCTGAAGAAGCTGGCATAGCTTGTGGTGGGTGGAAGATGAGAAGAGTTTAACCAGGCAGAGATGGAACAAGGCAGGACTGAAGGGGGTGACATTTTAAGGAAAGGAAGGGGCACAAGAGAGCCCGGGACATGCTCAGGTTGCTGGAGCATACAGCCACATGAGAGGAAGGTGGAGATGAAGCCAGTGAGGTTGCTCGGTTGGCTAGATGGGGAGGGCTTTGATCATGGGGCCAAGGATGCTGGCCTGTTTCCAAACCATTGGTAGAGTCTGGGTTTCCAGCTGACATTCTCGGAAGCCGAGGGTCATTATCCAGGACATTAAGTGTCTAATGGGCCCATCTCAGTGCCCTGTGCAGCCTGGAGCACAAATGTTTTCCAAATGCTGTTTTTATCTCTTGGCAACCATGAGGCCAAGCCCTCTGAACTAAAAGCCGTGTGTTGGCTGTAGTGCACTCTCCTCTCTACTGCCCAGGGCCTGAAGCCCTGAGAACTGTCTCCTCATCCCTGCCACCCGACCCCGCCCCAGCCCCAGCCCAGCCCACCCTTCCCCAGAAACAAAGCCAAGCCCACACCTGGTCTCTTTGACCTCATTTCTGCCTCACTAATTGATCAGAGCACAATAATAGCAGGCAACAGGAGGACTCGTCCCCAGTGGATGCAGGGCTCAGGAGAGAGCCTCAGTTATTAATCCCACACCAGCTGCTGGAGCCAACAGGCCTCCTGGGTGCCCAGAAAAGCGGCCTGGTCCCAGGTGGGGGTGGGGTCAGGGTTGGGGGTGGAGGAGTAATATGCAGCAGCTCCTAAGCACATCTGGAGTAACCATGGCAGCAGGATCTAGTGCCCAGGCTGACTGAGTAGGGGGCCTGCTAGCCATCTTGGCCTTGCTGAGAGGCAGGCCATTTAAAAGGCCCAGAGGACACCCTTCCACTTCCCTTCTGCTCATCTGTAGCAGATGCCCTTCCTGCAGCTTCCCCGTCCCACAAAGGCCCTCTGGACAGAACCAAAGAAAGAAGAACAGAAAGAAATCTTGGCCAGGACCAAGCCCAATGCCTCCCAAATTTTCTCTCCATGCTTCAGGTCTTCTTCCTGGGGTTCAGATCAAGGTCTTTCTGGGGACCTGGGTGTAGGGACATAAATATTACTCTGCCGCTTGTGTCTGCCCCTAGCTATACCCAACTTCCATGGCCAACCTACCCAAGCCTCACCTCCTCCAAGAGGTCCCTGACTGTTCTGCCTTCCCTGGCTCAGTTCACCTCTGAATTCCTTTTGCTCTGTGCCATGGAGTCCACAGGATTATAGCCTGCTTTCCTTTTATGTCTCTAAGTCAGCCATTGTATCCCTATAAACTCTTCAAGAGCAAAGTTCTGCCTTTTCCAGACATCCCTAGTGGCACAGTGGATCAGAATCCACTTGCCAATGCAGAGGTCATGTGTTTGATCTCTGGTCCAAGAAGATTCCACGTGCCATGGAGCAACTAAGCCCATGTGCCATAGCTACCGAGCCCATGCTCTAGAGCCTGTGCTCTGCCACGGAGAAGCCACCACAATGAGAAGCCCATGTACAGCAATAAAGAGTAGCCCTGCTCACCACAAATAGAGAAAGCACACACAAAGCAATGAAGACCCAGCATAGCCAAAAATAAATACATGAAATTATAGAGGGGGGTGGAGCTCTGCTTTCTCCTTCTTCTTCTTCTTGTGGGAAAAGGGAAAAGGCATGGAATTGGGAGCCACCAGAACAGAGTTCAAGCCTGGCCTCTGCCACTAATAAGCTGCATGACCCCAGAGAAGTTGTTCAGCCCCTCTGAGCCTCAGGGTCTCCATCCATAAATGAAGAAGACAGTAATCCTAGCCTCCCAGGTGACAGGACAGTGGGGCTGTCCTGTCCATGTCTTCTAACTAGGAACTCCACCTTTCCCACTGAGTCTACTCCTCCAAATACTGTATGCTCTCAAAAGAACCTTTTATCTACTTAAAAATCATATAAAGCAATACGTGTATGTACTGATGATTTGCTGTACCCTGCAAGCTGCTGATGTCACTTCAGTGGCATGTTCTACCAAAGGTGGGTTTCATGGTCAACAAAGGGATGTGTAGTTATAATGACTCCTGGTAGAGAGACCAGGAACCAGGCACAACCCTGGGATATCTTTTAGAACTCATTAGGCTACAAGAAAGGACTGAGGGATATGGGACTCAAGGCAACCATCCAGAAGTATCCCAGGTCCTGGAGTCATCAGGACCTGGGTTCAAGTCATACTTCTTCTTTGAAAGCTGTCAGTTCCCATCTGAGCTTTGGTTTCCCCATCTGGGGATCATACCTTGAAAGCATATTTTAAAAAGGGAAACAAATTCTGTAAAATGCCTGGCACATAATGGATACTCAACCTGTATCTGAGGGGATTGATTTTGTGAGGAGCCATCAGCTTTCTTGAGGTATACCAAGATACAGACCAGAAAACGCACCCATTTTAAGTGCGTAACTCAGTGGTTTGAACAACTGTTTCCAGTTGTGTAATCACCACCACACTCATGACGTAGAACATTTCCCTCACCCCTTTATCACACATTGCTGGTTCTCCCTTTCAATCTATACCCTCCCCCTACTCATGGCCCCTAGAAACCACTGATCTGAGGTTTGTCCTTATAAAGTTTTCTTTTTCTAGAATTTCATATAAATGGAATAACACATTACATATTGTTTTTTTCATTTAGCAGACTACAGTGGAGATCCATCCATGTTGTTGAATGTGTCAATACTTCATTCCTTTTTATTAATGAATAGTTTTCCATTGTATGGGTATGCTACAATTTGCTTATCCTTTCCCCTGTTTGATGAATATTTGAGTTGTTTCTATTATTAATAAAGCTGCTACAAACATTGGCTACAAAAGCCATGGTTATTATTTATTATGGAATTGCAAAGAATTAGAACTGGACATGTCTTCAGAGATTACCAAGTTCTATCTCCCCGAAGATGAAGAAAATGAGGCTCACAGGGGGAAACTCATTCTGCTACTCAAAGTCTGGTCCATGAATCAGCATCATCAGCAACATCTCAGAGTTCACTAGAAATGCAGAATCCCAGGCTCCATCCCAGACTTTCTGATTCAGAATCTAGATGTTAACAAGATTCCCAGGTGCCTCACAGGCATATTCAAGCTTGAGAAGCACTGGTCTAGAAGACAAGAGACCTGTGTGGGACTAGTACTAATTTATCTGACTCCCAGGCCAGGGCTGCTTTCCCCAAGTCACAGTGACTGGCAGTGGAAGTAGTGGGTCATGAGGGTCCCAGGCTTCAGGATCTGGAAAGCCCTTTGAATCTGGGTCTGACTGGTCCAGCTAAGAGCAGAGCTACAGCTGCCTCTGTAGCCCGAGGGGCCACAGGGCTGCTCAGTGTCTGGGTCAGCTTGGCTCCCAGAGGTCCTGGGCTCCTTAATTGAGA
Source organism: Bison bison bison (assembly GCF_000754665.1). Taxonomy (NCBI): domain Eukaryota; kingdom Metazoa; phylum Chordata; class Mammalia; order Artiodactyla; family Bovidae; genus Bison; species Bison bison. Next base: position 3,385,871 of record NW_011494605.1, read on the forward strand.
ATCATAATTATTTATTTAGGTAACAATGCTATTAGCATGTAGAATTAATGACAGCCATGTGGCCTCAGTTGAAGAAGGCAGAAGGCAAGGGCAAGAGAGTCCTGGCTGGGGCTTTTAAAGCCCAGAAGTGCTCAATAAACTTTTTTCCTACAGAACATAACATAACACCCCTTAACTGTGTTATGTCTATTAAACAGATACCTGTGAGCATAAGCACACTTTCCCCAAACAGCTAAGGAAAATAATAATATTCATTACTATTAAATTTTATAATAATATTTTATAATATTTAAAAATAGTGATTATGAATTGTTTCTGGTTTTAACAAATTATAACACTTCATTGTTCTCATTAATGGGTGATAATTTCAGGATGGTAAATTTAGAAGAGAAAATAATATTGCTAGACATGAAATTTTCTTCTATTTTGTGACTGGCTATTACAGTATATTTCCAAACTAAGAAACAGGGAACAATCTGGTTCACCCCAAAATGGACAATCAATTAGTAAACCCAGAGCTTTGGGCCTCTCTAAGAGAGAGGGTATCACTGATCTTCATATATTTAATGAGTGTCCATGATGTTCTGCTAACTTAAAGCAGGGAACAGAGAGACAGGAAAGAATCCTTGCTCTCCAGGAGCTCATAATCTAAAGGGGGAGAGGGTAGGAGAAATTTAAGACACAAGTCAAAAACCATACAAGGTATTCTGCCCGTGACCAGTTAGTGGTATAAAATGTCAGTGCTTCTGTAGCTCAGAGAGAAACAATCTCTGTGGTTGGAGTGGTTACACAACACTTCCAGGAAGAAGTAAGACTGAGAAAAGTCTTAAGAAAAGGAGAGAATGCACCAGAAAGGGAGAACAGCTTGAGCAGAGGGCCGGAGGTGGGAAACACACAAGCTGCAGACTTTGCCTGACAAGCATATGGCGCCGTTGAGGACAATGGTGTGAGCTGAGTCCAGACACGGAGTTGGGGACCAGCACCCAGCCAGGCTAAGCAAGTATAACTTCGGCAAGAGTTGCTGAAGAACTTTACACAGGAGCTAATGTGGTCAGATTTGTAACCTAAACTTGAGGAAAATTATAGACTATAAAATCAAGGAAGAACCAACTAGTTAACAATGAGACTAATCCACATGTCACAATCACCTGGTTTCTTGTACAGAAATCCTAGGCCCCATTTCAATCCCAATTAATTACAGTCTCTGGGGTGAGGCCTGGGAATCTATTTGAATTTTAAAATGCTGACTTTAATTTGTTGAGAGCATTGATTTTAAGTCTTTAATTTTTCAGAAAAGGAAACTAAGGTTTAAATGACAGATTAATTTTTCAAAGGTCATTCCACCAGTCAGTGGCAGGGCCAAGAATCCAGACTCCAAAGTCTTGGAATGGCCTGCCTCACCAGATTGACTTAGGATAGATTTTATTTTATTTCAAAAAAAACAAAACTATATAGTACAAGACACTGTGATCTGCAAAGGTATTTAACAGCACTATCCATAACCTCCCCAAGAGGAAGCATTCTGGTACTTTCTGCTCACCCTTCTCCTCTGGCTGCCCTCCAACCTCTCCTCCCACCCAGGACACTCAATACAAACCAGCCAAGGCCGGTTTGGATCAGCCTTCAGAAGGGCTTCCTGTTGCTGTACAGAACACTAATGCCTCTCAGCATCCTCTAGACCCAGGTATGGAGCAGATTAGAGGCAAAGAAAGGAGGAGTCAATCTAATTGCATTTCATATCACATAACACAGAGACTTCATTAAGGGTCAAATTTTGCAATAAAAAAAAATAGTTATAAATTCTCCTGTGCAGTCTTCCTCGGCCCGCTCTCCCCTCCAGCCCCAGACACTTGGAACTCATTCTCACAGCTAAATTTGGGGCAGGGGTCGGGGAGGAATGGAATCATACTTCCTAAAAAAGGTAGACCTATTTTACATAAAGTGAAGATCCAAAATACACAAAATAATAATAGTCAACCCTTTACAACATTTACTCAGTGCTAGGCATTGTTTAAAATGCTTTACATTGTTAACTCTTATAACAACCTTATGAGATAATTGCCATTATAAAACTCCCACTTTACAGATGAGGAAGACCAGAGATACAAGTGACTAGCCCTGGGTCTTCAGGCTAGTGAGTGGCCAAGCTGGGAATCAAACACAGGCAATCTGGCTCCAGAGCCCATGCTCGTAACTGCAATGCCAAACCCACTATATGTCAAGCCCCGTGCTGGGAGCCGGACACAAAGATAAACCACAACCAGCAGCAAAGGAGCTCACAGTGCAGTGGAGGGAGAGAGTCGCTAACACAGACAATAACCACACAGTGTGATAAGGGCTGGGACAGAGGGCAGCCCAGGGATCTGGGAGCATGGAGGAGAATCCCCTCAGTGCAGCTTGGAGATCAGGGCTCTGATGCTTAGTTGCTCAGTCATATCTGACTCTTTGTGACCCCATGGACAGTAGCCCACCAGGCTCCCCTGTCCATGGGGGTTCTCCAGGCAAGAATACTGGAGTAGGTTGCATGCCCTCCTCCAGGGGATCTTCCCAACCCAGGGATCGAACCCAGGTCTCCCACACTGCAGGCAGATTCTTTACCATCTGAGCCACCAGGGAAGCCCAGAGATCAGGGATGAATCCTGAAAGAAGGAGTGCCTGGTTTGCCCTTGAAAGATAATCATCTGTCAATAATTGTTCCCCAGGAGGCAGGCATTAGCATTTCCTGTGCCTGGACCATCTCTGTTCCTAATAATCCCTTCCTCTCCTAATTGGATCTGGATGCTTTACATCCAGATCCTGCCCTTGATGAAAGAAGACTCAGTAAAACTCTACTTCCTGGATTCTCAATACTCAGGCCTCATAGAAAGCTCCAGCTTAACAGTCTCTCAAAGTCCCATGGCCACAGTGTGGAAGAGATTTTTTTGCAGTAAACCATCTAACAAAACACAATTCAATTATGTCCTCCAAATCCCAAAATAGAATAATTCTTCTCTTCTCTCTTCTTTAGGGTCTTTAAGGAAAAGGGAACACACATGGGGCCTGGCTTAATCCAGCCACTGTAAGGTTTCTGCAGAGGAGGAGCATGAACTGAGATGTGGACAATAACCCCTAGGTTTCTGCCTACATAATGGAGAGGACAGTCCTCAACTGAGATCAGGAACAAAGGAGAGCATGTCTTGGCTAAGACAGCCTAAGAAACTGAAAGCGTCCTAAGGAGTGTGCCAGCTGTGTCATTCTCCCATTTGGAATCCTTTGAATGAAGAAAAAGGTACAGGTGGCTTCGTTATCAGTTTTCAGGAGCACCCCATGCGGGTGAGACCTCTAATCAATTTCTGGAAAAGATATTTTATCAAACATCCTTAGGGCTAAAAATGGAATGGGGGAGGGGGGAAGACCAGTATTGTTCCCAGAGGCAAGGGGGAAGTCTGAAAGAACAAGACTGGCCTGTCTTCCAACTGACTTGCATGAAGACAGAGTTCTGGGCCCTAGGAACTACAGGTGGGCTGAAAAACCAGGAGAAGAGGTGATGCTGAGGCTATCCTGAGTTTCAGCTTCCCAGCTGATTACTTCCTCTGAGTCTCAGTTTTCTCATCTGCGAGATGAGGCTGATAATCTGTGATAGGCTCATCCCTACAGGCTCATCTCACAGAGCTGCTGAGGGAATTGGATGGGATCATGTCTGTGAATGCTCTTTGTAAATGGTTTCAAGGCACAAATGTGACTTTACAGTAACAATGCTCAGTTTGCTTTCTATTCAGTCACTGATCCCCACACAGGAATATGGTCATACTTTTTGTTTGTATATACCTATCATTATTTTATCATGGGTATTTTTCACTTTATACCATTTCTTTAAGGTAGTCAGGCCAGGTATCATCTTATTCCATAGACAAGAAAGCAGAGGCCCAGAGACGTGACTTGACTATAATTCAGAATTTTCTGTCCTGCATCAATTAACATATATATTATTTTCAGTTCAGTTCAGTCACTCAATCGTGTCCGATTTGCGACCCCATGAGTCACAGCACACCAGGCCTCCCTGTCCATCACCAACTCCCAGAGTTCACTCAGACTCACGTCCATCGAATCAGTGATGCCATCCAGCCATCTCATCCTCTGTCATCCCCTTCTCCTCTTGCCCCCAATCCCTCCCAGCATCGGAGTCTTTTCCAATGAGTCAACTCTTTACATGAGGTAGCCAAAGTACTGGAGTTTCAGCTTTAGC
>NW_011494605.1:3390779-3391409 GCF_000754665.1 Bison bison bison
AGGTCAAAGGCTTTGACATAGTCAATAAAGCAGAAATAGATGTTTTTCTGGAACTCTCTTGCTTTTTCCATGATCCAGCAGATGTTGGCAATTTGATCTCTGGTTCCTCTGCCTTTTCTAAAACCAGCTTGAACATCAGGAAATTCACGGTTCACATATTGCTGAAGCCTGGCTTGGAGAATTTTTAGCATTTCTTTACTAGCGTGTGAGATGAGTGCAATTGTGCGGTAGTTTGAGCATTCTTTGGCATTGCCTTTCTTTGGGATTGGAATGAAAACTGACTTTTTCCAGTCCTGTGGCCACTGATGAGTTTTCCAAATTTGCTGGCATAGTGAGTGCAGCACTTTCACAGCATCATCTTTCAGGATTTGGAATAGCTCAACTGGAATTCCATCACCTCCACTAGCTTTGTTCGTAGTGATGCTTTCTAAGGCCCACTTGACTTCACATTCCAGGATGTCTGGCTCTAGGTCAGTGATCACACCATCATGATTATCTTGGTCATGAAGATCTTTTTTGTATAGTTCTTCTGTGTATTCTTGCCATCTCTTCTTAATATCTTCTGCTTCTCTTAGGTCCATACCATTTCTGTCCAGTATCAAGCCCATCTTTGCATGAAATGTTCCCTTG
>NW_011494605.1:3391825-3406755 GCF_000754665.1 Bison bison bison
TTTTGCTTTTTTGCATTTCTTTTCCATGGGGATGGTCTTGATCCCTGTCTCCTGTACAGTGTCACGAACCTCATTCCATAGTTCATCAGGCACTCTATCTATCAGATCTAGGCCCTTAAATCTATTTCTCACTTCCACTGTATAATCATAAGGGATTTGATTTAGGTCATACCTGAATGGTCTAGTGGTTTTCCCTACTTTCTTCAATTTAAGTCTGAATTTGGCAATAAGGAGTTCATGATCTGAGCCACAGTCAGCCCCTGGTCTTGTTTTTGTTGACTATATAGAGCTTATCCATCTTTGGCTGCAAAGAATATAATCAATCTGATTCCGGCATTGACCATCTGGTGATGTCCATGTATAGAGTCTTCTCTTGTGTTGTTGGAAGAGGGTGTTTGCTATGACCAGTGCATTTTCTTGACAAAACTCTATTAGTCTTTGCCCTGCTTTATTCTCTATTCCAAGGCCAAATTTGCCTGTTATTCCAGGTGTTTCTTGACTTCCTACTTTTGCATTCCAGTCCCCTATAATGAAAAGAACATGTTTTTGGGGTGTTAGTTCTAAAAGGCCTTGTAGGTCTTCATAGAACCGTTCAACTTCAGCTTCTTCAGCATTACTGGTTGGGGCATAGACTTGGATTACTGTGATATTGAATGGTTTGCCTTGGAAACGAACAGAGATCATTCTGTTGTTTTTGAAATTGCATCCAAGTACTGCATTTCGGACTCTTTTGTTGACCATGATGGCTACTCCATTTCTTCTAAGTTATTCTTGCCCGCAGTAGTAGATATAATGTTCATCTGAGTTAAATTCACCCATTCCAGTCCATTTTAGTTCATTGATTCTTAGAATGTCAACGTTCACTCTTGCCATCTCCTGTTTGACCACTTTCAATTTGCCTTGATTCATGGACCTGACATTCCAGGTTCCTATGCAATATTGCTCTTTACAGCATTGGACCTTGCTTCTATCACCAGTCACATCCACAGCTGGGTATTGTTTTTGCTTTGGCTCCATCCCTTCATTCTTTCTGGAGTTATTTCTCCCCTGATCTCCAGTAGCATATTGGGCACCTACTGACCTGGGGAGTTAATCCTTTTGCCTTTTCATACTGTTCCTGGGGTTCTCAAGGCAAGAATACTGAAGTGGTTTTCCATTCCCTTCTCCAGTGGACCACATTGTGTCAGACCTCTCCACCATGCCCGCCTATCTTGGGTGGCCCCACAGGGCATGGCTTAGTTTCATTGAGTTAGACAAGGTTGTGGTCCTAGTGTGATTAGATTGACTAGTTTTCTGTGATTATGGTTTCAGTGTGTCTGCCCTCTGATGCTCTCTTGCAAAACCTACCATCTTACCTTGGATGAGGGATATCTCCTCACTGCTGCCCCTCTCGACCTTGAAGGTGGAATAGCTTCTCTAGGCCCTCCGGCACCCATGCAGCCACTGCTCCTTGGACTTGGGGTCGATATTATTTTATCATATATCAAATATTATATATTTATAATTAAGTATGAACTTATACTTAAGTATCTTCTATGATCATCCTACAACCTTGAAAGGAGCAAAGTAGCCCCTTCTTCTATTTCATAGTGAAAAAACTCATGCTTCTAGAAGTGAGAGTAGCAAGTTCAATGCCACATAGCCAGAAAGAAAGAGAACAAAAACTGGAACTTAGCCCTTCAGATTCTAGATTCAGTGTCTGCTTCTCTCCACTGTTTCAGGTTAAGCTACTCTAGTTAGAAACTCCTTCTATTGTAGTGGTTGCAGAATTTGGAGATGGATAAAATCCACCCAAAGCACTTGCTACCTGACCTTGATTGTCCTTGACCAGTTCACATGAATCTCTTTGACCTTTAAGTGTGCTACTCAACGAATGCCTCTTCTTTGTGACTGCACTAGGCCCCACATAGACTCTATCCTTATGTCTGTGACACTTAACTGTATCTACTGGTTTCCTTCTCTTAGCCTGGGAACCTTCTGAGAACATGAACTCTATCTTACCTTCCCTGTGTCCCTAGTGTCTACACATAAAAGCCTACCATAAATGACTTCATAATACTGAACAAGCCCCTCATTGCTCTCAACTTCAGTTTCCCTGTCTATCAAATGAGTAGGAAGTGATTACCTCTACATTTCTTCCAGCATTAAAATTGCCTGATTTCATGTGAATAATGTTCTCTCTGCCTATCACAATCATATTCACCCTCCAGTGCCAGTTTGGCTCACTCATGCTCTCTGAGGACTTCTCCAATCTCCCATAGAAATTCAGGGACACTTCCTCTCCTCAAACGCTGAAGCAGTCACTCTCTGTACTACTCACCAGCCCTTGGCCATACCGCCTCTCCCATTTTCTATATCCTAAGTACCTGTACCTTGTTTCCACACATCAGATGGTGTAGCTTATCTCCACATTTGGTTTGTAGTTTGAGAACACAATCCATGTACTAACCTTCAGTTTTTGCCCCCATGGTGTACTAAGTGCAGCCCTGGGTTCATGACTAAGAATTAGGAGAGCTGGAGCCAACTCCCAACTTCTTCACTGACTCTCTGTGTGACCTTGATTAAGCCACTAGGCCTATGGGCTTCAGTTTCCTTTGTTATAAAATATAATTAATATTGCCTCCAGAATTATTGTGATAAAGTAGATAACAGACAAAAAAGCACTTTGTTAACCATAATAACCTTACAAATATAAAGAACTAAACTTATATTACCATATGTAAAATAGATAGCCAACAGAAATTTGCTATGTGTCTCAAGAAACTCAAACAGGGGCTCTATATCAACCTAGAGGGGTGGGATGGGGAGGGAGCTGGGACAGAGGTTCAAAAGGGAGGGGATATATGTATACCTATTGCTGATTTATGTTGAGGTTTGACAGAAAACAACAAAATTCTGTAAAGCAATTGTCCTTCAATTAAAAAATAAATAAAAATTTAAAAAAGAACTATGTTAGTGTAATTGCTATTATGGTATGCTGCTAAGTCACTTCAGTTGCATCTGACTCTGTGCGACCCCATAGATGGCAGCCCACCAGGCTCCCCTGTCCCTGGGATTCTCCAGGCAAGAACACTGGAGTGGGTTGCCATTTCCTTCTCCAATGCATGAAAGTGAAAAGTGAAAGTGAAATCGCTCAGTCTTATCTGACTCTTAGTGACCCCATGGACTGCAGCCTACCAGGCTCCTCCATCCATGGGATTTTCCAGGCAAGAGTACTGGAGTGGGGTGCCATTGCCTTCTCCAGGTATTATGGTATGGTTGCTATTTAATGTATTTGACTAGGGAGGAATAGAAATAGCATGCATGTATTCATTTGTTCAAAAAGTTTTTCAGACACTAAGATTGGTGAACAAGACATGGCTTCTGTCCTCAAAGGATTCTCTGTTCATTGTAGTGAAAGAAGCACTGAATTTAGTGTCAGAGACTTGGGCTTGGATCTCAGTTTTGTCACTTAGAAGTTATGTAACCTTGGGTCAAGTCATTGTGACTCTTTGAAAGCCAATTTCCTTTATTTATAACAAGCGATTTGGACCAGTCCAGCCTCCCAGATTTGAAAGTCTAAGATTCCATAAACATAAGAAAATTCACGGCATCTTTTCACTCAAGAGGATCTGTGGTAGTGGGGAAAATACATGGTTAACTTCTGAGTGGCTGCTGTCAAGCACAGGAATAGAAAAGTACACCATGACTAGAGTGGAAGATGCTGTCCTCAAAAAGCACATGTCCTAAGCACTACAGATCCCTGGCCTGCTTGTGTCCTTTATCGAGGCCGTGAGGCAGAGACTGTTTCAGCACCATGGATAGCACCATGGCGCTGCCCCCATGGCCTGGAGCCTAAACAGGCCTTTCCACCACCAACCAGATGTTCCTGCTTTCTCAGCCAGCTTAAGGCTAAAACAAACCTTTTCAACCAGGGTTTATCAGAGTTTCTAAATTACATACTGGGAAGAAATTTAATTGGTTTAATTAAGAAAGTTTATTTCATGGTAATTCAGTTTTGTTATGCTGCAAGACTTAATGTGTCCTCTGGTGGGAGCGTCTGTTATAAATATTCATTGCCTCACTCAAATACCCTCTCCTGGCCCTAATCTCCCTCCCTTACCCCCATAGAGCTTGAAAATATGTCTGAAGAACATTGAGAAAAGTGAGGCCTTCCTGAGCAAGGACACCAGGCCAGAACAAGGTCAAATGAGTTCAGTGGAAAGGCATAGAAGGTAAGACTTTTATAATGTGTTACTCCTGCATTTTACAAATAGGGAAACTGAGGCCTGGAGGGGGAAAGACAGGTTATATACTCAGCCAATGACAGAACTGAACTAGGGACCAAGTCTCCTGGCTTCCAATCCATGGCTCTCACCTCCCAGTTTCTAAATTCAGACTGTTTTCAAACTAACTGTATAGATCATCTGGTCAACTTGCTCACATACAAACGGGAAACCAAGTCCTAGACAGGGGTCTGTCTCATGTGTTTCACTGTCTCCAGTGAAAAGGAGCTCAGTGTTACATTTGCACACATTTGCTGATTGTAATAAGGAGATAGAATTGAGGTTTGACATTGCCCTTCCTTGAAGAAGCTTATAGTTCAGTTGCACAAAAGAAACAAATTGAAAATAGGCAGCAAAATGGTAGTAATGAACACTTGTTATGCACAGCTCAAATACATTCCTCAGAGTCCCCCTAATGTACCCCATTACTTCATGCCTTTTTGCTTTTGTTCACAGAGACCCTTTCCCAATGCCTAATCAACTCTCATACATTCTTCAAGACCCCAGAAAATCTTCCCAACCCCTCCCCTGACGCACACAACCATAACTAAGTCCCTCTTTCCTCCATGTCCCACTCTACCCTTCTATCTCATGGCATTTATCACTCTGAATGGTTCCTTTTTCACTTGTCTGTCTGTTCACCTTGGAATCACTCTTTGGAAACACCAGTGCCCAGAGCACTGTCTGGCAAAGACTAGAATCTCAGCAAAGAGAAGCTAAATGGATGAGTATGAAACTGATTTACTGTGGAGTATCAGTACGTTAGGGTATATACCTGGAATAGTTTATTTTTTCCAATAACTGCTACCAACTGTACTTGGTTAAACCCCTCTTTTTCCTTCTGGGTAGCAGGCCACCTTAACAAATTCTCAGTCTGAGGCCACAACTTTTCAGTCACTTTCAGTTATTAGAACAGTTTCATTTGAGTTTTTTAGGATCCAATTCTATTTGCTTTTTTTTTTTTTTTCATTCTTGTTTGATTCAAATCTCTTCCTACCCCATCCCGTCATTTCCTGCCCCTCACTTCTACCACCCAGATCAAGCATCTGACTCTAGCTGGGGTGGGAGGGGCAGGGTCTGCTCTCACTCACTTCCTTCTTCCTCTTCCACTGCTCCAATGTTAGGGTACGAGGAAGGAGGGAAGAGGAAGTGGACCCATAGGGTGATGGCTCACAGTGAGATGTTGTTGTTCAGTCACCCAGTTGTGTCCAAATCTTTGTGACCCCATGGACTGCAGCATGCCAGATCTTCTTGTCCCTCAATATCTTCCAGAGTTTGGCCAAGTTCACGTTCATTGCATCAGTGATGCTGTCCAGCCATCTCATCCTCTGACACCCTCTTCTCCTTCTGCCCTCAATCTTTCCCAGAATCTGGGACTTCTCCAATGAGTTGTCCATTTGCATCAGATGACCCAAATACTGGAGCTTCAGCTTCAGCATCAATCCTTCCAGTGAAAATTCAGGGTTGATCTCACTTAAGATTGACTGGTTTGATCTCCTTTCTGTCCAAGGGACTTTCAGGAGTCTTCTCCAACACCACAGTTCAAAGGCATCAATTCTTTGGTGTTCTGCCTTCTTTACAGTCCAGCTTTCACAACCATGCATGACCACTGGGAAGACCATAGCCTTGACCTTTGTCAAGGTATATATGGTCCATATATGGACCTTTGTCAGCAGAGTAATGTCTCTGCTTTTAAACACACTGTCTAGGTTTCTCGTCGTTTTCCTGCCAGGAAGCAACTGTCTTCTGATTTCATGGCTGCAGTCACTGTCTGCAGTGATTTTGGAGCCCAAGAAGAGGAAATCTGTCACAATGAAATAGTCCTCTTCTAAGTATACCTTAGCCACTGACCCAGTTTGTTGTTTGTGGGATCCTTATGGGTTGTGGGGAGGCTCTCATAAACCTGGTAATGAGGAGCCTCCCCAAGTAGCTCCCCTATGCACTGGAGATCCCCACTGAGATATGCCTCATTATTGGTTGACACCCTCACATCCTGGTCTCACAACTCAATCCCCTGACACCTCTCACTATATAGGACCCTCAATCTCATCTAGTCTCTGTGGGCCCCTCACGCCCAGAGGCCTGTGAGCACATTTGAGACCTGACTGGGGCAGAGAAGCTGACCTTGCCCCTTTTGTTTGAACACCATCTGTCTCTCCTTAGTTTTTCCAGTGCTACACCAGAGCCAGGCCAAGTAGTTAAGTGGAGAGGCTACCCTTTCTACAAGGCCTTGTCTCAGGGAGGGAAAATTCTTTGTCTCCTCCAGGGAATTGGGATGAAAAGTAACAGCTTTCCCCTCTCCCAATCCTCTTCTAGGGATAAGAGGTCAGAGTGGGACTGATTTTCTAACCAGGAGACTCTTAGCCAGCAGTGGTCATCCTGACTCCTGGTCACCCCACCTAGAGTATGGAGAACAGAGATTACTGCTTCATTTTATAAATGAAGAATTTGAGATCAAAACATGCTGGTGAATGGAGGTAGTGACTTAAAATGTAGGGACTTGCTGTCTTTTTTCTAAGCTATGAACTTCAGTTGTCAATTTCTGGGGGACAAAATGATCCACTTTGCACCTCACTTTCTCCTGCACACTATTTCCTAGAATTGAGGCTAGCACAAGAGAGGTTCAGAAAAGAGTGATTCCCAGGAGATAATCAGGGGAAACTTCCTGAAGGTAACAGTCTGAAGTTGAACCTTAAAGACTAGACAGAATTAGAATTATGGCCTAGCCATGGGAAAGGAGAAAAATAATGGTTATGACATTTTACAGGAGACAGAACAGAGCTTAGCATATAGTGGACACTCAATAAACAGCCCAATTAAATGGATCCACTTGCAGCTGGCTCAGACAGTAAAAAATCCACCTGCAATGCAGGAGACCTGGGTTCAATCCCTGGGTTGGGAAGATCCCCTGGAGGAGGGCATGACAACCGACTCCAATATTCTTGCCTGGAGAATCCCCATGGACAGAGGGCAGAGGATCCTGGCAGGCTACAGTCCATGGAGTCACAAAGAGTCAGACATGACTGAGTGACTAAGCACAGCACAGCGCCTGCAGCTGGAAGTTCTCTCAAGAAAAAAGTAAAATTGCAAGGACTGTGCAACCAGATTGATTGAATTCAGATCACCACCCTCCCATGATTTTGCATCTTCAATAAGTCATTTGACTTCTCTAAGTCTTTATTTCCTCATCTGGAAAAAAAAAAAAACAGGATATTAAAACCATTTAGAGGATTGTTATAAGGATTAAGAAAGTGGGTGGCACATTGTAGCTGAGAAAATGCCATGTGTCCACCAAATAGGTTTATTTTCTCCCTGGGCACACAGCTTCATTTCAATTCCCAGTTCCCACAAGGAAACCTGTACTGAATTTTACCCAATCCTGCTGCTACTGCTAAGTCACTTCAGTCATGTCTGACTCTGTGCAACCCCATAGAAGGCTGCCCACCAGGCTACCCTGTCCCTGGGATTCTCCAGCCAAGAACAGTGGAGTGGGTTGCCATTTCCTTCTCCAATGCATGGAAGTGAAAAGTGAAAGTAAAGTCGCTCAGCCGTATCTGACTCTTAGTGACCCCATGGACTGCAGCCCACCAGGCTCCTCCATCCATGGGATTTTCCAGGCAAGAGTACTGGAGTGGGTTGCCATTGCCTTCTCTGTTTAGCCAATGGAATATGGACAAAAGTGAGGCATACTACTTTCAGGCTTGGCCTTAAATCCACCATGTACCTTCCGTGTTTCTTTTATTCACCTTTGTCAGTGAGGCTAAAAGGGAAAGAGTCTAGGAAAATAAAGTTAGTATAGAGCTGTTCCCAAGAGCCACCTGGCCAACTTCTGACTATGATGGGCAAGGAATAAACTTTTCTTGTTTAATCCACTGAGATTTGAAGGTTGTGTGTTTCAGTAGCAAGCAATAATACCTCAACCAACACACACATAGAAAGTGCTTGGTAAATATTGGCCATTATCACTGATAATATTTTATAGTTTATAAGAAGTTTGTAAGTAGCTGATTATCACAGAACCCTTGTGAATGGAGTATGGAGAACAGAGATTACTGCTCCATTTTATAAATGAAGAATTTGAGATCAAAGCATGTTGGTAAATGGAGGAACCCACTAACCACACATAAGCAAGGATGTCACATAAACAAGACCAGAAGCACTATATGCAACTCAAACCCCTCTTACCCTGCATGCCCCTGAATACCTGTTCTACTGGGCTGCATAAAGCACTAGCTGCCCTGGTATCCATCCAGGTTAGAGGGTGATAGCAATCTTTGAGTCAGTGGCAGGATACAAAGAATTACTAATTCCTGACAAGGCTTGTGCAAGGGCAGGCAGACAGATACTAGAGCCAGGTGAGCTGACATCATCACTCATTCAGAAGCCCACATGCCACCATGGAAAGAACAAGGAGATGTGAATTCTAATGCTGGCTCTGTCACCATCTTGCTGAGTGACTCTGGGCAAGTCACTGTGATCTCAGGACCACAGTTCTGAGTCAAAGTATATAGAGTAACATCAGGACAGACGGAGTAGCCTTGCCCCAGAGGTCTGGGGCCCCCTGGTTACAGGTTGGGCAGAGAGTTCCCCACCTCTAGGAGACCTTGGGAATCCCCTCAGAGCTCCCCTGAGATTAGGCCAGCTCCACCCCTTACCGCAACCACACAAAGCTGCTCACTCTCCAAAATCCCAGCCAAAAAGCACCTGCCACCAAAACAAGTGGCCTGCCATTCCAGCAAGGGGCAAGAGCTGGAAACAAACGGTGTTTTGTCTAAATAACTGTTTCCACAGCAGTTCCCTCTCCAAGAGGGATTTTTGTTATTATTATTATGCTTGTTCACTAAATATTTCCAATACAGTTAACAAATGCCTCCATCTGAGGAATCAGCTGCCCTCAGACTGCCAACTCTGGTGAATTACCACCTGTCAAGGGAGGGACCTGAGCACCAGAGACTACACCGTGAGACCCCAAGAGGGGACAGCTTTGCAAAAGATCACCTATAGACCAGAGACAGGACCAAAATGAGGAAACAGGTTATCTTGACCCTGAGAGCTGTGTCAAGCTAATAATTGTTACTAATATTTGTGTTATCATATTGTTAGTACCACTGTTACTATTTTAGAACAGATAGACCTAAGTTTAAATCCTGACCCTCCACTCATTAACCACATGCCCCTCTTTAAGTCTCAGTTTTCTCATCTACAAAATGGGTAAATAATCTCCATCATCTCAGGAAGATCAAATGAAAAAAAAATATGTTAAGTGCCTGGCCTGATCATTCTTGTGCTTAGTCGCTTAGTCACATCTGACTCTTTGCAACCCCATGGACTGTAGCCCACCAGGCTCCTCTGTCCATGGGATTCTCCAGGTAAGAATACTGGAGTGGGTAGCCTATCCCTCTCCAGGGGATATTCCCAACCGAATCAAACTGGGGTCACCTGCATTGCAAGTGGATTCTTTACCAGCTAAGCTACCAGGGAAGCCCATTCTTAACTAACATTTAAACACAAGTGGGAAATGTCTCAGAAGGAAAAAGAGCATTTTGGATAAGGGCACAGATGTAGAGCTGGATTGCCAGGGTTTGAGCCTAGCTTTTCTACTTATTAGTGTCTTGCCCTTAGACAAGCTACTTAACTCCTGGAGCCTTGATTTCCTTCATGTTCTAAATGGGGATGATGATGGTGTTGGTGATCATATGTATATTGTAGGATTAGAGATGCATGCAGTAAGTACTATACAAGTGCTATCGATTGTTATTTCCAATTTTGCCTCACTCCTGTTCAGGTTTTAAAGAATTTTCACATTAACCTCTCATTGTGGCCTGGAAGGTGGGAGGGCAAAAATTATTCTACACATTTACAGAGGAGACAGGAGACTCAGAGATGCCTAGAGACTTGTCCAGGTCACATAATCAGGAGGAGGAAGAGCTTGGTCTTGAATTCAGTGTTCCAGTTGTGAGTCCTGATCTCTTCCTGGCCTCTGACAACAGGCGGCCTAGGCCATAGAGCAGAGCGAGGAGGGAGGCCCCTGCCCCTTTCCACCAGCTTCAGCTCCATTCTGTGCCAGGCACCAGTGGTTGAAAGTGGACCTAGTGAACTGAGGAAATGAGTTAGAACAGGTAATGCTGCATGGTTGGCTCCTAAAGTGGGCAGGGGAAGGAGAAGGCAATAATTCTGACTGGATTGATTTTGCCTGTAGAGCCACTAACTTCATGCCTCCCACTTGGTTAGGAGCAAAGCCAAGTGCAGCTGCAGGTCCTTGCAGCCTGCTGCCTCTACCGCTGATGTTAGAAGAGAGGCGGTCACCACTGAGAGGAGGCCAGACTGGGCTGGGGCAAGAGTGAGACAAGAAGAGAGGGACTCAACCCCAGGATGGTGTGAGGGCCTCCCTAAATTTTGTACCGTAGGCTTCTAACTTACCTTACCACTCCTGACCCTGAGCAGAGAAAAGGTCCCACACAGAATGGGGATCAGGACCGCTGAGTCCAAGTCCTGGCTCTGCTGCTCACCAGACTGTGGACCTAGGCAACTGGTTTTACCAATTCCCAGAAATAGGGGTGTGCATCCCTACAATGAAGGACTGAAGGGTGACATGTGGCCTAGATAGGAGGCTGAGCTCTCACAGTGGATGGCAGCCTTTAGTCACCACCTGCTTTGCAAACAGACTTGCTCTCTGCTCCCTCCCAAAGTCAAGGCACATTGAGCTCCCCATTCTCCTCCTCACTCCTCCCCTCCATTGCCCAGCCTGCATATTCACACTTAGTCCAGCCCCCACACCTTTACACAGGCTGCTACCCCTCCTCACCTCCACCCTAGGCCACTAGAATCGTCTTCTTCTCATCCCTGATCGTCCCATTCTTCTATTTCTCCTCTAAATATCAAGTCCCATCTTGCACCCTTGGCTCCACAGGACACACAAGAGTGAACACAAAGACAAGGCCATGTAAGGACATAGCAAGAACATGGCCACCTACAAGCCAGAAAAATAGGCCTCACCAGAAACCAACCTTGCCAGCACATTGACCATGGACTTGCAGCTTCCAGAACTGTGAGAAAATGAATGTCTGTTGTTGAAGCCACCCAGTCTGCGTATTCTGTGGCAGCCCTAGCAGACTGATGTAGAAGGCCTGTGTTACTGTTCATTTGTGATCTGGGCTGGTCACTTCCCTTCTCCAAGACTATTTCTACAGCTGATAAACAAAGAAAGCTCTGCTGAGGGAAACTCAGGAATGTCTTCACAGAGAAGGTGATTATCAACATAGAGTAGGTGCTGGCAGGAAGGGTGACATCCAGCAGAGGGAGGGCACCCAGCAATGCCACGAAGGCTTGAAACAGCCTGTCCTAAACCACCAGGTGAGTTTTCATCTGAAAGAGCCGTGCATGATGAAGCTGGAGCATGCAGGGCCAGAGGACAGGGGGGGTGGGGAACGGGGTGGGCGGGACCTGCTAAGCTGTACAAAGGGCCAAGTTCTCATTGCTGAGGGCAAAAGACATCCACTGAATCTTGAGTAGGGCAGTGGCATGGTTTATGTTTTAAAAGGGTCGCTCTGGCTGGCATGTGGAATCCGGATTGCATCTGCAGAGAGGAGGCTGCTCTGGGCTCCCTGACATGGGGTGGTGGTCTGGACTAGTGCAGTCAGAGGAGGAACAGGGTGAGTGACAGTAGCAGAATGAATGGACTAGATATGGTGTTGTCTGGACGAAGAGGGAGGAAGAGGGATACTGTTCCCCATCTTCCAATTGGGCAGCTGCTGGGTGGGGCTGGTCCGAGGTGGAGGGGGGCCTGTGGATGTGGAGGTGCTTTTCCACACTGAGGGCGGGGCTGTAGACCACCCCAGCACCAGCACCACATGACATGTGTTCAATAAACATTGGCTCAATAAATAAATGTGAGGAAACAAAATGGTAAGGTTGTCACCTTGGCTACACTCTTGGTCTGAAACTGGGCTCCCTATCCATGAAACTGGCAATCCTCCTCATTACCCCTTTGACCCTCCCAACCAGCCACAACCAAGTAAGACCAGAATTAGGATCACGTGCTGTGGGAGGGACACTCACACTCAGTACTTCATACGACCCCTGCAAGGACCATCCTAGGTAGGAAGATCACCCCCACTTTGGACGGGAGGAAACTGGGGCTCAGAAGAGTTAGCAACTGGCTTAAGGCCACCTGGGCTACTCCATCCCACAGCCTCCTGTCTCCTTGAGGGCTGTGAACTCTCCACCTTTGATAGAGAACAAGAATAAATTCCTAGAAGTCATCTGCTACACCATTTAGCTGAAAAGTATTAATATTTCTTTAAAAATTATTCTGTCATCTTCTTTCTTCATATTTCAGAGTCTTGGGCCACAGCTTTTAACTTAATCTGCTGGAAAATATAGCCTGGCCATGTATCCTGTCCCTCTGATCTGAGGCATGGCTCTCAACCACAAATTATTTCCACTTCTCATTAATAATATTCATTCATCATATCATATTCAGGGCCCACTTATCCTTCCTGAGGCATATAATTAGAATAAAACTGGAAATTTAAAGTATCAGAACTTCCTCTGATCTGCCCCTTATTGTCAGCTGGGGAAACTAAGGCCCAGAGAGGAAAAAAGACTGGTCGAGCCACACAGCCACTCAGAGGCAAAGCTGGGCTTTGAACCCCAGTCTTTCAGCTCTGCAATCAGTTTTCTTCCCACAGCCCCTGCCTCGTCTCAATGAAGTCAGAAGCCAGCAGGTCACCCTTGTGGGCCAGTTCACTGCCTTCTTTGAGATAGATTTTCTGTGGCTTGATTCCTGAGGTTCTGAGCTGTCACTGAACTCTCCTTTTACTCACTTCTGATTAAAAAGAAAAAGAAAAGAGCTATGCAGCAGAACCACATGCTGGCACTCTGGTATGAAGAGCCCAAGGAACAAGAAAAGGTGAGTGGAAAGTGAGTTGGGACAGCTAGGGGGCAGGGGACAGGGGTGGAAAGGAAGGATTCAAAGATCAATGAAATAAGTGAACCCATATTTTTGAACATCTGCTCTTGCCATGCACTAGGCTAGACAAGATGCCTTCCTTTCCTCATTTAACCCTCAAGTCAACACTATTGAGTGGATTTCCTTCTTTTTTGGATTTCCTTCCAACCTAGGTTACTACAGAGCACTGCACAGAGTTCCCTGTACTCTACACTATTTTCTTCATTAGCTATCTGTTTTATACACGGTACCATCATGTATGTATGTCAGTCCCAGTTTCCCAATTCAACCCATTCCCCCTTGGAATCCATACATTTGTTCTCTGCATCTGTGCCTTTATTTTTGCTTTGTAAATAAAATCATCCATGCCATTCTTTTTTTCAGATTCCACAAAAATGTGTTAATATACGGCATTTGTTTTTCTCTTTCTGACTTACTTCACTCTATATTGATAGTCTCTAGGTCCATCCACATCTCTACAAATGACCAAATTTCATTCCTTCTTATCTGCCCCTAAGTATTGTGATTTGGGTAGTTTGAGCAGGGACCCAGGAATCTATTTCTAAATAAATGCTGAAACTGATTCCAATTCACAGTAGGAGTTAAAAGCAAGAGGACCCCCCTTGAAATATCCTTTGACTCCCACCTCCACCTCAAGTCCTAGTGAGGAGTGTGGAAAAGTTACCACCCTGGTATGAGTTGGAGGGCTCTGTATCTTTCAAACAAGGGTTTTCCCTAAGATCAGATCAGATCAGATCAGTTGCTCAGTTGTGTCCAACTCTTTGTGACCCCATGAATCCCAGCACACCAGGCCTCCCTGTCCATCACCAACTCCCAGAGTTCACTCAGACTCACGTCCATCGACTCAGTGATGCCATCCAGCCACCTCATCCTCTATCATCCCCTTCTCCTCTTGCCCCCAATCCCTCCCAGCATCGGAGTCTTTTCCAATGAGTCAACTCTTCGCATGAGGTGGCCAAAGTACTGGAGTTTCAGCTTTAGCATCATTCCTTCCAAAGAACACCCAGGGCTGATCTCCTTCAGAATGGACTGGTTGGATCTCCTTGCAGTCCAAGGGACTCTCAAGAGTCTTCTCCAACACCACAGTTCAAAAGCATCAATTCTTCGGTGCTCAGCCTTCTTCACAGTCCAACTCTCACATCCATACATGACCACAGGAAAAACCATAGCCTTGACTAGACGGACCTTTGTTGGCAAAGTAATGTCTCTGCTTTTGAATATGCTATCTAGGTTGGTCATAACTTTCCTTCCAAGGAGTAAGCGTCTTTTAACTTCATGGCTGCAGTCACCATCTGTAGTGATTTTGGAGCCCAGAAAAATAGTCTGACACTGTTTCCACTGTTTCCCCATCTATTTCCCATGCAGTGATGGGACCGGATGCCATGATCTTCATTTTCTGAATGTTGAGCTTTAAGCCAACTTTTTCACTCTCCACTTTCACTTTCATCAAGAGGCTTTTGAGTTCCTCTTCACTTTCTGCCATAAGGGTGGTGTCATCTGCATATCTGAGGTTATTGATATTTCTCCCAGCAATCTTGATTCCAGTTTGTGTTTCTTCCAGTCCAGCGTTTCTCATGATGTACTCTGCATAGAAGTTAAATAAACAGGGTGACAATATATAGCCTTGACATACTCCTTTTCCTATTTGGAACCAGTCTGTTGTTCCATGTCCAGTTCTAACTGTTGCTTCCTGA
>NW_011494605.1:3406855-3420066 GCF_000754665.1 Bison bison bison
ACGGTTCACATATTGCTGAAGCCTGGCTTGGAGAATTTTCAGCATTACTTTACTAGCGTGTAAGATGAGTGCAATTGTGCGGTAGTTTGAGCATTCTTTGGCATTGCCTTTCTTTGGGATTGGAATGAAAACTGACCTTTTCCAGTCCTGTGGCCACTGCTGAGTTTTCCAAATGTGCTGGCATATTGAGTGCAGCACTTTCACAGCATCATCTTTCAGGATTTGGAATAGCTCAACTGGAATTCCATCACCTCCACTAGCTTTGTTCATAGTGATGCTTTCCAAGGCCCACTTGACTTCAAATTCCAGGATGTCTGGCTCTAGGTCAGTGACCACACCATCGTGATTATCTGGGTCATGAAGATCTTTTTTGTACAGTTCTTCTGTGTATTCTTGCCATCTCTTCTTAATATCTTCTGCTTCTCTTAGGTCCATATCATTTCTGTCCTTTATCGAGCCCATCTTTGCATGAAATGTTCCTTTGGTATCTCTGATTTTCTTGAGGAGATCCCTAGTCTTTCCCATTCTGTTGTTTTCCTCTATTTCTTTGCATTGATTGCTGAAGAAGGCTTTCTTATCTCTTCTTGCTATTCTTTGGAACTCTGCATTCAGATGTTTATATCTTTCCTTTTCTCCTTTGCTTTTCACTTCTCTTCTTTTCACAGCTATTTGTAAGGCCTCCCCAGACAGCCATTTTGCTTTTTTGTGTTTCTTTTCTATGGGAATGGTCATGATCCCTGTCTCTTGTACAATGTCACGAACCTCATTCCATAGTTCATCAGGCACTCTATCTATCAGACCTAGGCCCTTAAATCTATTTCTCACTTCCACTGTATAATCATAAGGGATTTGATTTAGGTCATACCTGAATGGTCTAGTGGTTTTCCCTACTTTCTTAAATTTAAGTCTGAATTTGGCAATAAGGAGTTCATGGTCTGAGCCACAGTTAGCTCCTGTTCTTGTTTTTGCTGACTAAGCCTGTGAGAATTCAGGTTTAATTATTCTTTAGCTCTAAGAGACTAAGATTCTCCAGTTCTGTGATTTTTGCCCAGAGGTCTGGCTCAGCAGGGGATGGAGGTACACCCTGCAGTTTCCTGCTAAGAGGTAAAGAGAAGGCAGGCAGAACAGGCTTGGGGCAGTGAAAATGGCCTTACCAATCTGTTATACCATTTGATGAACATCTAGCTAACTTAGCATAAGTATTTAATAAATACTTGTAGAGTGAATAAAATATTTGTCAGAGTTACAAGTGTTGGAAACCCAGTTGAAATTTGCGGAGATAAAGAAGGGAAGGATACGGAGTGTCCCTTGTGAATGAGGTGCGGCTGGGCCTCAGGAAGCACAGCAGCCAGGGTCTCAGATAGTTCCAGGTCTTCCTGTCACCCATCTTGCCCTCTTTCAGCATGTCAGCATCATTCCACCCAAGAAAATCATGCTTTCCCCTATATAGCATGAAAAATGACAACCTACTTCTACCAAGCCTCACATCTAACAACTCCTGCTCTCACCAAAGACCTAGGATTTCCTTCCTCTTATTCCAATTTGAAAAATCCCTAAGACGCCCTCCAACTGGCCCAGCTGAATCAGGGATGCACCTCTGACCAAGTGGGTAAGATTACATAGCACATACCCTGTTCCTAGAGAAAAGGAAAGGTCCATATAGTCAAAGCTATGGTTTTTCCAGTAGTCATGTATGGATATGAAAGTTGGACTATAAAGAAGGTTGAGTGCTGAAGAATTGAGGCTTTTAAACTGTGGTGTTGGAGAAGACTCTTGAGAGTCCCTTGGACTGCAAGATCAAACCAGTCAATCCCTAAAGGAAATCAATTCTGAATATTCATTGGAAGGACTGGTGCTGAAGCTGAAGTTCCAAAACTTCAGCCACCTGATGCGAACAGCCAGCTCACTGGGAAAGACCCTAAGGCTGGGAAAGATTGAAGGCAAAAGGAGAAGGGGTGGCAGAGGATAAAATGGTTGGATATCATCACAGACTCAATAGATATGAACTTGAGCAAATTCCAGAAAATACTGGAGGACAGAGGAGCCTGGCATGCTGCAGTCCATGGAGTTGCAAAGAGTCAGACATAACTTGGACACTGAACAACAAAAATGAATCAGGCAGTTACTTCTTTTGGTGACTATTATAAAAAAAATTTTTATTTGAGTGTTTTCCATTGTAAAGCATAGTAGAGTCAACTTTCCATTTTCACATTGTATTGTTTGGTCCTCAAAAGAGCCCTGATTTGGGATGGTAAAAGGAGCATTCTTTACTGTCTGACAGAAGAAGAAAAAAAAACAAACTGAGGCTCAAAGAGGTTAAGCAAGGCCCAAGTTAGGTTCAAGGGCTGGGACTAGACCACATGCCTTCTGACTCCTGGTCACATATTTGATGAGCAAAAAAAAAGATAAACATACAACAACAGTAATCACTGCCATTTATAAGTGCCAAGCCCTTTACATCAATTATTACATTAAATTCCAACTACCCTATAAGTATTATTTCCATTCTCATTTTATAGATAAGAAATTTGAAACATAGAGTGTTTCTGTGGCTTGCTAAAAATTAGCTCAGAAAGGACAAAGCCAGGATTGGATCTGTGATGCTTCCAATGTGAAAACCTGAGCCCCTTCTCCTGCCACATGCTGCTAAAAGAACATATTATCAGTGTCAGGTAATTTTGGAAATGCCAGAAAGTTCCTCAGCTTAAAACCCTCACCCCGATTTGCCAATTACAAAAGTTCAGCATTCCTACTTGTATAGCACAGAAAACTATATTCAGTACCCTATGATAAACCATAATGGAAAAGAAGAATTTTTAAAAATGTATATATATATATATATATGTATAACTGAATCACCTCACTCTGCAGCAGAAATTATAAATCAATCATACTTCAATAAAATAAAAAGTTGAAATTGAAGAACAGAAAACAAATGTTCAGCATTCCTTCCAATTAATGTTTATAATTCTTTGAGCCCAAGTCTGTTCCTGCTGCTGCCACTGCTACTAAGCCACTTTAGTCGTGTCCGACTCTGTGTGACCCTATGGACAGCAGCCCACCAGACTCCTCTGTCAAAGGGATTCTCTAGGCAAGAATACTGGAGTGGGTTGCCATTTCCTTCTCCAAGTCTGCTCCTGTTCAGGTGCATATATGCCAGAAAGAGGAGTAATCATCCTAAGCCAATGATTATGCAAGTACAGTCCAAGTACAGTCCCTGGACCCGCATCACCTGGGAGCTTGTTAGAAAAGCACATTCCAGGACCCCACCCCAGACCTACCTTAACGGGTTGAATTGTGTCCTCCTCAAATTCACATGCTGAAGCCCTAACTCTTCAGCATGTAGAATGTGACTATATTTGGAGATGGGCTTCCCAGGTAAAGAACCTGTGGTAAAGAACCTGTCTGCCAGTGCAGGAGATGTAAGGGACGCAGGTTCCATCCCTGGATCGGGAAGATCCCCTGGAGGAGGGCATGGCAGCCTACTCCAGTATTCTTGCCTGGAGAATCCCATGGACAGAGGAGCCTGGTGGGCTACAGTCCATGAGGTCACAAAGAATCAGACACTGAAGCAACTTAGCACACACACACATATCTGGAAATAGGGTCTTTAAAGCAGTAATTAAGGTTAAGTGAAGTCGTTGGAGCGGCCCCTGATCTCATATGCCTGGTGTCCTTGTAAGAAGAAGAGATTAGGGCACAGACACACACAAGGGAGGAGCACATGAGGACACCAGAGGAAGACGGCCATCTATGAACCAAGGAGAGAGGCCCTCAGAAGAAACCAACCCTGTCAACATCTTGATCTCAGGCTTCTAGCCTCCAAAAAAGTAAGAAAATAAATTTCTCTTGCTTAAGCTCCCCTGGCTTGTGGTGGTTTCTTATGGCAGTGCCAGATAACTAATACACCAACTAAATCAGAAATTCTGGGGCCTAGCAGTTTGAGTTTTAACAAGCCCTCTAGGTGATTCCGATGCACACTCAGTGTGAGAACCACTTCTCTAAGCCATAATCAGACATGTATACCTCTCTGTTGCTAGGATGTATGAATACAAGCCTGGACCTGCCTTCAGCTGTGGTTCTAGCCTGGTGGGGGCAGCCTGTCTGAGAGAATGCAGTCAGATGCAAAGAGAAGCAAAGATGAAACTTGGAAAGGGAGAGAGAGAGAGAGAGCAACAGGGAGCAAAGATGGAAGAAATAGATGACAGTGTTCAAGTTCATAGAAGGCCACTCTGGGATACCCCTGACCAGCTCACTCCAAAGTTTTGACACTTAAAAGACATCTTTGTCAGTTTCATGTCTGTAAATAGAGTATATGCTCCCAACAGATAGGCCCTGGTTCATTTCCCCTACATTCTCCACAGCTCTGAGCAACAGGATCATAGAATAACAGATGTCTTCGAAGTAACTGTTGCCTGGTGAACGCTCACAAAACCACTCCTCCTTGCCATCCTTGCGGCCGTGGCTGAGTGCTGGCCTCATCGACTCCTGCCTAAAACCCTACAACAGCCCCTAACTGGTTTTCTACATTCAATCTCTCCTCCTCACCCTCCCACATCCTTCTACCTTGCAGTGGAGGGACCCAATTAATCCCTGGCACTCTGTGACCATGCCACTGCCCTGATGACCCCCCTTTCCAGTAGCTCCCCACAGTCTTCCGATCCTTCAGGAGCTGTTTCGTTAACTCCTCCCCCAAGTCCTAACCATTGACCCTTGCTCATATGGGTGGGTGCACCTCTTAGCCCCCAGCACCTGGGACAGAGACCAGCTAGCTAGCCCCCAAATCCATTTTGCCTTCCTTCTGGGAACACATCTAGACTGTATTACCCAAACTCCCTTGCAGCTCACCATATCTATGTGTCTAGCCAATGAAATGTAAGAGGAAGTGATATGCGTCACTTCCAAATTTGGCCCATAAAAACTTCCTGTGTGGGAACTTTCCTGGTGGTCTAGTGTTAAGAATCTGCCTTGCAGTGGGAGGTGCTCGGGTTCTATCCCTGATTAGGGAACCAAGATTTCACATACTGAGGAGCAACTAGAGAGTCTGTGAGCTGCAACAAAAGATCCTACATACCGCAACTAAGACCTGACATAGCCGATATACAAATATTTTTTAATAACACCTGCATGACCCTCTATACTCTTTTCCCCCATCTACCAGCTGGAGGTCAACACCCAGGGTGACCTTGGCAGATGCAGAGAAGGTTGTAGAGCCTGGATTAATACTGGTGAGGTTCAGAGTACCCCTCCTCCCCCACTGTCACTAACTGAACTTTACATGAGCAAGAAATTAACACCTATTATGTTAAGCTATTGACTTTTTAGAGTTTTGTCTGTTATAGCATCTGGTGTTAAGCAGAAACCATGGCCTGGATCATTGCAGACTTGTTTGGGGCCCCAAAAGAGACTTGCTGTGTCTCTCTGTTCACGCTGCTTCATCATCTTGTCCAATCCCATCCACTCTTCAAGTCTAGCTCTGGTCTCCCCTCCTCCGCAGTGACTTCCCTCACCCCTCTATGCCCCATACCCCAGGCTCAGTGGATCCTCCTCTCTTTGCACCATGGACTCGCTAACATTTATTGAGCACTCACTATGTGCAAGGCTCTGTGCTTAGGCTTTATAATCATTAACTTTTTGAATCCTCATCACCATGAGAAGTGGATGCAACCATTCTCCCCATTTTAGAGATGAAGCATGGAGGACTAAGTGACTTGCCCA
Source organism: Bison bison bison (assembly GCF_000754665.1). NCBI lineage: Eukaryota > Metazoa > Chordata > Mammalia > Artiodactyla > Bovidae > Bison > Bison bison. The sequence goes on from NW_011494605.1 coordinate 3,412,574, forward strand.
AGATCACACAGCTAGTAAGTGGCAAAGTTAGGATTTCAACTCATGAAGATTGGCTCCAGAGGCCCCACTTTTTTTTCTTAACTTTACATGGTGACACAATACTGCCTCTCCATACCCCCATTATTTTTCTCACATCTGGTAATACTGTCTCCTATGATGATATTTGTAAGTGCAAATTAAATATAATGTGATCCTTTAATTAGAGGGCACAGTGTACACTGAGCAAATCGTGGTTGGTTATAACACAGTGGAGAGGAAGAGTCTGCTACAGGGGAATCAGTGGGGGTGGGGGAGTGGAGGGGGTTGGGGACTACAGTCCTGATGTCTCTAGGATGCTTCCTTAGAGGGGCTTGGCCCTTTGTTTCTCTGGCAGTGAACAGTCAAAGCAAAGGAAGGAGAGAGGAATCTGTCCTAGGACAATATCGCAGTGATAGAAAAAGAAAGGCTGTTCATGTTAAGCAAAAGGGTGGGGATGTCTAAGGATGGATTTGCTCTGTGATGTTCAGGTTTTACAGCCATACACTTATAGCTGTAAAAGCACCTTTATTATTGATGTTCCTAAAGGAAAAATAACTTTGGAATGGCAAGTCTGAAACTGCCTAGCCCTTAACCTCTTTCTCCCCATTGAGGCAATTGTCTCTATGATTTCACTTTTTATAACATAGGATTTTTCAGATGCAACCTCTGCATCCTAATAGAACACAGCACACCACTGGTGTCTGTTGGGATGTCAGTTCCCACAGCTCAGTGCCCTGAGGGCAAGACCTGGTCAGCTCCATTGCTGGGACCTTAGCAGCTGGCACAGAGTCTGGCATGGTCTCTGCCACCACCACCGTCCTTCCTGAGATCCCAATCTTCCTCTCTCTTCTCTGTCATACCTTTTGGCAAATAAAGCGTCACTAGCTGGTCTGACCCACCTGCTCTATCTCCTGCACTCCTATCTACTGTTACTGCAAACCACAGTGCCCAGAGCCCGTCAGCATGTGAAACCCCAGCACATGCCAGCACACACTGCACCACCACTATTATAAAACTCGCAGTAGCCCAAATAGACCTGGGTTCAAACCCCAGCTCTACTACTTCATAGCTCAAAGATTTGCAGCCTCTCCAAGCCTCAGCTTCTACATCTGTAAAATGGAGACAAAAAAATACCTAGTGCTCAGGGTTGTTGTGAAGATTCAGTTCGGTTCAGTCACTCAGTCGTGTCCGACTCTTTGTGACCCCATGGACTGCAGCACGTGACTGCAGCTGTCCATCACCAACTCCCAGAGCTTGCTCAAACTCAGGTACATCGAGTCAGTGATGCCATCCAACCATCTCCTCCTCTGTCGTCCCCTTCTTCCCCTGCCCTCAATCTTTCCCAGCATCAGGGTCTTTTCAAATGAATCAATTCTTCACATCAGGTGCCCAAAGTATTGGAGCTTCAGCTTCAGCATCAGTCCTTCCAATGAATATTCATGATTGATTTCCTTTAGGATTGACTGGTTGGATCTCTTTGCAGTCCAAGGGACTCTGAAGAGTCTTCTCCAACACCACAGTTTAAAAGCATCAATTCTTCAGTGCTCAGCTTTCTTTATAGTCCAACTCTCACATCCATAAATGACTATTGGAAAAACCATAGCTTTGACTAGATGGACTTTTGTTGGCAAAGAAATGTCTTTGCTCTTTAATATGCTATCTAGGTTGGTCATAGCTTTTCTTCCAAGGAGCAAGCATCTTTTAATTTCATGGCTGCAGTCACCATCTACAGTGATTTTGGAGCCCAAGAAAATAAAATCTGTCACTGTTTCCATTGCTTCCCCATCTATTTACCATGAAGTGATGGAACTGTATACCATGATCTTCATTTTTAGAATGTTGAGTTTTAAGTCAGCTTTTTCACTCTCCTCCTTCACTTTCATCAAGAGGCTCTTTAGTTCCTCTTTACTTTCAGCCATAATGGAGGTGTCATCTGCATATGTGAGGTTATTGATATTTCTCCTGGCAATCTTGATTCCAGCTTGTGCTTCATCCTGCCTGGTGTTTCACATGATGTACTCTGCATATAAGTTAAATAAGCAGGGTGACAATATACAGCCTTGACGTACTCCTTTCCCAATTTGGAACCAGTCTGTTGTTCCATGTCTGGTTCTAACTGTTGCTTCTTGATCTGCATATAGATTTCTCAGGAGGCAGGTAAGGTGGTCAGGTATTCCATCTCTTTAAGAATTTTCCACAGTTTATTGTGATCCACATAATCAAAGGCTTTAGTGTAGTCAATGAAGAAGTAGATGTTTTTCTGGAATTCTCTTGCTTTTTCTACTCTCCAACAGATATTGGCAATTTGATCTCTGGTTTGTCTGCCTTTTCTAAATCCAACTTGAACATCTGGAAATTCTCAGTTTATATACTGTTGAAGCCTAGCTTGGAGAATTTTAAGCATTACTTTGCTAACGTGTGAGATGAGTGCAATTCTGTGGTAGTTTGAACATTCTTTGGCATTCTCTTTCTTTGGGATTGGAATGAAAATAGACCTTTTCCAGTCCTGTGGCCACTGCTGAGTTTTCAAAAATTGCTGGCATATTGAGTGCAGCACTTTCACAACATCATCTTTTAGGATTTGAAATAGCTCAGCTGGAATCCCATCACTTCCACTTTGTTCGTAGTGATGCTTCCTAAGGCCCACTTGACTTCACACTCCAGGATGCCTGGCTCTAGGTGAAAGACCACATCATCATGGTTATCTGGGTCATTAAAATCTTTTTTGTATAGGTCTTCTGTATATTAAATAATATATAGAGTCTGGCATAACACTTAACACAGAGACATCAAATGAATGGTTAAGTAGCACTGCTTCTTCTGCACAAAAGTCCTGAGACAGCAGCAGAGATGGTCCTAGTATTCATTTTCAAAAGAGGAAACTGAGGCACAATAGCCTAGGTGACAGGCTTCGGATCACACATCCTACAGATCCTACTTCCTCCTTTCCTGCTTCAGCATCCCATGAGCAACGCCAGAAATCCCCACTCCAGCAAGGCAAATGGGAGGGCAAGTAGCATTTATGGTGGCTGAGGGTCTGGATGGGCCAGCTAGATCTACACACTGGCCCTATGAGCTGGACCTGCCCTTTGCCCCAATCTCTCTCAAAAAGCCCAGACCCACAGGAGCCATGGGATAGTGACCTCCTGTTCTGGCACTAACAGTCCTAAACCAAGAGGTGGGAGCAGGAGATTCTACCTTCTACTCCACAAGTTAGGAGTTGTGTGAATTTAAGAAAGTCACTGCTCCTCTCTGAGCCTCCCTTTCCTCAGCCCTCCCTGGGAGTAATAATACCTGCTTTTATAAGTTATTCAAAGATCCAGTGAACTGTTGCATGTAAAGTACCTAACACAGGACACAAGACCTGATCTACACAGGTGTGCTGTGTAAGGAGAAGCTGTTTGACAGTGATGGTGGTGATGGTCATGATACTGCTTCTCAGCGGAACAGGACCAAGGCCTCAGCGAGATTTGTCCCCCCACCCCCCACCCAGTAAGCACTAAACATGCTTATTCTGATTGGTCAGGGGATGCTATTAGAAACCAGGGTGAGTCCAAGTGCCACTGGATATTCCTGTGCCCAAACCCTGCCCTCCCTTCCCTATCTCCTTCAAGTCCTTGAGTGAAGAAAGAACCCAGACAATAAATAGAAAAGGAATGGTTTGGTTACACTGATTTTTAAATGTAGTCTTGACCCCAAACCCAATTCTGAGAGCTGACTAGGCCATGGGAAATCTCTTTCACCTGAATGAGCTGGGACAGAACCAAGGCAGGCCCCCAACTGATTATTCTAGCCCATGACTGAGCCCAAATCTTGGCAAACAACCCCCTCTGTACCTAGGTAAATGCAAGAGGAGACCAGGGCAGAGGAGAGAGGCTGCCTGATGCTCTGAGTAGTGTGGGTGCCCTGGGGGAGAAAGCGAGCTGAGAGGGAACCAGGGAAGTCCAAGGTCAAGAGATGGAGCAGGGCTGCAGCAGAGAAGAAAGTGAAGTCACATTCATGAGCTGTCCTTGATCACCTTTGAAACTTCCAAAACTACCCCAACCCAGAAAGGACCCCACAGATCAGCAGTCCTCTAAAGTCTGAACTCCACCAGAGTCTCTGGGGGTCCAGTCCTTTTCAACTGGTGTGACACCCCAGAAGATGAGCCCACATTTCATCTCTTGCTGGCCCCAGGTCCCTGCTCCAGCCAGGCCATCCCCTTGCTGGATAGGCAGCAGTAAGAACTGGTCCCAAGGATGCACAGTTTCTGTGCATTGAAATCTGGCCCAAATCCTTTAGCTTTATGTTTTCAGCCCACATCTCTCCTTCTCCTCAGCCTCAGGCCCAATGTGCCTCTACTTTGATCATCCACAGCCCCATTTTCCCAAGCCCACTCCAAGTCATGCTGGTTCCAGCCTTCCCTGTCTACATCAGCACCCCACCACCCACTTTGAGCTCCCACAGCCCATTCTCTCTGCTTCCTCATTTGCTATATTGGCCATTAAAAAAAAAAAAAACCTTAACAGAAAGCACCTTGTATCATCAACAGATGTTTAGCCCCTATTTTATGTTAGAGGTTTGGGGAACACAAAGACAAAAGGACATGGTCTCTGACCTCAAGGAGCTCCTGGACCAGGGTGGACAGCACTCCTAACTAGAATCCATGACGGTATGGTGAAAGGATAAGAGAGAGACAAGCCTTGTGCAGTGGAGTTCAGAAGAGGGAAAGATGTGGGCATGTTTCTTGATGTGTGCTCAGTCGCTTCAGTCGTGTCCGACTTTTTGCAACTCTATGGACTGCAGCCCACTAGGCTCCTCTGTCCATGGGATTCTCCAGGCAAGAATAGTGAATAGGGTTGCCATGGCCTCCTCCTTGGGACCTTCCTGACCCAGGGATTGAACCCTCATCTCCTGTGTCTTCTGCACGGCAGGCAGATTCTTTACCCACTGAGCCACTGGGAAAGCCCCAAGACTTCATGGGAGAAGCTGCATACCAGTAACATCATCAGAAATGAATGGATTCCAGAAGGCAGATAGAATAGAGACGGTATTCAAGGCTGAAGTATACTCAAGTATACTGAAGTACACTTGAAGTATATTCAAGGCAAAAACTTGGAGTGTGAAATTGCCTCCTTGAGGACAGCAAGTATTTCCATTTGCCTAGAATGTACATGTAAAATTACATGTACTAGTAACCATGTAGAATATTTCGCTGATTGAATCAGTCTTTGCTGAAAGAGCCTTGACTGGAGGAATGATACATTTGTTCCTAGACGTGTTGAGGGAAAGAAAGAAAAAATAGGGCCTTTGAAAGATTTTCAGGAGGAACAAACATGACATGATCAAAATGTCATCACAGAAATATTAAGCTGGCAGTGTGAGAAGGATGTATTAAGATGAGAAGAAACTGGGTACAGATATATGAAATACCATTTCATATTCATTACATGGGTGAAAACAGAATATTTGATAACATCAAGTGTTGGGGAAAATATGAATCCATGGAAATTCTCAGATGCTAGTGATGGAAGTGTTAATTGTTACAACTATTTTGGAAAACAATATTAATTATATAGCTTGAATATTTGTCTATGTTCATATGCAACCCCTACGACTCAGCAGTTTCACTTAGACCAATATTCCTTGCTGCTGCTGCTAAGTCACTTCAGTCATGTCCGACTCTGCAACCCCAGAGACGGCAGCCCACCAGGCTCCTCTGTCCCTGGGATTCTCCAGGCAAGAACGCTGGAGTGGGTTGCCATTTCCTTCTCTGATGCAGGAAAGTGGAAAGTGAAAGTGAAGTCGCAGCAGTTTTAAGTGTGGTTCAGGGACCCTGAGACTTTTTCAGGGGAATCCATAAGGTCAAAAACACTTTTGTAATATATTTGGAAGGCATTATTTGATTTTTTCTCTCTTGTCTCACAAAAATACAGAGGAGTTTTATAGAAGCTGTGTAACATAAGATAGCTCAACAGACTGAACATGGAAGTAGATATGAGAATCTGCTATCATCTATTAATCCAGACACTAAAGACATTTGCAAAAATTTAATAATGCCACTCCTTCTACTTAATTTGTCTTAGTAAATGTAGTGATTTTTCACTTAAAATATATGATTTATATTAACATATCATGAGTTTGTTATTGCCATTTTTAAATGAATTAATAAATAATATAGTTATATTTTTCTGTTTTAATTTCTAATATAGAAAAATCTATAGATATAATGCATGTAAACAAAAGTTCTCTGGAATATTGAAACAAAAATGTTTGATAACCACTGCCCTAGACAAATTCTTGCACATGTGTACCAGAGACATGAACAAGAATACCTGTAACAGCATTATCTTAGCAAAATATTTGTAGTACTAAAAACTGGAGACAAATCAAATGTCCACAAACAAGAGAATGGATAAAATTATTACAGTATAGTCACACTACTTTAGTGGACTATCATACAGCAATGAAAACAAATGAACTACAGCTTAAAAAAACCAACAGGATATTTCTCAGATTTGTTTTGAATTACATTAGGCAAAATCAAGGCAGAAAATAGAAGAACATTCTTCACAATATCATTCTTACAAAGCTCAAAAAAGCTATAAAATAGGTATGTATATTTAAGGACACAAACATAAGAGATAAATTTTTTTTTAAGCAAGAGAATGATAAATACACAATCCACCCTCTCAGATGGAAGCTGAAAGCTGCGATAAAGAAGGGAGAACTACACAATGAACTGCTGTTGATAAGCTTCCGATTATTAAAGTGGGTGGTGACTGATGAGTAGCCCTTTTATGATGATGCTTCATAATTATATATATGGTATATATTTTTTTGTATGTATCAAATAGGTGAACTGTGAACTTCCAGATGTTCAAGCTGGTTTTAGAAAAGGTAGAGGAACCAGAGATCAAATTGCCAACATCCGCTGGATCATGGAAAAAGCAAGAGAGTTCCAGAAAAACATCTATTTCTGCTTTAATGACTATGCCAAAGCCTTTGACTGTGTGGATCACAATACACTGTGGCAAATTCTTCAAGAGATGGGAATACCAGATCACCTGACCTGCCTCTTGAGAAACCTATATGCAGGTCAGGAAGCAACAGTTAGAACTGGACATGGAACAACAGACTGGTTCCAAATAGGAAAAGGAGTACGTCAAGGCTGTATATTGTCACCCTGCTTATTTAACTTATATGCAGAGTATATCATGAGAAACGCTGGGCTGGAAGAAACACAAGCTGGAATCAAGATTGCCGGGAGAAATATCAATAACCTCAGATATGCAGATGACACCACCCTTATGGCAGAAAGTGAAGAGGAACTAAAGAGCCTCTTGATGAAAGTGAAAGTGGAGAGTGAAAAAGTTGGCTTAAACGAAGATCATGGCATCTGGTCCCATCACTTCATGGGAAATAGATGGGGAAACAGTGGAAACAGTGTCAGACTTTATTTTTCTGGGCTCTAAAATCACTGCAGATGGTGACTG
>NW_011494605.1:3420290-3431499 GCF_000754665.1 Bison bison bison
GGGAGGAATGATGCTAAAGCTGAAACTCCAGTACTTTGGCCACCCCATGCGAAGAGTTGACTCATTGGAAAAGACTCTGATGCTGGGAAGGATTGGGGGCAGGAGGAAAAGGGGATGACAGAGGATGAGATGGCCGGATGGCATCACCGACTCAATGGATGTGAGTCTGAGTGAACTCTGGGAGACAGTGATGGACAGGGAGGCCTGGCGTGCTGCGATTCATGGGGTCGCAAAGAGTCAGACATGACTGAGAGACTGAACTGAACTGATGTATCAAATATAATATGAAAAAATACTCCTAGTATTCAGACTCCAGTTTCTAAATACCATTTCCCACTAAAAAGAAAGGGAGACAATTGGTAAGTAGCATTTTAAACTAGGAGCTAAATTAGTTTAAACTACCTAAATTCCCTTTTGCCCCAAGCCCTTGGAGAATGGCTGATTGCAGGCCTGGGGCAGGAAATGCACAGAATGGAACACCCTGTCATTCTAGAAAGCAAGGAAGCTAGTAGGGACTACTGAGGTTATAATCAAAGGCAGTTGAGGTTCCCATTAACCAAAAGATAGGACCATATGAGCATTAATAAAGACAAAAACTGAAATGGATTGAAAAACATCCCTTTTATTGAAATCCATGAGTTCATTAGGATACAATATCATCTCATTCGTCACCTTTGGATAATGCTAGGAAACCAACCTGTTATTTTTTAAATTGAAAATAAATGATAAGAATCAAGCATTTTTCCTGCTTTTCCTATATGAACTGCACCTCAGGGTATCCAAATAGTTTATGAGAGGATGTTACTCCTTAAACAACTCCAGCTAAAGAACAAAGGAAAAAGTGATCCTGTGGTGGTTATCATTCCCCTTGAGGCTATGAATGCCTAGATGGCTAGTACATCACTTAGCAATCCTCTTATCCAACTGTGCCCCCAGACTGCCCACACTCAAACTGAAACACCTCATTGGCCAACTTCCCTGAATTTACTTCATCAAGTTAGAAAGGTCCTACCAGAGGCACTCATGATTCAGGATTCTCTTCCTTTGGCAGATCCCTACTTTCCTCCATAGTAGTGAGTAGGAATGAGGCTATAATCAGGAACCTCTCCTCAATTCTTAAAGATATTGCAAAATTCACGCTAAAGCAATAGCTGTCAGACAAAATTCCTAAGCCTCTTTGGCCAAAGTTGTTCTTGATAATAGGATGCTGCTGCTGCAGCTGCTGATAAGTAGCTTCAGTCATGTCCAACTCTGTGGGACCCCATAGATGGCAGTCCACCAGGCTCCCCCGTCCCTGGGATTCTCCAGGCAAGAACGCTGGAGTGGGTTGCCATTTCCTTCTCCAATGCAGGAAAGTGAAAAGTGAAAGTGAAGTCACTCAGTCATGCCCTACTCTTAGCGACCCCATGGACTGCAGCCTACCAGGCTCCTCCATCCATGGGATTTTCCAGGCAAGAGTACTGGAGTGGGGTGCCATTGCCTTCTCCGTGATAATAGGAGAGTCCTTGATTAATCTTTCAGCTAAGCAAGGAGGTGTCTGCTGTGGCCAATACTACTTGCTGCCACTGGATTAACACTTGTGGGGAAGTTGAAGTTCAGCTGCTTAAGATCACTGAACAAGTCACTTGGCCAAGAAATCAACGAGATCTTTCTTTGACTTATTTGGCATTGATATTTGGGCCTTGGGGACCATAGCTCTGAAGTGCACTCCACATATTAGAAATTATCTTGTTTATAATACTCATAATGGTCTCCCTAATGCACTGTATTCTCTCAAACTCTTTAAATGCATGTTTGCAGCCACTAATTACCAAGTAAATTATCTTCCTAGGACTGGAACATCAGAAAAGGAATGAAGAAAATGACCAAAAATGGGTTTCCCGTGTGGCACTAGTGGTAAAGAACCCATCTACCAATGCAGGAGACAGATGCGGGTTCAATCCTTGGGTCCGGAAGATCCCCTGGAGGAGGAAATGGCAATCCACTCCAGTAATCTTGCCTGGAAAATCCCAAGGACAGAAGAGCCTGGAAGCCTCAGTCTGCAGGGTCATAAAGAGTTGGACATGACAGAGACAACTTAGCGTGCACATGAATTTGAAATTATGAACTGTAAATACCACATAGATTCTGCAAAAAGATATTATAACCTGTGAACCTCATACAAAACTAGAAAAAAACTGTAAGAACTTCAGGACAGTAACAATGAGTGATGCTAAGCCCCTAAATTTTGATCAGATCTCCATTAGGCTTTCTCAGTTGACAACATCCCAAAATGGAATCACTTATGCTAAGCCCCATGTCATCAAACCAAGACTTAATATTTAATTACTTAGTTTCAGCCTCTCCCAAGAATGAAATCTTAAACCAGTCAGTCAGGAACTACCTAGTCACAACTAGTGAGTCAATCTGCCTGATAGACCCCTGTTGACCCCTAAAGGAAGGTGACCTTGCCACAACCAGTTCGTTCCCGTCTGCCTGTAAAGTTCTTTTATTTTGTATAGGTCCTCAGAGCTCCTTTCTCTCTGCTAGATAAGATCCTGCCCAACTCATGAACTGTTGAATAAAACCAATAAGAGAGCCGGCGCAGATGAGGCGGCTCGGCTGGGTCCAGCGACGCTTGGGAACCGGAGCAGGAGGGACACAGGCGGTGGGGCCTGGAAAGAAAAAAAAAAAAAAAACAATAAGATCTTCAAAAATTATTTTAATGACAGACTATAATTATTGTGCAAATGCTGAGGAAGTAATGGATCGATGGCAGCTAATAACAAAAAGAGATGTGATGATTAGACAATTTTGTGCCTCATGGTAAAAGTTCACCCCACCTCTGAAGTATTCTTGCTCAGAATTCAAATCTGATGATGCCTCTAGATTTAACTCCTAATATGGAGAAGGCAATGGCACCCCACCCCAGTACTCTTGCCTGGAAAATCCCATGGACGGAGGCCTGGTGGGCTGCAGTCCATGGAGTCGCTAGGAGTCGGACACGACTGAGCGACTTCACTTTCACTTTTCATTTTCATGCATTGGAGAAGGAAATGGCAACCCACTGCAGTGTTCTTGCCTGCAGAATCCCAGGGATGGGGGAGCCTGGTGGGTTGCCGTCTATGGGGTCGCACAGAGTCAGACACAACTGAAGCGACCTGGCGGCAGCAGCAGCAGCATTCAGCAAATACAGGGGACAAATGACCATATCAAAGGACACCATGGGATACAAGCAGCAAAGTCCAGATGTGGCAAACAGGATAAACAACCAAGGTTCCTCAACAAATATAGAGCTAGGGAAAAACAGGAGGAGCAACCTACAGATTAAAAAAGACTTAAAAGACACTATAACCCAATTGCAATATACAGAACTTACTTGGATTCTGAATCACATAAAATTTTAAAGAAACAAAATTATGAACTAACTCAGGAAATTTGAACACTAACTGCATATTTGATGACATTAAAGAATTCTTTATTTTTAGGTATGGTAATGATATCATGCACACTTAGCTGCTCAGTCATGCCCAGTTCTTTGTGACCCCATGGACTATAGATCACCAGGCTCCTCTGTCCATGGGATTCTCCAAGCAAGAATACTGGAATGGGTTGCCATTTCCTTCTCCAGGGGATCTTCCTGACTCAGGGATCTAATTCGGGTCTTCTGCATGGCAGGCAGATTTTTTACCATCCAAGCCACCAGAGAAGCCCCTGATGATATTATAGTTATGTATTTTTCCAATTTTTATTGTGGTAAAATATACAGAATATAAAATTCACCATCTTAACTATTTTTAGTAGTTCAGTGGAATTAAATATATTCATAATATTGTGCTACCATCCCCCACCATCCATCTCCACAACTCTCTTCATCTTGTAAAACTGAGTTCTGTACCCATCAAACACTACCTCCTCATTCTCCCCTCCCTCCAGCCCCTGGCAACCACCATTCTACTTTCTGTCTCTATGATTCTGACTACTCTAAGTACCTCCTGTAAGTGGAATCATATGGTGTTTGTCTTTTTGTGACTAGTTTATGTTTATAGCTATGTATTTTAATGTATTCTTATATTTATAGGCCTGATGATATTTTGTCTAAGCTAGGTTTTGCTTTAAAAAGAGTCTAGGGGATTCAGACAGACTGATTTTAAGGCAACTCCATCTATTGTATGACCCTTCATCTCTGATACTTAGTTCATCTTTTTTTCCATTTGCTAAATGGGAATAATAATGGCACATATTTCAGAACAATTTTTAAAGTATTAAATTAACTCACATGCATAATGCTTAAGAGTACCTACTTATAGACAGGTATCTAATAACTGCTATTTTTCCCATTCATTAACATTATTCTTTCAATAAATGTTTTTATTGTTCATTTGAAAAGATATTTCACATACTGATTTTTTAAAAAATATATGTATTCGAGAATTGACTGGCTAGAAAGGTTAACAGTTCAGTTCAGTTGCTCACTCTTGTCTGACTCTTATGACCCCATGAACTGCAGCACGCTAGGCCTCCCTGTCCAGCACCAACTCCTGGAGCTTGCTCAAACTCATTCCATCGAGTCAGTGATGCCATCCAAAAGTTATTTTATATATGTATACACACACACACACATACATAAATAATCTGTGGGCACTTCCCTGGTGGTACAGTGGATTCGAATCCTCCTGCTGCTACAGGGGACACGGCTTCAATCCCTGGTCCAGGAAGATCCCGTGGAGCATGCCACAATTCCTCAGAGCAACTAAGCCCATGCTCCACAACTACTGACCCCACACTCTAGAGCCCTGAGCCACAACTACTGAGCCCACGTGCTGCCACCGAAGCCCATGCACCTAGAGCCTGCACTCCACAACAAGAGAGGCCGTTGCAAGGAGAGGCCTGGATACCACAAAGAGTAGCCCCCACTTGCGGCAACTGGAGAGGGCCCACGTGCAGCAATGAAGACCGAGCTCAACATAAGTAAATAAACAAATAATTTTTTTAAACAATAATAATCTGGGGGCATGGAAGTGTGAGGAGAGTGGGCAGGAGTAGATAAAACAAGGCAGCCTGTGGGTTGACGACTATGAAGCTGGGTGACGTTCACAGGGGTTCATTACTCCCTCTACTTTTGTATGAACTTGGACTTTCCATAATAAATCTTTTTGTAAAGAGCAAAGGCAAAACAAAGATATTTCCAAGCAATAGCAACAACGAAAGAAAGAGAATACGGAAGCAGGAGGGGGTTACAGTCGTGCAGAGGGGAGGACAGTGATGCCATAGAGACAGAGACACAGAGAGAGCAGGAAAAGCAGCTTGGGAGGAGCAATGATAAATAGGGTTTTGCACACATTGATTTCAAGATGCCAAACTCCCTCATTTAAGCATCCAGGCAGAATCAGTGCATCTTGGAAAGATCATTTTTAAAAAAACTCCAAAACCTAGCTGACAAGTTCCAACACAACCAGAGCTCTATCCTCTACACTGCCTATCTGGGAAAGCAATTGTTTGTCTCTGCCCTGTTTCCAGTCCATAACTCAGTTCTGTATCTGTGACAAGCAGCTTCCCAGTCCCATGGTGACCAGACATGATGCAGCATTCGGTACCTTGGAAACCATGAGAGAAGGGAGGAGACCTTGACAGGGTGGGGGCCAGGAGCGTTTCTCAGAGAAATGAATTCACCTCACCTGCCAGGGAAACTGAGGCTTGGCGAGCACAGAGCTTATCCCCAGCAGAGACACCAGCAGAACTCAGGGATCAGGGTTCTCAGCTAAGAGGGACTGGGACAAGGAGGCAAAAGGTAAGTAGCATTTTTAACTACAAATGGAGGACCTTTTTCATGCCAAGCCCACTGGTCATCCCACAGACAGCCCATCACTCCTGGCAACAGTGAAAAATTCAAGTTTACAAGAACTGAGATCTGCTGGACATCAGCAGCGGGGACTCCTCCCATCTCCCATATCTGCCCCCTCAGTTCCTGAAAAATGGAGCCTCTCCCCAAACCTCATATCACGAAGCCCCCACCATCCACCCATGCACCCAGGCAGAAGCCAAAGGACTAATCTTTATGCCATGTCCCAGTCCCTCACACCTCACAAGGATCCCCCATCCCTTCTCCATCCATTATTATTTACCGAGCACCTGCTGTGTGCCGAATACTCTTTTATGGTTGACAACATGTCAATAAACGAATCAGAAAAATCCCTTCCTTTGAGGAACTTACATTGTAGTGGAGGGAGACGAACAATAACCATAACAAGTAAGTTGATTATGCGGCACATCTGAAAGTACAGTAAAAGAACAGGGTAGTGGAGGCTGGGGTTCTGGGGGGGGCGGGGAGCAGCCCGTCACTGAGAACCATCTCTGCCTCCTCACTGCCCTGAACCAGGCCTCTCTCTGTCTCCTGGACCACTGTAGCTGCCCCTTCATAACCTTCCCTGTCCCCACCGGCCCCTTCCCATCCATCTTACAGTCAAGTTCATCTCGCTCAATCACAGATCAGATCATGTCATTCCTTACGTAAAACCTCTTATGACTGTAAATCCCTCCTTAGCATCCGCCTGCTCAGCTCATCTCTCACCACACAGCCCTGCCCTCCAACTGTGCATGCGTGCTAAGCAGTTTCTGTCGTGTCCAACTCTGTGCAACCCTATGGACTGTAGCCCCCCAGGCCCCTCTGTCTATGGGGATTCTCCACGCAAATATACTGGAGTGGGTTGCACGCCCTCCTCCAGGGGATATTTCTGACCCAGGGATCGAATCTATGTCTCTTATATCTCCTGCATTGGCAGGCAGATTTTTTTTTTTTTTTTTTTTTTACCACTAGTACCACCTGGAAGCCCGTCCTCAAACCCACATCAAAGAATAGTGCACCCTGCCCATCCTGCATGGATGTCAGCCACCCCCACAGGTCCTGAGCTCTGCAACAACCACCCTCAGCCCAGCTTTCCTCACCCTGCTGATGAATCCTGCCCCAAGACAGCCTGGGAGTTCAGGATCTCCATTACCAGACAAGGCAGCAAAAAATCAAGGACCATGGCCTCTGCCTGACATTGGGTTTCCCACAAACAGACTCTCAAGTGAGGAGTTGTGTACAGAAGGCTTACTGGGGAGTCCTCTCTGGAAACACCCCTGTAACTGGGCAGAGACACAAGCTGACCCACAGTGAATTGCAACTGGTATCTCAGCAGATCCCACAGAGAGCCCTGGATCTGAGATGGCCCCTCAGAAGCATCCAAATGAGGGAAGACGGCTGGGCTCTTATACTCCCACATGGGCACAAGGCCCCTTCCTAGCCACAGTGATCCCTTGAGATGAAGCACATGTAAGGGCGAGGCAGTTCCTACAGCCAAGGACAACTTTCAGTGAGCCACCAGCAACCAACATTCCCAGCAGTTGGAGGATGGTGCGTTGACCCTGGGGAGGGGATCCAAGCAAAACACTGAAGTATCCACTACAGCCTCTGACAGACCTGAGTTTGAAACTTGCTTCTGTCACTTACAGCTGTGTGACCTCTGTGGAGATAATAACAGTCTCTGCCACTCGCTGGATGCTGGGAGTCTTAAATAAGAGAAACTGTCTGGATAAAAATGGCAGCTGAACTTTAATGCTTATCTTGTCTCTCTCTCTGCACCCCCTCCCCTAAAATGACAATAAGGAAAAAAGAAGATATAAACCCACAAGACAGGAAGCAAAGAAAAGGAGTCATAATGGATGAGAAAGTTCAATGAATTTCTGTAAGATTGAAAGGGGTCAGAGGAGTGAGTGGTACTTATGTTGCAGAGTGATGGGACCTAAGCTCTCACATTCCACCACCGCTGAATGAGTGCTCTCAGAATAGCCACACTTGCCTTCTCTTTACATACTTTGGGAGCTGAATACCCCTGTCTGGTAGAATGTTCCTCAGAATGCCCATATAATATCTCCTGCAGTTAATTCATCTGCTTTTCCCAGAAACAATTATTTATTCCCAAACCTGTTTATGCCAGCTATACTTGCTCTTGTAATTATGTGAGTCAATTTAATATTAATAAGCCAATAAAATATGATAGTGAAAGGGAGTTATTTTATGAAACTAAGTTGAAAGCCTTGAAAAACTCAGTGAAGGCAGATTGCTATTTAAAAACATGTTCAGATAAGTTACAGACAAGCAATTGTAACAGATTGGAAGGAAATTATATAAATCTAGAAGGAATCTGCGTTCAGATTGTTCCATAAGTTCCTGTAAGTTTAGCTGTACTATAAAGAAGCAAACCAGGATCTGGTAGACAATGCTTTAAGCACTGGGGTTTGCACAAGAAAGACCTTACAGAATTCCCATGAATAGACCCATACTCAAAGAAAAAAGAATAGGCATTTGTATGTTTGGGGCTAAAATTAAATGTTTACAATTTAATTTTTCAATGATTAAAAATTAGAAAGTATTTTATTTTTCAATGATTTCTTGCATGGAACAATTTTTGATGAACTAAATTTGTACTAGTTTCTACTGAATCAGGTAAGACCCGCAGAAGGTATGCCACTGAGAAGAAAGTCAATGGCTCTGCTGAACTGGGAAGGGGGCACGGAATAGAAGATGAGATTTTGAGGCCAGAAAGGGCAGAAAACAGGAGGATTAACTGAGAATCTGCCCGGTGGTCTGACCTTATTCTCTGCAGAGAATAAGGCTGAAACAGTGACCACAAGACCCATCACTATGTACCAGGATAATAGCTTTACAAACCCAACAACCCATGGGGTAATATTCTTATTAGGTCTAATTTACAATAGAAAACTGAGGCACAGGGAGATTAAATGACTTGTCCAAAGTCATACAGCTAGTAAGTGGCAGAGATGGGGTTCAAACCCAGGTATTCTGGCTCCAGAATCCATGCTTTTAACCACATCCATCCTGCCTTACAGAGTGGTCCCAGAGAAAAAAACTTCCCTTGTTGATATTTATCTGTCTCCCAACCAAAAGGCCAGACCCTATCTGATCCACCTAAAGGGAAACTGGTACAACTGCCTCCACAAATGTCAGTCAACTTCTTGGACTCTCATCCTAATTGTGTACAGAAACCTAAGATCACTAAATATCAGCAACATCTCCAACATGGGGAGGGACACAGAGTCTGAGAGAGACCACAATAAATCAAACAAACAAAACAGGTCAACTAGAGGAGACAGAGATAAGCCAGGGAACAGGAGGAGAAAATCACTAAGTAATATTCTGAGAGATAAATAAAGCAGCTATTTCAATTGTTTTATTTGGGAGAGAACAGGGAACAAATAAGAACCCTTAGAAATTAAAAATATAATAGCTGAAGTTTAAAAATTCAATAGAAGGATTAGGACATAAATTTAAGGAAATAATCTAGAGAGCAGAACAGAGAGAGAAGGACAAAGGAAATAGGAGAAAAGAGGCGAGGAAGGATCCAACTCATAGGCGCTTCAGAGAGGAAAGAGGAAGAAGGAAATTATTAAAGAAAACAGTGTTTTGTCTCCATGGAACTGAAGGACATGAGTCTCTAGATTGAAAAGGGCCACCCAGGGACTAGCCCAATGAATGAGAGTCACAAATATGTCACATGCATTCTGAAATTCCAGAATTCCAAGGATAAACAGAAAACCCTAAAAAACAGAGAGGGAGAAGAAGAGAGAGAAGTTACACATGAAATAAGGAATCAGAAAGCACAAAGATTCTGAACAGTAAATCCAGGTGCAGAAGACAATGGAGCAGAGCGTAGAGTTTCTGAAGGAGAATAATTTTCAACCTAAAATTCTATGCTTAGCTGAATTACCAATCAAGTGCAAGAGTAGAATATAGATTAAGTCCACATACATGAAAATTTCCCACCCCTGCCCAATTTCTTAAGAGGCAACTGGAGTTTCCCAAAGAAGGGAGTAAACAGAGCCAGACAGAGGCCCAAGAAACAGGAACATGGGAAGAAAGCTTTGGGGAAAAGAGCCCCAGCAGACAGCTGGCCAGTGCAGTTTGGGAGGGAACATCTCTGGGAGAAGGAGGCCCAAGTCAGAATGTGGAACATGACGGAGGTTTTGTTGGGGGGAAATATGGGTTGAGAGGTGTAAGGCAATTCTGATACAACATTTGCGGAAATGAAGAGCCACATTTTCTTAATAGGAAGGCTGATCACTGAGTTACCTAAATATAGTGTTCCAAATATACTGAGCAGGGGAATGGGATTGGAACACAGCTAATTCTTTATTTATTCCAACGGGCAGACAATAGGCAATGTCTGAAACTGGTAAATTGAGAAGCAGCAGTATAAGCATATTAGTTCAAAAAATATAAGTAAACATTAGAAAACAAGTTAAAAGGGCTCAAACGATTACTACCCGCGGGCAGAACTGGCAGGGTGGATTGGGTGAGCAGGTAGAGCTATTTTTTCAGTAAGAGCATCTGGCCTGGGCCTCAGATTTCCTAAAGCATTTTCACATGCAGTATCTCATCCGCTTCTTAGAAACTCCCTTGCGAGGCAGGAAACCGAGGCTCAGACAAGGGCAGTGATCTCTCAAGGTCAAAGAGCGAATGAGGCCAGACCTCCCAGAGTTTGTTCCTTGCCCCTTTCCCCCACCCACACACCGAGCTCCAGAAACCTGCTGAGGACCAGCGGGTGCACCGGATGGCTCACCCCCAGTCCCGACGCCCCAGACAGTGTCTGGGAACTACAACAGCAGGAGTGTGGGCGCGGCCGGGCTCAGCCAGCCACTGCCCCTGCGCCGCCCGCCGCGTCCACGCTGTCCTTGGAAGAACGCGCGGGGAACCGCGCGCAGTGCGGCAGCGCCCCCTGCCGGACGCCGGGCTCTCCGCTCCCAACCGGCCCCGCGCTGAGCTCCGGATAACCGGATGGATCCCCGGCGCGCGTGGCTGTCACCCGCAGGCTCCGACCCCAGCGGGGCCGACTCTGGACCATTCAGGGCCAGAGGATGAAGTATTGACAGAGAGACCCTCTCTAGAATCACAAGACGCGTCGGCCCCCGGGACCCTCTCCTTGGACGGACTCTAGGACTAGAGAGGGTGACAACCTACCCAAGGTCACACAGCACGTCCATGGTACAACTGCTACTAGGACCAACACCTCCGGTGGAACCTTCCAGAGATCCAAACCTCCCGGTTTCTAGAGCCCCTTCAAACTGGCCTCTTGGGCTTTAGGGAAGAGCCAAGGACGAAGGGATTTGGGTTCCCGCACTGTTAACACGCACCCCTGGGTGACCTTGGGCGGGACCTCCTCCTCCCGGT
>NW_011494605.1:3431601-3456414 GCF_000754665.1 Bison bison bison
CCCACTGACCGCGCCCACCCAGAGTTGGGGGGACCCCTCCCTTCCCGCGTGAGCATCAGCGGGCACTCTCACGACGCTCACACTGAACACACGGACTCAGACACACCGCGGCCGGCGCGGGCGGTATAAGACGCTTAAACACACCTTTATAGTTGCGTGTTTTAGATGAGGGAGCCCTTCACAGTGTTCCCAGGAGGGAGCCAGGTTTCCGTAAGAGCAGCACAGTGAAGTGGTTAAGAGCCTTGACTATAGAGCCCCAGCAACTGGGTTTGAGTCATACTTTGTTCTTCTCAGCTGTATGACCTCGGAAAAGTTAACAAAACTCTCTGTGTCTCAATGTTTGCCACCGAAAAGTGAGGATAATGCCTAATATATAACGCTTTGTGTATGTGAACTCATCTAGCTACATTGCAACTCCGTTGTGATGTGTGCTCAGTCCCTAAGTCACGTGGAACTCTTTGCAACCCCATGGACTGCAGCCCGCCAGGCTCCTCTGTCCGTGGGATTTTCCAGGCAAGAATACTGGAGTGGATTGCCATTTCCTGCTCTAAGCGTTGTGATGTAGGTAGTTATTATCCCCATTTAACAGTAAGGCACAGAAAGGGCTTCCCAGGTGGTTCAGTGGTGAAGAATCCATCTGCCAATGTAGGAGATGCAAGAGACGCGGGCTCGATCCCTGAGTGGGGAAGATCTCCTGGAGGAGGAAATGGCAACCCATTCCAGTATTCTTGCCTGGAAAATTCCACAGACAGAGGACAAAGAGTCGGACATGACTGAGCACACACTCACACACAGAGAGAAAGAAAGGCTAAGTAACTTAACCAATAAGTGGTAGAGTCAGGACAGGAATCCGGGTAACCTAGCTCCAGGATTACTGCTCTTAATCATCATACCAGGATGATAATAGTACCCACTTTATGTGATTGTTGTGAAGATTTCATGAACGGATATGTGTAAAGTGCTCCAAACAGTACCTGGCAGGAAGTCTTGGTTCAGTGTTACTATGACTGTTCACTCAACACCTACTGTGTGCCAGACACTATACTAGGCACCTCGGAGCCACTGCCCTGGTGAAGCTGCCAGCCCAGGAAACAGACAGTGAACAGGCCTGAAGAACATGCGGGTGCCCTCAAAGTCAGGATCCCTGGCCCGAGGGTAGCCAGACCCATCTGTCCAGTGACCGAGAGTTGATTGAGAGAAGTCCAGTACAGAGAGGTCTCAGAGTAGAAAACAAGCACCTCAAGCTAGGCTGAGGAAGGCACTCAAGCAGAGTGGCTTCTCCACTGAGGTATTTGCTGAGCAGAGGTGAGCCGGTGTAAGGGTGACAGCCCTGTGGCAGCCGTGGTGTCCATCCGCACCTGCTGCTGCTGCTGCTAAGTCGCTTCAGTCGTGTCTGACTCTGTGCGACCCCATAGACGGCAGCCCACCAGGCTCCCCCGTCCCTGGGATTCTCCAGGCATGAACACTGGAGTGGGTTGCCATTTCCTTCTCCAATGCATGAAAGTGAAAAGTGAAAGTGAAGTCGCTCAGTCGTGTCCAACTCCTCGCAACCCCATGGACTGCAACCTACCAGGTTCCTCCGTCCATGGGATTTTCCAGGCAAGAGTACTGGAGTGGGGTGCCATTGCCACCCGTACCTGGAAGGCCTCAAGTTCCCTGCTACAGCTGGGAATTACCTGCAGGTTGGTCTGGACGGGCTTCCCTGGTAGCTTAGCTGGTAAAGAATCTGCCTGCAATGCGGGTAAGCCTGGGTTCCATCCCTGGGTTGGGAAGATCCCCTGAAGAATGGAACAGCTACCCACTCCAGTATTCTGGCCTGGAGAATCCCATGGACTGTATAGTCCATGAGGTCACAAACAGTTGGACACAACTGAGCGACTTTCACTTCACTTGTCTGGGTGCACGGGTTATTTTGTTTTTAAAAGCATCACCCCCATAGCCCAGGGGAAATATTTGCTGTGCAAGAGCTGGGGTCCCAGCTTGAAGCCTGAAGGAGGGGAACTCTGAATGACTCCTTGGGATGTAAACATCTCACCCCTATCAGAGGTGATAGAGAGGCTGGAAGGCCCCAGCAGGAGCTTGTGTATGGGGAGGGTGATGGGACAGGCTGACTTTCCTGGTTCTTCCACTGGTAAATAAGATTGTTCTTTCAAAATGTCCTTGTTGATGCCTTTTGGGGGCTAAAGGGACAACCACCCCTCTCCCCAAGGGGCAACCAGTTTAATCAGATTGCTTATCTTATGGCTCCCAGTTGCAGCCTGAGCTTATAGGAAAAGAAGCATGATAACCAGGTTCTAAAACTTTAAGGTCCTCTTAGGGCTTCCCTGGTGGCTCAAACGGTAAAGAATCTGCCTGCAATGCAGGAGACCTGGGTTTAATCCCTGGATCAGGAAGATCCCCTGGAGAAAGAAATGGCAGCCCACTCCAGTATTCTTGTCTGGGAAATCCCACGGACAGAGAAGCCTGGTGGGCCCCAGTCCATGGAGTCGCAAAGAGTTGGGCACAACTGAGCAACTAACACTTTCACTTTTAGGGGGAACAGACTGGAGAACTTTCAGAGGGAAGGACAAGGAGCAAATATTTGTTGAACCCTCTTTTGTGTCAGACCCTTAGTAGGTGCTTTATCTCTATGGTTGTTTCATTTTTAATTCTCATTTTTAATTCAATTCTCTTTAGCAGCCGTGTGAGGTAGAGGTAGTATTCGTTATTCCCTGTAGGCTTCCCCAATGGCTCAGCGGTAAAGAATCTGTCTGCAATGCAAGAGACACAGCAGGAGCCATGAGATCGATCCCTGGGTCAGGAAGATCCCCTGGAGGAGGAAATGGCAACTCACTGCAGTATTCTTGCCCAGAAAATTCCCTGGACAGAGGGTCCTGGTGAGCTACAGTCCATGAGGTCAAAAATGAGTCAGACATGACTTAGACACAACTTAGACACGACTGAACAACAACAACAACATTTTATATATAGTAGAACCAAGACTCCATTGGTGGCATTGCTCTCCCAAGGTCACGGGGCAGGAAAGCAGCAGAGGCAAGATTTGAACTCCAATCAAGGTGACCTTAGAATGGGAACCTTTCCCACCACATTCCAGTGCTTTCTTAGAGGGGACTGGTGGCAGGGAGGGATGATGGGGATGACAGGAAAGGAGAAAGGCTAGAAGAGGGGGGTTTTCCAGACCAGCAAAGTTAGAGAAATGCAGGTTACGAGTCAGCATCTTCACCAAGGTCTTTGTTTCCTCCTGGCCACACAAACTCAGCACGACTGGGGCCTCCTGCCTCTGCAGGGTATTTTTAAAACCACCCACCTCTAAAACTCCTCTGTTCCTGTGCTTTAAAGTCCCTCTGAAAAGTTGGAATAAATTCGCCTGTTTTTTCTCCCAGACAAATGCAGAGGAGGAAAACAAAAAGAACACGTATTTTATGAGCGCAAATTTGGGACAGTGACACCTCCAATCATCATTTTACAGCACAATGATATACAGTAATTAGGTGTCAGGAGTAATCTATGGCCACGAGAATAGAGTCATCTCTGCGAGGAAAAAAAAAAATTATTTCTTCCCAGAAGGAAATCTGAGCCGTGGAGAGAGGGAGAGGGTGGGAACTGCAGCCTGAAGAAGGCAGGGCACAGCTGCCCACGGGGCACAGGGCAGCTCAGGTGGCATCCATGAGGGAGAAAGAAGGGGTCACAAGGACTGGATTTGAGCCCAGCCTCCTGGCTGTGATATTTTGCAGCTGAGAGATTCTGGGCAAATCTGTTTCCCTCTGTGGAAGGTGTTTCCTGGGTGTGCAGGGCCCCAAGTCCTCCTGGAAGGTTTCTGAGTAGAGGAGCTGGAGATGGGCCCTGAGAGACGGGAGGATATGGACAGGTCCGGTGAAGCAGGAAAGACATTCCAGACCGAAAAGCCGGCCAGAGCAAAGATGTGGAAGAGGGTAGTCTGCCTTGAGAACCCTCTTAAGGGAGAATTGTTTATTAAGACTGTACCATTCACAACCATCTCCAGTTTAATCTTTTATGAGATAAAATTCTGGGGCTTTGCCTCCATTTTATTCACAAAAACACTACCCAAAGGTCATTTTGTGCCTGATAACTTGGGCTCAATTTGTCTCTACAACTTCCTCAAGTAAGTCAACCATTCAACCTGAGTTTCCTGATCTATAAAAGGGGGATATTGAATCTGAAGCTATTGTGAGGATTACATGAGATAATATAAATCCATGCAATATAGTCAAATTAACTTTCAACAAAGGACCTAAGTATATATAATGGGGAAAGGACAGTCTCTTTAACAAATGGTGTTGGGAAAACAGGATATACATGTACAATAGAATGAAATGGGACCACTCTTACACCACACCCAAAATCAACTCAAAATGGATCAATGACTTGAATATAAGACCTGAAGCCATAAAATTCCTAGAAGAAAACATGAAGGGAAAGCTCCCTGACAATGAGTTGTTGACACCAAAAGCAAAAGCAAATAAATGGGACTACATCAAACTAAAAAGCTTATGCATAGCAAACCACAAATCTGATAAAGGGCTAATATCCAAAATACACAAGGAACTCATACAACTCAGCACGAAAAAAAGAAAAACATAACCCAATTTTTTAATGGGCAAAGGATACGAAAGACATTTTTCCAAAAAAGACATACAAATGGCCAACAGGTACATGAAAAGGTGCTCAACATCACCAATCGTCAGGGAAATACAAGTCAAAACCACAGTGAGCTATCACCTCATGAATGCTAGAATGACTATTATCAAAAAAGACAAAAAATAATGACTGTTAGCAAGCGTGTGGAAAAAAGGAAACCTTTGTGCATAGTTGGTAGGAATGTAAATCAGTAGACCCACTGTGGAGAGCAACCAAAATTCTAAAGAAATTAACAACAGAACTACCATATGATCAGTGGTAAAGAATGCAGGAGACGCAGGGTCTCAATCCCTGGGTTGAGAAGATCCCCTGGAAAAGGAAATGGCAACCCAGTCCAGTATTCTTGCCTGGGAAATCCCATGAATGGAGGAGCCTGCTGGGCTACAGTCCATGGGGTTGCAAAAGATTTGGACACAACTTAGAGACTAACCAACAACACCACTATGTGATCCAGCAATCCCATTTCTGGATGTATATTCAAAGGATACCAATCACTGTCTCAAAGAGATATCTTCACTCTGTGTTCACTGTAGCTTGAATTTGTTATAGATGGCCTTTATTATGTTGAGATACATTCCATCTATACCTAATTTATTGATAGACACTTGCTCCTTGGAAGGAAAGCTATGGAAAACCTAGACAGCATGTTACAAAGCAGAGACATCTCTTTGCCGACAAAGGTCCATCTAGACAAAGGTCCATCTAGACAAAGGTCCATCTAGTCAAAGGTAACGGTTTTTCCAATAGTCATGTACGGATGTGAGAGTTGGACCATAAAGAAGGCTGAGTGCCAAAGAATTGATGCTTTCAAACTGTGGTGCTGGAGAAGACTCTTAAAAGTTCCTTGGACTGCAAGGAGATCAAACCAGTCAATCCTAAAAGAAATCAACCCTGAATATTCATTGGAAGGACTGATGCTGAAGCTGAAGCTCCAATACTTTGACCTCATGCAAAGAGCTAAATCATTGGAAAAGACTCTGATGCTGGGAAAGATTGAAAGCAAAGGGAGAAGGGAATGGCAGAGGATAAAATGGTTGGATAGCATCAATGACTAAATGGACTTGAGTTTGAGCAAATTCCAGAAGATAGTGAAGGACAGGGAACCCTGGCATGCTACAATCTATAGGATCTCAAAGAGTTGGACATTACTTAGTGACCAAACAACAATATATGATTTTTATTAATATGGTGTATGAAATTTATTGATTTGAATATGTTGAACTATCTTTGCATTCCTGAAATAAATCCCATTTGATCGTGGTATATGATCCTTTTGATATTCTGATTAATTCAATTTGATAACATTTTATTGAGAATTTTTGCAGCTGTGCCCATTAGGGCTTCCCTGGTGGCTCAGCTGGTAAAGAATCTGCTTGCAATGCGGGAGACCTGGGTTCCTTCCCGAGTTGGAAAGATCCCCTGGAGAAGGGAATAGCTACCGACTCCAGTATTCTGGCCTGGAGAATTCCATGGACTGCATAGTCTATTGGATTGCAAAGAGTCGGACATGACTGAGCGACCTTCACTCTCGTAACATTAATTTTCAAGTGTTGAAAGAACCAGCCTTTCAGGCCTGGGATAAATATCACTTGGTCATGATCAATACAAAATTCTAAATATTTTAAAAACATTTTTTTATGGACAATTTTTTAATATACAGAAATAGGGAGTATAGTAAGCATTCATGAACCTATGTTCCAGCTTCATCAGTTATCAACCCCTGGCCAGTCTTGATTCATCTACATTTCTACCAGCTCCCTCTCCCCACCATCCCCTCATTGTTGAGGGGTTTTTTTTAATCAAATTCTATTCACTTAATCCATAAACATTTCAACATGTGCCTAAAAAATAAGAATTCTTTCTGTTTTAAACAAATCCCTTAACCTACCTTAAAATTTTAACAATTATTAATATCATTAAAAATACAACCAAATAGCAGAAACTAACACAACATTATAAAGCAATTATACTCCAATAATTAAATAAATAATGCAATTGGCACACACAAATATTTTTAAGTAGAAGTGTTTTGTTGATATATAAAATAGATACAGAAAGTGCACTAATCATAACTACGCAGCTTGGTGAATTTTCACAAAGCCCACTGCCGGTCTAACCAGCTCCCAGATCAAAATACAGAGCATGACAGCACCCCCAGAAGCCTCCCTTGCCACAGAGTAATTCTGCTATTCTTTAAACCCAAAGATTTTCAGGGACAGAGTCAAGCAACAGTAAGCCTGTGACCCCAGCACTGAGAACAACGATTCCAGACAGAAGCCACACAGCCAGTACCTCAATTACTTCTCCTATCCATCAGCTCTTTCCAGTTTTCATAGATGGATTTTTAAGTACTCCTTGTATCATTTCATCCTTGCACTGACCTAGTGAGGTAGGCGCAAGAGGCAGTCCATTAGTTACCCCATTTTATCAAGAAATTGAGATTTGGAGAAGTGGTGTGACATGCCCCAAGTCACACAGGTAGTTAATACTCAGTAGAGAGAATGCAAGGAACTTGCATGGGCCAGGTTAGTCATATAATTTGTGTCATGTAAACCTCTCAGCAGCCCTCAAGGAAGCTGAGGCCCAGAGAGGTTGGAGTCTCGCCCAGGTCACACAGTTAGTGGGTGGTGGAAGCTGGGATTTGAATACAGGTCTGCGTGCATGCATGCATGCTAAGTCACTTCTGTCACATCCAACTCTGTGCAGCCCTATGGACTGTAGCCTGCCAGGCTCCTCTGTCCATGGGATTCTCCAGGCAGGGATACTGGTGTGGGTTGCCATGCCCTCCTCCAGGGCATCTTCCTGACCCAGGGATCAAACTCATGTCTCATGCCTCCTGCATTGGCTGGTGGGTTCTTTACCTCTAGCACCACCCGGGAAGCCCGAATACAGATCTGTGAATGTCACTCAGTCGTGTCCAACGCTTGGCAACCCCATGCACTATACAGTCCATGGGATTCTCCAGGCCAGAATACTGGAGTGGGTAGCCTTTCTTTTCTCCAGGGGATATTCCCAACCCAGGGGTCGAACCCAGGTCTTCCACGTTGCAGGTGGATTCTTAACCAGCTGACCACAGGGAAGACATACAGATCTACTGGCATCTAAACCACAACACTGCCCACCCCACCCCAGAGCCATCACGCCTCTGGATTTCAAGACTGAGCTTCACCCACAGTCACCGACCATGCCCCCAGCCCCTTCACGGACCCTGTCCATTCAGCTCACTTCAACACACTCAGTGAGCAGCCACAACTCTGCTCATACCCACACAAGTTGCCTCCTCCTGGCCAATACCAGGCCTTTTCCAGCACACGATTTGTGGACGTGAAGGACAACCCCACCTTTGGAACCCCAGAGGCAGGCAGAGAGGCAAGGAGAAGAGGGCCCCCAGAGCACCGCCATCTCAGGTCCTCCTCCCCTTCCCTCCTCCTTGCCTTCTCACTCTCCACCACGCCCCCCTCCTCTGCCCCCCTCCTCTGCCCCTCCGTGCCCCCTCAGTTCCCTTCTCCTCCCCTCCCCGCTTCATCCCACAGCCTCTACCCCACCAGACGAACTTCGTGATCCCCAGTGCCTTCAGCAAGTGAGGGGAAAGTTTTTCATTTAAAGTCAAGCCTCAAAAGAGAGACAGAGGAAGAAAGAGGAAATTAAAGTGGCTCCTGCACCAGGGAGCTGGTGCCACCTCCCAGACCAGCGTCAGCAGGGAGGCCACTCTGGACACTGTACTTCTCTTCGGTTTCTTATCACCAGCGACCTGTGCCCAGCTCTACTAAAGACCCAAGGGGAAGAAAGGGAAGAAAACAGGATGAAAACCAGGTGTGGGAGTAGGCCTGTGGTATGTGAGTAATATCACTTAATTTTAGCCACCTCTAATTTTCCATCTTGTCATCACATTCGATTTCTTCTCCCCGCCTCGCCCCATTCCCAGCTGAACAGTGATTTCCAAATAAGTGGCTCACTCTGGCCCTATCATATAACAAATCTGTGGGCGGATACCAAATAAGGCAGCGCGCTGGATCAGAGGAAGGGGAAACAAGAGATGCTTGTCACTGTACGTGACCTTTGGGAAGTTATTTAGCCTCTGTAGCCATCAATTTCCTCATCTCCAAAGCAGGGAATAGATAGACAGCAGCTACCTCATAAATTTGATGGATATGAAGGGAGTTAATATGTGGAAAGCACCTCCAGTGCCAGGGACATACTAAGTGCTCAATAAATGCTAATTGATATAGTGATAAGCAGCATCCTCAGCTGCATCTCCGTGGGGGGGAGGGTGGGGGACAAGGGTTAACTCTGTCCATCTGAAGCACCAGCCATCCCTAGGAATTGCAGAGCTGCTGTCAACACTCCTAGGCTTCACTTAGGTGATGACTGCAGCTCTCCTTTCATGCCTCCCGGTTTCACATGTGTGGTGTGCCCAGAACATTCTTTACCCCTTTCTCTTTTGGGAGAACTCCTATGTACTTCAAGACCCAGCTCACATGTCACCTCCTCTATGAAGCCTTCCTGACTTCCCAGACCATTAGTCAGTCCCTCTCTACTCAGTGTATCCCTGGCATTTTGGGTAGAACCTCAACTGAGAAAACTCAAGACCTCTCCAAGTACAAAGTGCCTTATTATCTGCTCAGCCACTTCCAGGGGCAGGTGGTCAATATGTTTCCTGTGTGATATGAAGCCCTGGAGGACAGGACCTTGATTGTCAACATTCCACTCCAGATAGTTACTGAGGACCCACAAGAAGCCAAGGACCAAGGACTAAATCTTTTAAGTTTTAAGCTACAGCTGAGAAATTGCTTCTGATAAGAAATAGTCTCCACTACAACATCCCAAACTATAAAAATGTCAGATGTTTGGTAGAAAAACGGGAGTCACAATATCCTACCCCCCTCCCCCGCAGAGTCTTCATTCTGCTCAGCTCTGTCAGTAGCACACAGGGAGAGAAAGAAAAAAGAGAAATACAGCAAACCCAGCTGTCACCAGAGGGGATACACACCAGCAGTGTGGTGCATCCATTGACTTTACATCCCTTATTTCATGTCATCACTGTAAGGCAGGGATTGTTACCTGCTCCCCAATAAGAAAACTGAAGCTCAGAGGGATGACTGACTTTCCCACCCTCATGGGCAAAAGTGGCAAATCCGAGACCACAGCCCAGTGTGTCTCTGGGGAAAGCAGGTGCCCTTCTCTCCACAGGGCGGCCTCCAATCACACGACTGGGGCCATAATTGCCCATTATCTCCATAATCTCCCCTCCCTGGGTTGGCCTGCCTTCCCCCTGACTTCCTTCCCTGTTCTCAGGACATATCCGTGTCCCGAGATTATTTATGAGCTCACCATTAATCAGAGATCAATTTCCACGTGTCTTCTGACTTTACAGCAACCACGAGGCAAACAAACAAACATACCAGGCCTTCCATATACTCCGAGCTCTGTGTTACTTAGGGCAGCTCTAACACCCAGGAAATTGAGGAAAGTACCAGACATTCGGGTCAGCGATTCGGTGAGACTCCGAACTGTGAACAAGAGAATTAAGTGTCTGCTGCACATCACAGCAATGGTGACTAGGCGCTCCATAAGGTTGACAGTATATAATGGAAGATACTACGTTTCACCCCTATAAAACTCAGGTTTAAAAGATGAAGACGACATAAATATTTTAGCCTTTTATCTCAGGCTCAACCAGTAGAGAATTACCATCTCTCTCAGCCTCTTTCCATTCTTTGAGATTATATCCAACCTGAAAAACCTCTCTCAAATCTCTAAGGCCTTCCGCCAAGTGTTCTAAAAATAACAGCATGTAAAGCCCACCTCCACCCAGCTCGTCGCTCTCCCCCCACCCCCTGGGGAAGATTCTATGCAGCTGCAAAGATGTTTGCTGTTTAGATGGCAACTCAAGTAGAATCCATTAGTACCTAAACATCCTTCAGTTGGAAGCTTCCTGCTCCAAGGGGCAGCGAAACTGCGCAGGGTCTGCAGAGTGGCACGGTGACAGAGCCTTCCTTTTTATTTTGTTATTTACATAGGGCAAGTGTGCAGTGTGCATGGCCCTTCCAAACAAGCACTAATCTATAGGGACCAGGCACCCCCTGTAACGTCACTGACTCCTCGGCCGCGCTCACTGGAGGGGAAGGCCATCCCCCAGACAGAGAATGAGGAGTCCAGGAGGCCCCAGCCTTCTTCTCTTGGCCCCTGGGGAGGCTTGCGATTCCTGTTCCATGGCATCCAGAGCTTTCCAGCTGCCTGCACCAGTACTGCCAGCTGGGAGTTCTCCACCCCTGCTTCTGCTGCCCTCCTCCATGTGGGCCCTGCACCAAACCAAGGGAAAGACCTGGACACTGCTGTTCCAACTCCAGCTCTGCTGGTTAATGCTGTGCAACTTTGGGGAAGTAACTTACCCTCTTTGAACTTCAGCTTCCTTAAGTATAAACTGTCTGGGCCCAGTTTAAAAAGTCAGATTGTCCCAGTTCTCATTTCTATGGTTCTACTAAGCACCCTTGCCAATCTTTTTAGGAACCTGAGATTAGTGCTTGCTGGATGGCTTAGTTGGAAGCCACTTCAGGGTCCCTACTCAGAGGTGCTTTCCTTCACTGAAGACAATGACAAGCCCAGCTGCTGCCTCTTCTGGACACTCTTCGCAGAGTCCCAGGACAGTCTTTGTCCCCCTTTGTTTGACTAACACCAGTGTGTGGAAGCCAAAGTTTTCTTTGGTCTTTTTTCCCAGAAGGTCAGTGCATCTCTATGAAGACTGGAATCCTAGTGAGCCGCCCTAACGCCAATGCCAACACCCAACTCAAGAGCCGGGTTGCTCTGATAGACCGGGATGCTCACGAGGGCCAGGCTCAGGTCTCAGCACATTCTGAGTTGTTGTTCAGTTGCTAAGTCATGTCCAACTGTTTGTGACCCCATGGACTGCAGTACGCCAGGCTCCCCTGTCCTTCACTATCTCCCGGAGTTTGCTCACATTCATGTCCATTTAGTCATTAATGCCATCCAACCATCTCATCCTTTGTGGCCCTCTTCTCCTCCTGTCCTCAATCTTTCCCAGCATCAGGGTCTTTTCCAATGATTCAGCTCTTTGCATGAGGTCAAAGTATTGGAGCTTCAGCTTTAGCATCAGTCTTTCCAATGATTATTCAGGGTTGATTTCCTTTAGGATGGACTGGTTTGATCTCCTTGCAGTCGAGGGACTCTCAAGAGTCTTCTCCAACACCACAGTTCAAAAGCATCAATTCTTTAGCACTCAGCCTTCTGTATGGTCCAACTCGCACATTTGTACATGACTACTAGAAAAACCATAGCTTTGACTATATGGAGCTTTGTTGACAAAGTGATGTCTCTGCTTTTTAATAGGCAATCTAGGTTTGTCATATCTTTTCTTCCAAAGAGCAAGTGTCTTTTAATTTCATGGCTGCAGTCACCATCCACAGTGATTTTGGAGCCCAAGAAAACAAAAGTCTGTCACTGTTTCTACTTTTTCTCCATCTATTTGCAGCATCTTATTATTCCTTAGTGTGCCCCCTTTCACAGATGAGGAAACTGAGGCATAGAGGAAGGAGCAGCTAACTCTGGGAGAGTGAAGGAGGGTATCCTAGAGGAGGTGGCTTGGGAGCTCCAGTTACCAGATGGAGAAGAAAGGGAAGGTGTTCTGTGTAGAGAGGACAGGGCTCCAGATGCCCCTCTCCCTTGACCCCCACTACCTAAGTAGCTTCTGGTGAAGTTCATACAGTTATTTTTTAAGTCTGAATCCCAGGGTGTGATTCCACTCATCTTCCAATCCCTTCCAGTCATCTTCTTTGGCCAGAACTCAGCCCGTGTTCACACCGAATGATGAGAGAGGCCAGAGAAACAGTCTGCATGCTCAGGAGGAGAGGGAAACCGGTTTGGCAAGCAACAAACCAGTGTTTGTCACTTCAGATCAACTCCTGGCACTTAGGAATCACAGAACCTTAGAATCATAGACCCATAGAATGTTAGGACTATCACTTTAGAGAATCTTAAAAATATGAAATCAGGGGCCTCCCTGGTAGCTCGTGGTAAAGAATCTACCTGCCAATGCAAGAGACAGGGGTTCCATCCTTGGTTTGGGCAGGACCCCACGTGCCATGGAGCAACTAGGCCCACGTGCCACAACTATTGAGCCTGTGCTCTAGAGCCCAAGAGCCACAACTGTGGAGCCCGCACGCGACAGCTACTAAAGCCTGTACGCCCTGGAGCCTGTGCTGCACAGCAAGAGAAGCCACCACAACGAGAAGCCCACGCACCACAGCGGGAGAGTGGCCCCACTCACCGCGACTAGAGAAAAGTCCATGCAGCAGTGAAGACCCAGCACAGCCAAAAATAGTAAATAAATAAAATTATTTAAAAAAATATGAAGTCATAGAACCTCCAAGTCCTATACTCAAAGAATTTTGAAATAACACAATCCTGGACTCTGAGGAGTTGGTCATAGACTCATCCACCTCATCCATCAGATTATAAATTATGTGAGAAGCATTTCCCACAACTGCATATCCCCTCAGCATGCGTGCCTAGTTGCTCGGTCATGTCCGACTCTGTGTGACCTCATGGACTGTACCCCACCAGGCTCCTCTGTCCATGAGATTCTCCAGGCAAGAATATTAGAGTGGGTTGCCATGACCTCCTCCAGGGAATCTTCCCAAGCCAGGGATCAAACCCTCATCTTTTATGTCCCCTGCATTGGCAAGCAGGGTCTTTACCACTAGCGCTGCCTGGGAAGCCCCCATTTCCTCAACACCACCACATTAATCACAAAATAGAAACACTCATAGTGGCAGCAGAGAGGGATGTGGTGCCTCCTAAACGCAAGACACTATTCTAAGCACTTTCAATGTTTAACTTCTCACAACAACCCTAGGAAGTAGAACTATTATTATCCCAATTGACAGATGAGAAAACTGAGGCAGCAAGGTTAAGGAATTACCCTGGAGTCAGACAGCTAGTAAGCATTCAATAGATATTATTGATGTATAAATGTTGAACTCATACGAATTGCTGTACAGATGTCACTGTTTTCCTTTCATGTTATCTCTCAGTTGTAAAGGAGAAGGACAGTGAGTTGTCAGCGCATAACCGAGCATATAAAAGACGCCCACTGATGGAGAACAACTCACTTTGTCACTTGCTCCCTAAACTTCTGAAACAAATTCCCCATCACGGTGGGGAAACTGGCAGGGCCTCATTAATTTCTGGGAGGGGGTTTGAAGTCAGTTTGAAGCACGAGCGAGCGATGGAAGGGCTTATCCACCCGCTCACTGAGGCTCCATCTAATTAACAATAAACCAGACGCCGACACAATCCGCTTCTACATCTGTAACACGCTGACAATCTAAAAATGCCAGCCTCCTCCTTGTGTGTCAGCTAAATGTCACTGGCGACATTTGATGCAATTCAGAGATGAAAGTAAATCCAATATTATCACTGACTAAATAACCACAGGCCCAATCACAGGGCCCCAGGCCCCAGAGCAGGATGGGGAGAGAAGGCAGGGCAGCAGGAAGGAGGGGGAGACGGCGCCCTCCGAGATGAACCAGCCCTCAGCTGCCCGCTGGCAGGAAACTCCAGCTTACTGACCTGCTCTGCTTAGGAAGATCAGGACTTAAAACTCCCAAAGCCACCTGATTGGCCCCTGAGGGCTGTTTGCCCTCTCTGAGCCTCGACTTCTTCACCTGTTAAGGGAGCAGACCAAAACACTGCCTCTAGCGAAAGACTGATGCTACTCTAATGTTCAGTGATTCATTCAGTCACCCCTTGGCACTGTGTGACAGGTACTGGTCTAGATGCTGGGGACGCAGCAATCTTTTCACCAGTGGTCCTCTCTGCTTGAATGTAAGCATCATGAAGGTAAGCACCAGCCCCCCTTTGTAGCCCAGTTCCAGCCCACACAGGCACTCAGTAAATGAGTATGGTGTGGAATGAAGGAATGAGTCTACTTGTTCCACCTCCCCCTCAACTGGGAGCTTCTCGGGAGGCTGCATAGTCCTCAAGGGCAGGCATTAGATATCACTTGTCTCCTCATCGGTTCCCAGCAGAGTGATGACCACCTTGATGCAAATTCCCGCTTCCCACCACATGGGCCACTTCTCAGTGGCAGCCAGGATAAAAAATTACACCACCGACAGTGGACATTGAGTGCTTCCTGGTGTTACCCTGAGAAGGACACAACATCACTTATGCAGTGCTCCAGCCATGGGGGCAGCGCCTGAATCTAGTCACGAGGGAACAGCAGACAAACCCAGAAAGAGAAACATTCAGCTGAAAAAGGAGCAGGCAGGGATGGGCAGACTGCATCTTCAAAAATGTCGTTGTCATAGAAGACAAATAAATGCCGAGAAACGGATCCAGTTCTGATCCAGTTATAGGAAGTTAAAAAGATCTGACAACTGAGCACAATGTGTGGCCATAGACTACAGGGAGAGGTGTTATAAAGGACATTACAGGGTCAATCAACATAACTGAAATACCATCAGCATCGATGAAAGTGTTAATAGTAGTTTCTTTGCTGCGACAACAAATTATCACAAATTTAGTGGCTTAAAACAGTGCAAATTTATTTAGGACATGGCCATCTTTAAGGGCCACTTTTCTGCCAACTCAGTCAATATTTGAAATAAGTATTGTATTAATGATAAATTTACAGAAGTTGATAACTGTTTATCAATTATGCTTATGTAAAAATATATCCTTCTCCTTTAAAATATGCTTTAAAATATTTAGAGGTTAAGGATTGTGATGTATGCTGCTTACTGGCAGATGGTTCAGGAGTAATAAATAATATACAGTCGGGAGGGGAAATAATAAAGCAAATGTGATGATTTACAACAGGTGATTCAGGATAAAAAGCATATGGTATTCTTTTGACTATACTTGAAATTTTCTGTAAATGTGAAATAATTTCCAAATTAAGTGTGTATGTGTGTGTTCTGGATTCTCCATAAGTGAGATTGCCAAAGAGCTGCGATTAGAGATTTCCTGTGTCTTAGTTTTGCCTCACCAAGTAGATGGAGCTCCTCAGAGGTTCCTCATTGTAGAGAGAAGAAAACCCTAGGTCTTCAACATAGCATTCAAGCTCCTTCATGACCTTCAGCCTCCTTTTCTGACAATCACATCTTCTGTCTCCCATCTATTCCTTTATCCATGCCCAATTACTCATCATTTCTCAAAACTGTATCATAACAATTTCTCCATTTATTAAGCAACTAGTGTGTACTGGGTCCAACCCACAGCATTTCACTTAATCCTCAAACAACCATTCAAGTTAGGTACCAATGTTTTCTCTTACAAATGGCAAATCATAGGCTCAGAGAGGCTAAGTCACTTAAGGTCATACAGCTAAGGCTAGAGTTTAAATCATGTCTCTCTGATTCTAAAGCCAGGCTCTTTCTCGCATACTACACCACCCACCCTCCAAGTACTGATTCAGTAATCATTTCCTAAGTACCCAGTCAGTGCTGGGCGCTATGACAGACTCGGGGTGGTACAAATGCAATCAACTCCACTCCCAACCACTCAGTTCAGTTCAGTTCAGTCACTCAGTCGTGTCCAACTCTTTGTGACCCCATGGACTGCAGCATGCCAGGCCTTGCTGTCCATCACCAACTCCCAGAGCTTACTCAAACTCATGTCCATCGAGTTGGTGATGCCATCCAACCATCTCATCCTCTGTCATCCCCTTCTTCTCCTGCCTTCAATCTTTCCCAGCATCAGGGTCTTTTCCAATGAGTCAGTTCTTCACATCAAGTGGCCAAAGTATTGGAGTTTCAGCTTCAGCATCAGTCCTTCCAATGAGTATTCAGGACTGATTTCCTTTAGGATGGACTGGTTGGATCTCCTTGCAGTCCAAGAGACTCTCGAGAGTCTTCTCCAACACCACAGTTCAAAAGCATCAATTTTTCAGCACTCATTACTATTTTAAACAGTTTTATTTATTTACTTATTTTTGGCTGCTCTGGGTCTTTGTTGCTGCATGCAGGCTTTGTCTGGTTGCAGAGAGCAGGAGCTATTCTGTGGTTGCAGTGCCCATCCTTCTCTTTGCGGTGGCTTCTCTTGTTGTGAAGCATGGGCTCTAGGGCATGCACAGCCTTCAGTAGTTGTGGCTCCTGGGCTCAGTAGTCGTGGTTCTCAGGCTCCAGAGCACTGGCTCAATAGTTGTGGCTCACAGGATTAGCTGTTCTGCAGCATCTAGGATCTTCCTGGACCAGGGATGGGACCCATGTCTCCTGCACTGGCAGGTGGATTCTTTTTTTTTTTTAATTTAAATTTATTTATTTTAATTGGAGGCTAATTACTTACCACTGAGCCACGAAGGAAGCCCAGCCCCCAGGAATGTATGATTTAGCCAGACAGACAGGGCCAGGACCAAGGCTGGAGTTAGGTAGGGGTCAGGGTCAATCAGTTTCCAGAGCTTAATCCAGAAGGCTATGACTCAAACCATAGTGGTCATGCAAGTGGAGGAGGACATCTACTGCCCACTCTCAGCTGGTAGGATCAAGCCTGGTGCTTGCTTCACCACTGTTTCCTGGGTGAAGAGGCTAGGGGCCTTTGTATTAATAGTCAAGTCTCTGCTGCCCTCTAGTGGCAAATATGGAGATGACCGGAGGAGAGGCTTCACGGAAAAGACAGAGAAAATCTACAATAACTGAGCCTTGGGAACTCTGTGGCTGTCCATTTGGTTAAGACTCTGCCCTCCCACTGCTGGGGGCCCAGGTTTGATCCCTGACTGGGGAGCTAAGATCTCGCAAGGCGCATGGCACAGTGAAAACACACACACACAGTTAACTGAGCCTCTGCTTAGCTGGGGTCTGTGAGCTGATTCCCAGGCTTGTCAGCAGAGGCCTGGTGAAACATGGTTCAGTCTCCTTCAACAGGAGAAGTGGTCAGCTTTTCTCAGATCATATATCAAGCCCCCAAGTTAACACCAGACACAGCCTCCGCAAAGACTGAGCCACGATGAAGGTCACAGCCTGAGCCTAGCCTTATCCATAGGCTGCGTTCTGACCATAATTAGAGACTACAGCCACCCTCAGACCTCTGCCAGTCCCCTGGCCCACTCCCCCATTGTTTAACACCACCATTATTAAAAACTAAAGCCTACATATTTACAATTATATAAGCTGTATAACAAAGCAAAGGTAATACGAAATGTATTGCTTCTGAATTATTTTATTACATTTTATTTACTCTTCCCCATGCTCTTGAGGTTATTTAGATCTACTGCATCTGCATGGCCCAGATACTACATAACAGTGAGCTGGGGTGCCTCTCCCCCCATCTCCGTCTCCAGGGACATTGGAGCTTGAAATCACGATGGTGAGAGTATTTACGCTGCAGAAATCAGTAAACACTACGAAACAGGCTTGAGTTACTGTTTTGCTAATTGTCTAGACCAGAAATTAGCAAATCACAGACAACATGTTATTTTTGTATGGTGACCTGAGAATGATTTTTGCATTTTTAAAATTCTGGGAAAAAAAATAACAAAAGGATAATATGCAAGAGAGATCATGGGGGGCTAAAATATTTACTCTCTGGCTAGTTACAGAGAGAGTTTGCTGAACTATGGTCCAGACCTAGGAAAGTGATGGAGAAAATGTTAATACTGCAGATTATTAACATGTCAGGTCTTTAGCTGTTACACTGTAAATCCATAAAATATTGAGGAGGTATTTTTCCAGTTTTGAAAGCTATTATCTAATGCAGGAAAAAAAAAAATCATTGACAAACAGGTGAAATTCCAAAATGTGTAGTACTGAAGCTGAAAGAGGTTTAAATTTAATTTCAATAATTTCTATGAGGTTTGGCAATAATTTCACAGAAGAACATACATCTGATTTACTGACTAAATTTAAGTGGGAAAAGAGCATATTGGAATGCATCTCTCTTTGTCAAATAATGGTTGAATCACAACCATAGTTAGCCACACATGTAAGAATTTGACAAATATCAGTGAAACTATCCTGTGAGAATCAATTAGATAGATAGAATTAACAATAAAGAATATTACATATTTTATTGTTTTAAATATTTTACTCATATCAGTAAAAATTTATAATTAAAAATATGGATGCATACACACGCATACATTTTTAGACGGCTTGTTGTTAAAATTTTTTCAGCACACCCCTACCCAGCAGTATTCAAATACCCATTAATGCTATCCCTCATTTGGCAAAAGGCTGGGTTTGCCCATGTCCACCAACACCCAGCCCCTTCTTTCCATGAACCTTACTGCCATTTTCTCTCTTCTCTTTTTCTAGAACTTTTACCTTTCAGATTTTGGACCTCTGTTTTGTTTTTGCTTTTATATTTTCCACCTCTTATTTTTTTTTTTGCTTCCATTTTAGTTATCTCCTCAGCTTTATCTCATAGCCCCTCAATTGCGTTTTTCATTTACACTCTCAAGTATTTAACATCCAATATCTGTTTCTTCACCAATCATTCTTTTTATGGCATCCTGTCCTTTAACAGATGCAATAGTTTCTCCTCTCTGAAAATATGCATGATAGTGTGTTGAATATTTTTAAGTGTTTATCTCCGTATACAATCTGTTTCTGCCAAGTAGCCATTATCCATTTGTTTGTTTGCTTTATTTTGTCTTATCTTTTCTACTAGACACCTTCCTTGGCTCTCTGGTGAGCATTACTAAAAGAATGAAGAGTCCTTGAAGAAATGTCTGATTCCTGAACTAGAGCAGAGAAAGTAGTAGATGAGGCCAGAACATCTCTGTGACAGCTGTACTCAAAGAATGACATAATGATGGACACAAGAACCAGCCTAAAGGAGCTCCCACAGGATAGATCTGGAATATATTGAGTAGATATATTAAGTAGATATGTAGACTGAGAGATTTCAGTGGTAACAGACTGTAACTCATTGATTGAAATAAAATCCATGAGTCCACATTGATGTAACTTTATAAATAAATATATGGTAATTAAAGGAAGCTCTTCCTTATCCCAGAAACCCAACTAATAAGTATAAAAGGAATGGTGGAATTAGAAAATTGCCACCAGATAGTATCATGATCGGAGAAGGCAATGGCACCCCACTCCTGTATTCTTGCCTGGAAAATCCCATGGATGGAGGAGCCTGGTGGGCTGCAGTCCATGGGGTCGCGAAGAGTCAGACATGACTGAGCGACTTCACTTTCACTTTTCACTTTCATGCATTGGAGAAGGAAATGGCAACCCACTGCAGTGTTCTTGCCTGGAGAATCCCAGGGATGGGGGAGCCTGGTGGGCGGCCATCTATGGGGTTGCACAGAGTCAGACACGACTGAAGCAACTTAGCAGCAGCAGCAGCATGATAAGAAGTGATTTAAGAAAGACTTGATGATACTAAAACTAGTGAGTGATAGATATTAATTATAAGGGGAAACCGATAATTTAACACTGGTGAAATGCGACATCTGCCTCCTTAAGCATATGATTGAGGTTAACATCACTGGCAATGGGGTGAAGAGATGCCATGGGCCTCCTGAATGATGCATCAAGAACCGAACCATTTCTGCAGTGTTCCTGCCAACAGGGCATAAATCAGGGGGAAATATCAGAAACAATCTGAGGGACATTCTGAAAAATACCTGTCCTGAACTCTTGGAGAAAATTATCAATGCCATGAAGGCAAAGAAATACTGAGGAACTGCTTCAGATGATAAGAAACAGGATAACTAAATGCAGCACGTAATCTGGCCTTTTCTCCTTTAAAGGATATTATTGGCATATCTGGCGAAATCTGAATAAGGTCTGCAGATAAGATGATAGCCCTGAAACAATGTTAATTTCCATGTTAGGAGAAGGTCCTTGGTTTTGAGAAACACTCACTAAATTATTCAGTGATAAAAGGACTTTATGTTTAGCAGAAAAAATAATAGGAACATAGGTGAATTTCAGAGAAGGCAATGGCAACCCACTCCAGTACTCTTGCCTGGAAAATCCCATGGACAGAGGAGCCTGGTGGGCTGCAGTCCATGGGGTCGCACAGAGTCGGACACGACTGAAGCGACTTAGCAGCAGCAGCAGGAGAATTTGGTGAAGAGTAAACAGGAATGCTTGCGATTTGTCTCTAAGTCTGAAATTAGCTACCCACCACCCCCTAAAAAAAAGTTAAAAGAAAAAATTTAAAAGTTGATTGGGAGCTGTGGGGCTCGGGGCTTGTTGACAGTGGCCACCCTAGGGTGAAGGCTGCCAGAGATCTGACTGGGCCGTTTCATTAGGTGCTGCCCTCGTCCCAGGATCATATTCCAGTCTTCTGCTTCAAGATTCCTGCCTGGCTGCCGGGTGCCAGGAGCTGAGGCGGACAGGGAAAGGAGCATTGTCCTGGGGACTCCACAGACATTCAGGATGTAAACAGTTACTTAATCTCCTTCTTTCCTGCCCTCAGGTCCCTGTTTCCCCCAGGTCAGAGACCCTCTGTTTTATACTCTCCAAAGAATAATCCTCTAGTTTTCTGCCCACTTGGGGGTGGGAGGGACATGGGTGGATGGGGGTCATCTAGCCGCCATGCTGTGCTTAGTCGCTCAGTTGTGTCCGACTCTTTGGGACCCCATGGACTTCAGCCCACCAGGCTCCTCTGTCTATGGGATTTCCCAGGCAAGAATACCAGAATGGGTTACCATGCCCTCCTCTAGGGGATCTTCCCAACCCAGGGATGGAACCCAGGTTTGCCACATTGCAGGTGGATTCTTTACCACTGAGCCATCAGGGAAGCCCAAGGCACTGTACTTTAGTGAAATAAACCAGTCACAAAAGGACAAATATTGTGTGATGCTACTTATAAAAAGTACCTAGAATAGCCAAATTTATAGAACCAGAAAGTGGAACAGTTGTTACCAGGGGTTGAGGGGAAGAGAGATTGAGCAGTCAGTATTTAATGGGTACAGAATTTCAGTACGGGATGATGAAAAATTCCTGAAGATGGATAACAGTGATGTTTGCCTCACAATATGAATGGAATTAATGCCACTGAGTTGTACACTTAAGAATAATGGTTAACATTTATGTATATTTTACTACAATAAAAATAAATTAAAAATATAATACTGGAGTGTGACGTCAAGTGGGCCTTAGGAAACATTGTTGTTGAGTTGATAAATCATGTCTGACTGTTTGTGACCCCATGGACTGTAGCCTGCCAGACTCCTCTGTCTATGGGGATTCTCAGGCAAGAATACTGGAGTGGGTTGTCATGCCCTCCTTCAGGGATCTTCTGAAGCCAGAGATCGAACCCAGGTCTCCCACATTGCAGGTGGATTGTTAACCAGCTGAGTGATCAGGGAAGCCCAAGAATACTGGAGTGGGTATAGCCTATCACTTCTCCAGGGGATATTCCCAACCCAATATCTTCTCAACCCAGGAATTGAACCGGGTAGCTGAGTTACCAGTCAGGTGGTCTGTCTACTGCTCTTTTTTTTCAGCCCACCTACTTCTAGACGTGCCTGAGCCTTTGGAGGGTTCCCAGTGTAAACCCAATTTCTTGCATAGACCAGTGGGGGTGTAGCATGCAGCTTTCTGAAGTCTTTTGACTCAAATGAGCTCCTAGCTTCCTTGCTGCTGGCATCTCCTCTCCTGTTCACTAAGTCCTTGCAGCTTTAAATCTATTAATCAAATTTTTTTGCTGTCATTTTAGTGGAGTTTCAGGAAAAGAACATACATGTCCAGGACTTTAGTTGGAAGTCCTTTGCTGGGTTTTCTAATTTTTCTACAAAGAGCACACATGGCTCCTACAGTTTTAAAATATATTTAAGCACGCGCGTTAAATATTGTGAAATCATATAAAACAGTTTAAGAAGAGGATGTTCATCAGGTGTCCGACGGGAGAATACCTCGAACGGGCTGGGTAGTGTAAGAAAGGTATCCTGAGATGCCCGCGTTTTCAGACCAGGAAGGCGAATAAATTCCTCTGTGTATGCATAGTAACCACCGCGACCTGCAGTTACAATCGCAACAATTAAGAGAGAGACCACTGGGTTTGGCGGGCAGAGCGGTCCTTGGGGTGATGAGGCTAGCGAAAAACCGTCACAGTTCCTCAGTTCAAACTTCACCGAATTTCAGAGGCAACGGGACGCTTGCACACCCAGATCGGCCGAAGCCCTCCTCGGGAATGAAGCTGAGGAAGGAGCCGGGCAGCGTAGCGTAGTCGAGGGTATCGGGGAATTGAGGGGTGGGGAGAGTCACACAGAACCGAGGTGAGAGCCAGGCCTCTATCCCCTGCACCTAGATGAGGTCAGATAGGTCGGGGGCAGAGGGGGGAGCCAAGACCAAGGCTGAGTGCCAAACCCACACCCTTGTCTGAAGCGGGCAGATGCACCAGGCTCACCCCAGCTGCGCGCTCAGGTGCGCGGAGCCCCGAAGAGGCGGGGCCCGAGATGAGCGGCCTTTCCACCTTGGGCCACACGGGGGCAGCAGAGGACAGGCGGAGAAGACAGAGGGCCTTGGGATGGGGGTGGAAGAGGGTAAGGAGACGGGGAGAAAGAGCTAGAGAGGGCTAGAATCACACCGAGACAAAAGATGAAAGTGAAGGCAGTAAAATGAAGAGAGGGGAGACAGGCAGCCAGACGTCCCGTAAAGGTGCGCCTGGAAGCCCCAGAGCCACCGGGGAACCCAGCACTACTAATCCTGACAGTGACCCCCACCAGGTGCTGTTTGAGGCTGTGATAGAGTACTGCAAACCCATTTTATTGAAGGAACTGGGGAACAGAGAGGACTGTGGTCAACTGATAGCACGTGGAATCGTCACTGGATCGTTTCCTGGCTGGGTTATTTAACTTCGCTGCCTCACTTTCCTTACTTGTCTCACGGGGTTGTTGTGAGGATAAAATGAAATAACATATATAACGTTCTAGACTAGCACTCAGCATCAGTTCAGTTCAGTCGCTCAGTCGTGTCCGACTTTGCGACCCCATGAATCGCAGCACGCCAGGCCTCCTTGTCCATCACCAACTCCTGGAATTCACTCAAACTCACGTCCATCGTGTCGGTGATGCCATCCAGCCATCTCATCTCTGTCGTCCCCTTCTCCTCCTGCTCCCAATCCCTCCCAGTATCAGAGTCTTTTCCAATGAGTCAACTCTTCGCATGCGGTGGCCAAAGTACTCGAGTTTCAGCTTTAGCATCAGTCCTTCCAAAGAACACCCAGGACTGATCT
The DNA here is from genome assembly GCF_000754665.1 of Bison bison bison. Lineage (NCBI taxonomy): Eukaryota > Metazoa > Chordata > Mammalia > Artiodactyla > Bovidae > Bison > Bison bison. The sequence goes on from NW_011494605.1 coordinate 3,455,419, forward strand.
CCTTTAGGATTGACTGGTTGGATCTCCTTGCAGTCCAAGGGACTCTCAAGAGTCTTCTCCAACACCACAGTTCAAAAGCACTCAGCATAAACGCCAACAATTATTGTGTTTTTCTACCTTGTGACAACAAGGTAGAATGTTTTATCCATTTAAAAACTTAGTTATCTGTTTTTTAAGTTTTTTTTCTGTGAAATTATTTACAGATATCTTCCTCCTCCCTTGCCCTTTTTAACCTTTACACATATCACAAAGTCAACCAAAATGTTTGCCTACTCTGAAATCTGAATCCTAATTAGTGGTAAAAATTTAAACTTGGTTGGCACATCACACTTTAAAAGTATATGTACCATTTTTTTTTTTTTTGGACTAACATTTTATTTGGACATCAGGTTATAAACAAGACAAATAAGTAAAATCCAGTGTTAGGAAATAAAAAGAATTTTAAAAGAACAATCACAATGAAGTAAGTCAGAAAGAAAAACATCAGTACAGTATATTGATGCATATGTATGGAATTTAGAAAGATGGTAATGATGACACTATATGTGAGACAGCAAAAGAGACACAAATGTAAAGAACAGACTTTTAGACTTGGTGGGATGATTTGAGAGAATAGCATTGAAACATGTATATTACCATATGCGAAATAGATCGCCAGTTCAGGTTCAATGCAGGAGACAGGGCGCTCAGGACCAGTGCACTGGGATGATCCTGAGGGATGGGATGGGGAGGGAGATGGAGGGGTGTTTAGGATGGAGGACACATGTACACCCATGGCTGATTCATATCAATGTATGGCAAAAGGCACTACAATATAGTAATTAGCCTCCAATTAAAATAAATTAATTTTAAGTAAATAAAAAGAACGATCAGGACAAATGACTCACAAGGGAAAGGGGAGTGACTTTTGAACTAGTCTGTGATTTGTATCATTCTGTAACTTAATTTCTAAATATACCAAATGAATTGATAATTTAATCTCTTAATTGTAATGCT
>NW_011494605.1:3456514-3483103 GCF_000754665.1 Bison bison bison
AAAAACTAATGTGAATTATAACATGAAGAGATTTTCATCTTGTTAGTTTTTTTTCTTCTGCCGTATGAAAGATAATTTTTATATCATGTTTTGGGAGTAATAACAGCTTTTTTGCTCTATATAAACACTAGTGGAGATTCTCCTTAACAAAATGATTATTGAAAACTAATAATCTCAAAACATGGAGGGGAGCCTTAGTTTCCATGTTTGCTTGGTGCTGCTGAAAATATTCCCTCCATCCTATAAATGGGGAACCTGAGGCTCAGAGGGATTCAGTGACTTGCCACATGGACTAGAGCCAGGGAAGGCCAGAGCCAGGACTTAAAATCAGGTCCTTTGACTTTTCATGGCCGGCTGACTCAGCGGGAGACAGGAAGTGCCTGCTCAGCCCAGGGGCTAAAATTCGGTTCCACTGTCTAGCGGAGCCAGCCTGATGCCATGCCTTGGCAGGGGCTCGGCAGTGGCCAGCAGCATGTTTTGCTCTCAAGCCGCTTGCTTGAAGGGCTTGAAAGGTCAGCGCTGGACAGCGTTGGGAAGTCTGTCAGATGGGCCCACCGTCGCTGTCTGGAACAAACATCTGGACAGGGAACACCAAACAGGTGGCACGGGAGGGGCACATGCTGGCACAGGAGGAGGGAAGCATGTAGTCTCCCAGAGCGGGGCCCCAGGTGCAGCTGGGCGCCCCTGGCTCAGACACTTAGACTTCCTCCCCCGCCCCTCCCTCTTCATCTGCAAAATGGGGATAACAATGGTCCTTTCTTCCTCAACCAGGCAGATGGGAGGGTGGACTGAGGTGACAAATTTGAAGGGCCAGCCCTGTGCACAGAATGCTCCAAGCAAGGCGCTCCTTTATTATTACTTGAAAAAGGAATAATACTCTTTCAGGATTATTTCAAAGAGTAAAACAAATGAAGGTATTTCAACACTTCGGACACAGCAGACGCTCAGTGGCGCCTTCAGTGGCATCTGCTGCCACGCCTTGGAGTGCCGGAGGCCCCCCGGGGGGGATGCACACCCCCACACGGGTTGGTCTTTTCAGCCAACAACAGTAACTGGTGGACAGAACCCCTGGTGCCCCCAAGCCATGCCCTTCGAGAAGGATGTATGCACAGAACAGTGAGGCCAGTGTAGGAAAGTGAGCTTGGGGCTCCCTCAAGGAGGCCCTGCTAAGCTCTGCTGGGCCCACTGGTGGCCAATGGTGGTCTCTCCTCGTGCACCAGCCCTCAGTCTCACAGATGACCCCAGACTCTGCCTGTCAGCTGTGGCCCCAAAGCAGATGACCTGCCCCCCGGCTTTCCCCTTCACCAGTTGCCAGCATCCTCCACCATCCTTGCCCCTGTCCTCTGTCCCTCCAAAAGCCAGGATCCTTCCTCCTGCCCAAAGCCACCCTGCAATCCACGCCCCTCTTCATCAGCTCCTTCTTTCCAGACACCCTCTCACACCTGCCCACCGACACCAGCAGGTCACCCACCCCCATCTTTGCCTCCTCCACACGCTTGAGCGTTGCAGCCCACACTTTCCTCTCCCGGTTCCCTCCCTCGGCTCCATCCCCCCCCCCTTAACAAGAGTCCTTGTCCCCTCCTGTCTCTGACCCCCTCTGGAAAGCTTTGTGAGTTTTTCAAACAAGCAAATGAAAGAAAACCTGGCTTCTATTTGCTAAAGCAGCCCCTTGGCAGCCTGTGGCAGCGAAGATCTCCCTCCTTCGAGAAGGTCCCGTGTCCCCTTGATCAGGTCACCCCAGGTTTCCCTCCTTCCTCTCCAGCCACATCTCTGCTTGGCAGACTCTTCTTCCCTGCTGACAATTCCTGAAATCTCTGTCTCCAGCCCAGAGATCTCTCCTAAGCACAGACTCACATGCCCAGATGCCCCATTCATCTCCACTTGTGTGTCCCACAGAAACCTCCAACTCAAAAGGTTAAAACCTTAGCTGACTTCCACCCAAACTGCTCGTCCTCTCCATCTTGGACATGGCCATCTCCACATCCTCTGTCAAATAAGCCCCAAACTTCAGCATAACCCGGCCCCCAACCAACTCACCTTCACCTCCTGCCAGCTCCTCTCCCCAATTCCCTCGAGTCCCTCTTCCCAAAGGCAACTGGGAACACCCAACCCACCTCCCCTGGGAAGTCTTTCCTGCTACTCCAGGAGCCACTAGCGGCTCCACCTCTGTCACGCAGGTCCCAAAGCCAAGGGTGCAAACCGGCAACTCAAGGACCAGGGTCAGCCTCCAGAGGTGTTTTACCCCACCATGGACTCAACACAAAGCTTTTAAAAATGAGCCACTGTCAACTGTATTCGTTTCTGAAGGCTGCCAACAGAGTATGACAAACTGGTTGGCTTAAAACAATAGAAATTTATTCTCTCACAGTTCTGAAGGCTGACAGTTCAAAATCAAGGTGTTGGTAGTGCCTTCCCCTCCCATTGCCCCACCACCAAGGGCCCTAGGGAAGCCTCCTCCCTGAATTAGGAGTGGCAGTGTTGATCTCCCTTCTTCAAGAAGGTCCCATGTTCCCTTGATGAGGTTGCTCCAGGTTTCCCTGCTTCTCTTAGGGCTTCCCAGGTGGCTCAGTTGTAAAGAATCCACCTGCCAATGCAGGAGACACAGGAGATGTGAGTTTGATCCCTGGGTTGGGAAGATCCCCTGGAGAAGGAAATGGCAACCCACTCGAGTATTCTTGCCTGGAGAATCCCATGGAAAGAGGAGCCTCGTGGGTTACAGTCCATGGGGACGCAAAGCATCAGACACGACCAAGCACACACGCATGCACACGCTGGCTGATGCTGGCAGTCCTTCACACTCCTTTGTGCCTGGCAGCACAGGTCCAGTCTCTGCCTCCGTCTTCACGTGGCCGTCTTCCCTCTGTCTATCTCAATCCTTGTTTTCTCTTCATATAAGGACACAGTCATTGAATTAGGGTCCGCTCTAAACCATAGGACTGGGACTTCCCTGTTGGTTCAGTGGCCAGGGCTCCATGTTCCTGTTTCATTCCTGGTCAGGGAACTAGATCCTGCATGCCCCAAATAAGAGTTTGCAAGCTGCAACTAAAGACCCCACATGCAACAACGAAGGCTGAAGATCCCACATGCCAAAACTAAGACTTGGCACTGCCAAATAAAGTAAATAAATAAAAATAAATATTTAAATAAATAAATAATAAACCATAGGACTCCATAGTATTTATGCGAAGCCCCTATTTCCAAATAAGGTCATGTTCAGACGTGCCAGATGAACATGAATTTGGCAGGGACACTATTCAACCCAGTGTATTTAAAATTAGGAGATTATACATAAATATCTAGATTACCACCCTTCTTTTTAAAAAAAGATCTGACCCCACATCATACTTGTACATTACTTTGCCAACAAAGGTCCGTCTAGTCAAAGCTATAGTTTTTCCAGTAGTCATGTATGGATGTGAGAATTGGACTATAAAGAAAGCTGAGTGCCGAAGAATAGATGCTTTTGAACTGTGGTGCTGGAGAAGACTCTCAAGAGCCCCTTGTACTGCAAGGAGATCCAACCAGTCCATCCTAAAGGAAATCAGTCCTGAATACTCATGGGAAGGACTGATGCTGAAGCTGGTCAATACTTTGACCACCTGACGTGAAGAAGTGACTTATTAGAAAAGATCCTGATGCTGGGAAAGATTGAAGGTGGGAGGAGAAGGGGACGACAGAGGATGAGATGCTTGGATGGCATCACCAACTCAATGGACATGAGTTTGAATAAACTTCGGGAGTTGGTGACAGACAGGAAGGCCTGGTGTGATGCAGTCCATGGGGTCGAAAAGAGTCGGACACAACTGAGTGACTGAACTGAACTGAACTGACTGAGGCTCTGTGGTGACAAGTGGCCAGAGCAGAAAAGTGTTTTTCATTCCCATGTATACTGGGCACATGATCTCCACCCACCACAGTCCCTACACCGAGGGGTCTAACAACTTTGACAGCAGGCCAGGATTAAAGACCACTCCCCTACCCACACCCTACCTCCTTAAGACTAGCAGCGACATTCTATCAGAGTAAGAGGCAGCAGCAAAACAGAGGGTATGCAACTCTTTAAGAGGCAACCGCACTCCACCCAAGCATTTCTCTCATTGACATTACCTACCTGCTCCTTGGAATTTTCACCTGGAGCCCGGCTGTACGTTAATGACGTGTTTATGTGACTGTCCGTTGCTGGAGGTACCACTCACTCAGCACACCCCCACCCACAGCCCTTGTCCTAACTCCTCCACCACCAGCATCTCCACTGCTTTCCCTAAGGGCTTCCTCTGGCTTCCAGAGCCTGTTTCCCCCACCCCACCCCCTTGCTGGTCCTCAAATGACTGACTGAGTTCCTGTATAAAACTCCAGCTCCCTCACCCGCAGCGGAGCGCTCTAAGGCGCATGTTCTCCACGGAGCTCCGCAGGGTCTCCCAGCGCAATGTGAGCTCCAGCTGCTCACTGTGGGGACGAGGCTTCAGTGACACACCCTCAGGTGGCGCTCCGCCTCACTTCCTCTCTGTCCTGCGGAAGTGCCTGCTGGATCTCCCCTCAGATAACCTGCTTACACAAGAGCCCTTATCCCAGGGTCAGCTGTGGAGGAACCCAGAGTTGAGGACCGAGATGTGGTCTGTTTGCTTTGTTCATCGCCACAGCACACAGCACAGCGCAGGCACGCATCTAGTCAGCTGTCTGCGTGGACCTCTGCCGTCTCCCCTCCAGCCAGGCCTGGCTTAGGTGCTGGGAGACAGTGATGAGAGCGCCACTCTTCCCTGCCCTCCAGGAGTCTCCAATCCAGGGAAGAGAACAAAGGTGGCTGCCTCCCTAGAAGCCTACCACTTGGCCGTGGAAAAAAACTTAGGAATGTGAAAAAGTGGGGAAACAGCACAGACTAGCAAAGAGTGAGAACTAAGATGAATGAACTGATCCTTCATTCACTTGGCAAAAATCCACTGAGGGATATCCTGACAGGCGCGCACACACACAAACAGGCCAACAAAACACCAAGAGGTCAGTGGTCTGATAGGAGCAGAGAGACTGCGGCAGCACGAAGGAGGGCTAACTCAGCCTGGCAGGGCAGGAGGACTCCCTAGAGGAGGCATCTTCTCAGCTGAGTCTTAAAGGATAGGAAGATATGTATAAGATATTAAAAGGAAAAAGCATTCTAGACAAAGAAACCGCACAGAGACTCGTAGAAAGGTATGAAGATGGTTCTGTTTAGCCACTTGCAGTGGCTTGGCATGGCTGAGACAGGAGAGGGCTCAGAGGGAGAAGCAGCCAGGGGCAAGATTATGGACAAGTTTCTCCGTGCTAGACAGAGGCATTCAAACCTCTTTGGGACTCAGTTTTCTCCTCAGTGGAATGAACATGACGAGGCTCTTGTAAAGATAAGACGTACTAATGCAAGAACAGACCTTTATACAACAGCTGGCATTTCACTGGCTCTCAGGGAACTTCAGCTACTTCATCCTGAGAACCATGAGAAGTCATTGTAGGATTTGAAACAGCACAATGGCGTGGTCAGCTAGGAGCCTTGGGAGACACCAGCAAGGAGGCTGATGTCATCAGAAGTGAGATGTCAGCTGCCTGGAGCCCTACCCTACCCTACCCAGTGCCAAGAGCTTCTTATGTCTCTGCCTGAGAACTCTCTCCAGCACTGCAGTCTTCTTGGGTAGGGGCAGGGCAGGCCAGAAATGCTGAGGAGTTAACACCCTCAGATCAGATCAGATCAGTTGTCAGTCGTGTCCGACTCTTTGCAACCCAATGAATCACAGCACGCCAGGCCTTCCTGTCCCTCACCAACTCCCGGAGTTCACTCAGACTCACATCCATCGAGTCAGTGATGCCATCCAGCCATCTCATCCTCTGTCGTCCCCTTCTCCTCCTGCCCCCAATCCCTCCCAGCATCAGAGTCTTTTCCAATGAGTCAACTCTTCGCATGAGATGGCCAAAGTACTGGAGTTTCAGCTTTAGCATCATTCCTTCCAAAGAAATCCCAGGGCTGATCTCCTTCAGAATGGACTGGATGGATCTCCTTGCAGTCCAAGGGACTCTCAAGAGTCTTCTCCAACACCACAGTTCAAAAGCATCAATTCTTCAGCACTCAGCCTTCTTCAGATACAACCTAACCCAAGAAGAGTTGGGAGTTGGTAGTAAGTCCTACCGCCTCCTGGATCTCATAGGGTCTTCAGTTGTTCTGAGCTCCAGGTGATGCCAGAGGCAACCCACTTATTAGCTTAACTTTTATTAGCTTTTCTCCATTTCCTGACTCATTTCTGTATTCCCTCATTGTGTCTCCTAGAATCATCTTCCAAATAAATGACTCATACCCTAATTCTGTCTCAGGATACACTTTCAGGAAAATCCAAACTGAGTAGTTGGTACCAACCAATCCCCACCCACCCCACCCCCAGAAAGCAAATGTCAGCAGGAAATTCCAGAACTAAATGGCTAGCCAGCCATTTTTGCCATTTAGCCATGGCAAAAAGAATCCCATTTCTGGTGGGAAGTGGGAGATTTTAGCAGCATCACATTCATGACTCTCACCTGTGATGGGTGGACTGGGCAGATATATAAGTGGAAAGGGAATCCAAGCTATGTAATAGCTCCAGCAATTGAAAGATATGGAGGCAACGTAAGGATTATGGAGTTGATTAACTTTTGTTATCTGCCACAAGAAGCCTCAAAGAAAGATAATCTTACAGGTTTAATAAAGTCCACTAGCAACTCAGAGCATATTATGAAAACTAGAAGGGCTCCATGACACCAAGAAACATTTATCTCTTACAACCAGAGAACGGACTGTGCCAAAAATCAGCCCAAAATTTGATCGTAAGCAAGGCCGGGTTACAAAAGAGGCTGAATCCACAGGCCCAGTAAGTCATGGGCTGAAGTTAGGGTCCAAAGGGCAGAAGAGGCCCTGAGACTTGGGGTTCAAATTTAAGAACTTCAGACTGCCACATTCTCCTGAACCTTGTAATGGTGTCACAAATACCTCCCTTCCCCTCATAGGCAAGGGGAGCTTCCCACTGCCAGGAGACCATGCCAAATCCTCACCCAAGACACATGCTCTCCAAGATAATGGTCCTTCTCCTGCCTCCCACCACGCCACCCCACCCAGCCCACCCCACTGCCCATGGCATCCAGCCCAAAAACTACAGTCTGATCTCACAATGACTAGAGTAGTCAGTCAGTTGCTCAGTCATGTCCAACTCTTTGTAACCCCATGGACTGCTGCACACCAGGCTTCCCTGTCCATCACCAACTCCCAGAGCTTGCTCAAACTCATGCCCATCGAGTTGGTGATGCCATCTAATCATCTCATCCTCCATCGTCCCCTTCTCCTCCTGCTTTTAATCTTTCCCAGCATCAGGATCTTTTCTAATAAGTCAGTTCTTCACATCAGGTGGCCAAAGTGTTGGAGCTTTGCTTCAGCATCAGTCCTTGCAAAGAATATTCAGCATTGATTTCCTTTAGGATGGACTAGTAGGATCTCCTTGCAGTCCAAGGGACTCTCAAGAGTCTTCTCCAGCACCACAGTTCAAAAGCATCTATTATTTGGTGCTCAGCTTTCTTTATGGTCCAACTCTCACATCCATCCATGAATACTGAAAAAAGACATGGCTTTGACTATACGGACCTTTGTCGGCAAAGATGGAGTAGTACTGGTCCTTATATGGAAGGTAACAGATTATTCATCATCAAAGCTACAGGAACTGACTAATGGTTTCAGAAGCAACTAAAAGATGAGGGTGTTGGACCATGGTGGAAGAAAACTATAAGGCTGGATAGGAGATAGTTGTTGAAGTGAGTGATCCTATCACTCAAGACTTCATAGCCTGACAAGGATGTTCAAAGTCAACCTTAATATGTTGCTAGAGATGACAATGGCCTCCAATAAGTGAGGTGTAAATACCATAGCTACCTTGGCAGAGTGTTGTGGAAGAGGTCAGAGGCTCAGAGTAATGGGCGTTCTAGAATGGATTTGTGATGTAAGGCCAGACAGCCACCAATGGACTAAGTCCTGTAGGAGGGCTAGAAGACACTCACTTTACTCAGTGGAGGGGCTTCCTTGATAGCTCAATTGGTAAAGAATCCACCTGCAGTGCAGGAAACCCCGGTTTGATTCCTGGTCCAAAAGATCCGCTGGAGACGGGATAGGCTACCCACTCCAGTATTCTTGGGCTTCCCTGGGGGCTCAGATGGTAAACAATCTGCCTGCAATGCAGGAGACCTAGGTTCGATCCCTGGGTTGGGAAGATCCCCTGGAGAAGGGAAAGGCTACCCACTCCAGTATTCTGGCCTGGAGAATTCCGTGGACCATATAGTCCATGAGGTCACAAAGAGTCAGACACGACTGAGTGACTTTCCCGTTCCCACTTACTGAGTGGATGTACATTGTAGAATAAGAAGGGATGTACTGGAAGAAACTCAGTGGTGGCTCTCCTCTGTAAGCCAAGCTGATAGGATGCAGCTATGGAACCGGCCTACCTAGTGGTGGTAGGAATATAGAAATCTGAACTCTCAGAGGCCAAGTGGTAGCATTTAAACATCAGAGGCAAGGTTGATGGGCCACAAAAGTAGAATGGTAACCAAAGACTCTGACCCACAGAGGGATATGTGGTGATGGCTAACAGACCACAGTATTCCCAGAGATGAGATAGATGGGCAGCCATCTAGAGTGTAGACTTATAAATCAAAAAATACAAGAGTATGGAAGCTGGAGACTGATAATCTGTTGCCACGGTGAAAACTGATGGTCCCTTGTCTGGTTTCTAGACTTGACCAGGTTTTCAGATCCAGAGTCCATTAATTAAAAGAGAGGCCAGATCCCTTTGCTAGGAGCTGATGTGTCATAGCAAATATATACAATACATATTACCCCCCTTTCCCCAAAAGCCATATAACCAGTTACAAGACTAATTGCATATTGAAGAAAGAGAACACCCAAGTCCCTTAAGAGCCATTGAATAAAGTACCTGAACAGGCACTCTTACCAGGGAACCCAATATGCCATAATGGCTCCCTTGTTGGACTGGGATTGTTTTAAGGCCAGATGACACAGAGAGTCCTAGCCCAAGTCCATCTTATAGTGAACTCTATCCTGTGAGAAAAGGTCAAGTGACATCCCCTGAAACTACCCCCTGTCCTGGCCAAGAGAAGGAGTCAGAAGCAGTGCCACATCATGGGTAGGATGGCAGGAATTAGTTCCACCCTCCGTGATTTAAAGGCTGCCAAGGTGGTGCATTTTGCTACATGTGTGTGTGCTCAGTTGTGTCCGACTCTTTGCGACTCCATGGACTGTAGCCCACCAGGCTTCTCTGTCCATGGAAATTTCCAAGCAAGAATACTGGAGTGGGTTGCCATTTCCTATTCCTGGGGAATCTTCCCAACCCAGGGACCAAATCTGTGCCTCTTTTGTCTCCTGCATTGGCAGATGGATTCTTTACCACTGTGACACCTGGGAAGCCCCATTTTTACCATATCTTTAATTTACCATTATATCCCCTGCAAAAAAAAAAAAAAAAAATAGATTATGGTAGACAAGAGAGGACTGTTGGAAACATAACCAATCACAGCCATCATGCCAGATATGCTACCTCTGCTACAAACAATCAGCCCCTGGTTATGGAGCTACTGATTCCACACATGTATTCTTTGCAGTCCCCATCAAAAAGCAAGATCAGCAGTTCACAGTTCCCATTTCACAGCCACCTAGGATGAGCAGCAGTACACACTGATCCTCTTGCCCAAGGGCAGTGGTAATCCTCCTTTCTGTCTCAATATATGTCAGGGGAACACAGATCATTCTGACACTGCCACAGAGTATCATCATACTATCCACCCTGCTGATGGCATCATCTTAATCCCATTACAGAGGTACTCTTGCAAAGATACTTGTGCGCCAGAGAGTAAGTAGATTAACCCTACAAAGATTAAGGGGACTGCCACATCAACAACGCTTTAGAAGTCTAATGGCAAAGGGTATTTAGAGGAGATCCCACCACCCCAGAGTAAAGGCTGTTATTGTACTTTTACCTCCTACAACTAAGAAAGAGTCACAGCCCTTAGCAGGTCAGCCCACACTTAGGTAAACTGCTCTAATCTGTTTTCTGGGTGACTTAGAAGGTTACCTACATTGAGAATTCTCTACAGTTGGTTCAGGTTGCTGTAAAAGCTGCCCTGACCCATAAGCTATATGAACCAGTAGACCCAGTGGTGATAGAGGTGTCTGTGGTCAACAAAAAGACCATGTGGAATCTCTGACTAGTCTCAAAAAAGAGCTTCAGTGTAGGCTTCTGGTGTTCATAGTTCTGCAGCAGAGAAGACTTCACTATTCAAAGACGAGTTCCTGGCATACTACTGGGCCTTAGGATATAAACCAAGAACATGACCTAGAATATAAGATGACTACAAAACCAGAAATGCTTATCAAGACCTGGGTGTTGGGAATTCTCTGGCAGTCCAGTGATTAGGACTCTTCACTTTCACTGCCAAGGGCACAGGTTGGTCAGGGAACTAAGATCCCGTAAACCTAGTGGCATGGCCAAAGTAAAAAATAATTAATAAAAAAAAAAACTTAGGTAGGGGTTTCCCTGGTGGCTCAGTGGTTAAAAAAAAAGAAAAGCCTGCCTGCCAATGCAGAAGACGCAGGTTTGATCTTTTGTCCAGAAAGATCCCACATGCTTCGGAGCAACTAAGCATGAGCACCATAACTACTGAGCCCATGCTCTACAGCCTGGGAGTCATAGCTACTGAGCCCACGGGCCTCAACTACTGAAGCTCTTCGAACCAGGTGGCCAAAGTATTGGAGCTTCAGCTTTAGCATCAATTCTTCCAGTGAATATTCAGGACTGATTTCCTTTAGGATTGACTGGTTTGATTTCCTTGCAGTCCAAGGGACTCTGAAGAGTATTGTCCAACACCACAATTTGAAAGCATCAATTTTTTGGCACTCTCACATCCATACATAACTACTGGAAAAACCATAGCTCTGATTGTATGGACCTTTGTCAGCAAAGTGATGTCTCTGCTTTTTAATATGCTGTCTAGGGTTTTCATAGCTTTCCTTCCAAGGAGCAAGTGTCCTTTGGTTGGAGTCACTGTCTGCAGTGATTTTGGAGTCCAAGAAAATAAAATCTGTTACTGCTTGCACTTTTTTCCCCTTCAATTTGCCATGAAGTGGTAGGACTGGATGCCATGATCTTAATTTTTTTGAATGTTGAGTTTCCAGCCAGCTTTTTCACTATCCTCTTTCACAGCATCAAGAGAATCTTTAGTTCCTCTTCACTTTCTGCCATTAGGGTGGTATCATCTGTGTATCTGAGGTTGTTGATATTTCCCTGGGCAATCTTGATTCCAGCTCATGATTCATCCAGGCTGGCATTTTGTTATGATGTACTCTGCATATAAGTTAAATAAACGGGGTGACAATATACAGCCTTGACATATTCCTTTCCCAATTTGGAACAGCCAATTGTTCCATGTAAGGTTTTACCTGTTGCTTCTTGACCCGCATACAGGTTTCTCAGAAGACAGATAAGGTGGTCTGCTTTTTCCGTCTCTTTAAGAATTTTCCACAGTTTGTTGTAATACACACAGCCATAGGCTTTAGTGTAGTCAATGAAGCAGGTTTTTCTGAAATTCTCTTGCTTTCTCTGTGACCCAATGAATGTTGGCAATTTGATCTCTGGTTCTTCTGCCTTTTCTAAACCCAGTTTGTACATTTGGAAGTTATCTGTTCATGTACTGCTAAAGCCTAGCTTGAAAGATTTGGACATAACCTTACTAGCATGCAAAGTGAGTGTAATTATATGGTACTTTGGACATTCTTTGGCACTGCCCCTTTTTGGGATTGGAATGAAAACTGACCTTTTCCAATCCTGTGGCCACTGCTGAGTTTTCCAAATTTACTGACATACTGAGTGCTGCACTTTAACAGCATCATCTTTTAGGATTTGAAATAACTCAGCTAGAATACCATCACCTCCATTAGCTTTGTTTATAGTAATACTTCCAGTCAATCCTAAAGGAAATCAACCTGGAATATTCACTGGAAGGACTGATGCTGAAGCTGAAGCTCCAATACTGTGGCCACTTGATGTGAAGGGCCAACTCATTGGAAAAGACCCAGATGCTGGGAAAGATTGAGGGCAGTAGGACAAGGGGGCAGCAGAAGATGAGATGGTTGAATGGCATACCAACTCAGTGGACATAAGTTTAAGCAAAATCTGGGAGTTAGTGAGGGCTTCCCTGGTAACTCAACTGGTAAAGAATCTGCCTGCAATGTGGGAGAATCCAGTTTGATTCCTGGGTTGGGAAGATTCCCTGGAGAAGGGCTAAGCTACCTACTTCAATATTCTTGGGCTTCCCTGCTGGTTCAGATGGTAAAGAATGCACCTGCAGTGCGCTAGACCTGGGTTTGATCCCTGGCTTCTGAGGATCCCTGAAGGAGGCCATGGCAACCCACTCCAGTATTCTTGGCTGGAGAATCCCCATAGGCAGAGAAGTCTGGTGGGGTACAATCCATTGGGTTGCAAAGAGTCGGACACAACTGAGTGACTAAGCACACACAGGGAATTAGTGAAGGGCAGGGAAGCCTGATGCACTGTAGTTCACGAGGTCGCAAAGTCAGACATGACTTAGCAACTCAATAACAGCAATGCTTCCTGAGGCCCACTTGACTTCACAATCCAGTATTATATTTTAAATTTATTTTTATTGTAGTAAAATATACATAAATGCTACCATTTTAACTATTCTTAAGTGTACAACTCAGTGGCATTAATTCCATTCATACTGTGGGGCAACATCACCGTTATCCATCTTCAGGACTTTTTCATCATCCCATACTGAAATTCTGTACCCATTAAATACTAACTGCCCATTCTCTCTTCCCCTCAACCCCTTGTAACAACTGTTTCACTTTCTGGTTCTATAAATTTGGCTATTCTAGGTACTTTTTATAAGTAGCATCACACAATATTTGTCCTTTTGCGACTGGTTCCCTAAAGTACAGTGCCTTGGGCTTCCCTGATGGCTCAGCGGTAAAGAATCTGCCTGCAATGCAGATCTGGGTTCGATCTCTGGGTTCAATCCCTGGGTCTAATCCCTGGGTCAGGAAGATCCCCTGGAGAAGGAAATAGCAACCCACTCTGGTATTCTTACCTGGGAAATCCCATAGACAAAGGAGCCTGGTGGGCCACAGTCCTTGGAGTCGAAAAAGCAAGACACAACTTAGAGACTAAAGAACAACACAGTGTCTTCAGGCTTCTTTCATGTTATTTCATGTATCACAGTTTCATCCTTATTTTAGTCTTTTCATTTTCTATCCATTATTGAGAGAGAGCTATTGTAGTCTCCCACTATTATTATACAACTGCTTCTCCCTTTAATTCTATCAGTTTTTCCTTCAGATATTTTGAGGATCTGTTATTAGGTGCATAAATTTATTATTATTATTATTATGCCCTCACAGCAAACTCTGAGGTAAGACCATTACTATCCCCATTTTGCAGATGAGGAAAAGGTTTACAGAGGTCAAAGTAAATGATTCTTTTTAAAAATGTATTTATCATCATTGGAGACAGTCAAGAAGAGAGTGAAAAAGTTGGCTTAAAGCTCAATATTCAGAAAACTAAGATCATGACATCTGGTCCCATCACTTCATGGCAAATAGATGGGGAAACAATGGAAATGGTGAGAGACTTTATTTTCTTGGGCTCCAAAATCACTGAAGATGGTGACTGCAGCCATGAAATTAAAAGACACTTGCTCCTTGGAAGAAAAGCTATGACCAAACCAGACAGCATATTAAAAAGCAGAGACATTACTTTGCCAACAAAGGTCCATCTAGTCAAAGCTATGGTTTTTCCAGTAGTCATGTATGGATGTGAGAGTTGGACTATAAAGAAAGCTGAGTGCTGAAGAATTGATGCTTTTGAACTCTGGTGTTGGAGAAGACTCTTGAGAGTCCCTTGGACTGCAAGATCAAACCAGTCAATCCTAAAGGAAATCAGTGCTGAATATTCATTGCAAGGACTGATGCTGAAGCTGAAGCTCCAATACTTTGGCCACTTGATACAAAGAACTGATTCATTTGAAAAGACCCTAATGCTGGGAAAGATTGATGGCAGGAGGAGAAGGGGACGACAGAGGATGAGATGGCTGCATGGCATCACTAACTTGATGGACATGAGTTTGAGTAAGCTCCAGGAGTTGGTGATGGACAGGAAGTCTGGTATGCTGCAGTCCATGGAGTGGCAAAGAGTCGGACATGACTGAGCAACTGAACTGAACTGAATTGTACCCACTCCTAAGTCTGAGTATTGTCAGTTAACAGGAAAATATAAAGCTTTTAGCCTGCTTGTTCTACTCAAACTGCCTGTCAAATTGCAGGCAAGCAAGTACCTTTGGCCAATGAGGAAAGGTCTTTCCTTACAAAAGAATTTCAACTAGAAAATGTTGATGGAATGATGGGATTAGAAAAACACTTTTTGCAAGTCCTCATGGAATAATATTCTAGATGATGATGAGCAATGGATAAAAAACACATTTGATAAACATTTGGTGGATGTATTTTCTATTGCTACTATATTTACAAACTGAGTGGCTTAAAGCAATATACATTTTATTATTTTACAGTTCTGGAGGTCAGGAGTTTGAAATGAGTCTCAATGGGCTAAAAATCAGAGTGTCAAGAGGGCTGTGTTCCTTACGAGGCCCTAGGAAAGAATCTGATCCCTGGCCTATAGCTGGGTTCTAGAGGCCACCTGCATTCCTTGCCTAGCTGCCTCTTTCTCCTTCTTCAAAGCCATCAGTGTAGCATCTTCAGAGCTCTCTCAGACTTTGAGCCCTCCCTCCCATGCCTTCCTCTTCCACTTTAAAAGAGCCTTATGCTTCACTGGGCTTCCCTGGTGGCTCAGACAGTAAAGACTCTGCCTGCAATGCAGGAAACCTGGGTTCAATCCCTGGGTCGGAAAGATTCCCTGGAGAAGGGAATGGCAACCCACTCCAGTCTTGCCTGAAGAATTCCATGGACAGAGGAGCCTGGCAGACTATAAACCAGGAGGTGGCAAAGAGTCGGACATGACTGAGTGACTAACATTTTCAACTTTGTGCTTACACAGGACTCACCTAGATAATCCAAGATAATCTCTTTATCTTAATTTCAGTTGATTGTCACCCTTAATTCCATCTGCAGTCTTTCATCTTTCTAGGTAACATATTCACAAATTCTGCCTATCACAATAAGGAACTAGATGCTTGCAATGTATCAAATTATCAACTTACTTAGAGGTAATAAAGGGGGAAAACACACCTTATCAATGAAGGAGTCAGATTGTCTCCAACTAAACCCACTGATCAATTTTAACATCACTAACAGATGTGTTATGCATTCTGATATTATATAGCATGAAGTAAAAAGAATCACCTATGAAGTATTCTTAACAGGAATGTTTTACATGACTTTAAACAACCTTTTGTAACTAACTTCCAGTTTATCAGAAAGACTGGGGATGGAGGAAAAAGTTAAATGATATCACGAAAAAGCAAGAAAATTGTCTTAGTTTCTTTAGTAAATCACTGACCAAAAACAACAACAACAACAACAACCCAATGGCTGTTTAGGATTAAATAATAATGGTTCCCCCAGAAGCAGACCCCCATATATGGATTTGAGTGTATGTGGGAAGTACTAGAGTATCTGTAGAGATGCAAGGAAGAGATACAGGGAAGGAAAGGTGTTGATACTGGGTTTACCATTAAGCCAGCTACCACTGTGGGCAGCTGAGTCTCAATCTCATGAAGAAGCTCTAGGAAATGACACAAAACACAAGATTCAGAATTACCACACCCCCTCAAAAAAAAAGAATTACCACACCCAAAGAGCAAGGGAGCTATATAGCAACTGGTAAAAGTCACTTCTATAGAATTGGTCCCTGGGAGTGTTAATTGCTTGGCATGCATCAAGCAAGTAAAGCAATCTTGTACAGTGGTATACCTAATATATTTGATACATGCAATGGATCACATTTAACCTCTTTCACAATATGAAAACATTGTTTTCAATAATTAGTATGGAATAAGATGAAAAATAATCAGATGGGAAATACAGTAAAAAGTTTCTTTTGTTGAACTTTGTACAACCATGACATTAAAATGTAAAATAATAAAAAATAAAATAAATAATACAATGCCAAAAAAGAAAAAGAAAGATAAAGGCTTTCTAAATATATCAACATAGTTTTTGAAAAAGGGGGGAAACATTCCCCCTATTGATCTATTGCAGTAATGAATAATAACAAAATTTATTTTTAAGCCTTAACTTTTACAAATTTTCCAGGGACTTCATCAAAATTATCTTCTTCATATATACATGTCAAACAGACAGTATAATCTGTCAATCTGTCTTTACTCCTTGATATCAGTTTTAATTTTGAAAAATCTCTTTTTTATGAAGTAACCCATAAATACTTTGATGGAGATTCTTAAAACTCTATTTCACAACAAATTCTGGAAATCATAACATCACATACTACTTTGTTTTTGGAGAATGATGCTGCTGCTAAGTCACTTCAGTCGTGTCCGACTCTGTGCGACCCCAGAGACGGCAGCCCACCAGGCTCCCCCGTTCCTGGGATTCTCCAGGCAAGAACACTGGAGTGGGTTGCCATTTCCTTCTGCAATGCATGAAAGTGAAAAGTGAAAAGGAACTCACTCAGTCGTGTCTGACTCTTAGTGACCCCATGGATTGTAGCCTACCAGGCTCCTCCATCCATGGGATTTTCCAGGGAAGAGTACTGGAGTGGGGTGCCATTGCCTTCTCCATGGAGAATGATGCTAGTGGATTCTAATTGGCTCCAGAGTCAGTTTTCCACTAGAGTATCTTCACTATTCTACTATGCTTGGTAATCTCCATTTTTATTCTGCAAAATAAGATGAAGTGGCTGAATGACAGAAAATATCGATATTATTTGAGTCACTGTTTTAGAATGAGTGTCCAGTTCTTGGTCGAAATGATCAAAATATTCAAACACTGACTTTTTGTTTCTTCTGGCATCTTTTGTCATTTCTCCTGGAAGTCTTCTTCAAAATTTGGTTCTTCTTTTCCATGTAAATATCCATTCCTTTCATTTTGTGTTGTATAGTCAATGGCCTTCTCCACAATTCTTATGTGTCAGTCTTCAATCATGACTTTTACTATACATTGTTCAAGGTTGATTCTGGACCTTTGCAAACATTAGTTTCCTATTAACCTCATCTAAAATTTCAAACCAAATAATAAAATATAATTCAGAAAACAAATCATGTAGGGCAAAGAACAAATTATGAGTTGACTCTCTTATGTGCATGCTTTCTTTCAGATTGCACAGTATCTCAAAAGTTAACATTAACTTTCAAACTTTGTCTTTATTGTGGACACAGCTTCATTTGCCTAGAATAGTTTGTTTCACTGACATACTCACATTCAGCAGCATTTTTAGTAAATTAGGTGATATTGAAAAGAAAGAATAATTTTTCCCCAAAGTTTAATAAAAAAAGTCACACATTAAAAAGAACTTCCAAAAGTGTGAACTTCATAAAAGTTCAGAGAATATTGTAAAAGGCATAAATAAGGATTTGGAATTAATATCTTTGATTTTTATCTGAACTACACTATGCTTACCAAAAAAAAAAAAAAATACTGCACCTCAAATTTTACACTTTGTTTTACTGTTTTAAATTTCAAACACAAAGTAAAATCTCCAAGAGGTCACATGAAGTGACAAAATTAACTCAAGTTCTGATAATTTTTTTATTTTATCACCACTTATTTTGAATCTGCTGTTTAAACAAGGGAATAAATGGTTCCACAGAAGTTGGAGTATTGAACTACATCCTAAGTAAGCTCCGATGATTCTAAACCTTTAGTAATTTAGTTTTGAAACAAATGCAAGTAGTTGAGTTTTCATATACTGGGTACTAACTGTATACCTTTAATTGCTCTGAATTAACTTATAAGTAGAATACAAGGCTTGTTAAAATGTAAGTAATTAAAAAGAAACGATTTGGTTCTGGTTCCAGTTTAGTTGGAGTAAGCACATTTCACCCTCTCTCTCCCAATGTATGCAACCAAAACTTCCCAGAAAGAACACGTGGACCTGTTATCTGAGGACTCTGAAAAGTAAATAATAACAGGAAGGTTGAGGAAGAAAACCAGAACATGAAGAACCACTAACCCAGTGGTGAGTTTTCTTCTTTTACTCCTCTAATTCCCCCCAGCCTGGACTTAAAGTTAGCCTGAAATCTAAAATAGTACATCCAGAACTAATGGTAAAAGACTAAATATTTCCCTCCTAAGATTAAGATATGGCAAGGATCTCTACTCTCATAACTCCCATTCAACATTGTAGTGGAAGTAAAACTACCCCTACTTAAAAGATGAGATGATGATTTATGCAGAAAATCCCAAGGAATATACAAAAAAGCTCCTAATAAGTGAATTTAGCAAAGTTGTAAGATACAATGTCTGCTTATAAATATCAAATGTATATATAATAGTAATGAACAATTGGAAACCAAAAATGTTTAAAAGAGCACTTTCAATGGTTCCCCCCACCCCCCACAAATGAAAGAGGTATAAATCTAACACAACACATTCAAAATCTGTGTGCTGAAAACTATGAAAAGCTGATGAAAGAAATGGAAGGAGAACTATATCATGATCATGGGTTTGAATACTCAATATAGTTAAAATTCAATTCTTCCTTCAAACTGAAATTAAACTATAGATTCAACACAACTCTAACCAAAATTCCAGCAGGAATTTTTGCCGATACAGACAAACATATTCTAAAATTTATAAGGAGACCTAAAAGGAACTAAAATAATCAAAGCAATTTTAAAAAATGAATAAAGTTGAAGGATTCATGGCACTCAGTTTTAAAGCCACAGTGAGGAAGATAATGTGTGATTAACAAAAGGATAGATACATAAATCAATGGAACAAAATAGAATCCATAAATAAACACACATAGACATGGCCACTTGTTCCTTCAACAAAGGTGCAGAGACAGTTCAATAGTGAAACGATAGTCTTTTCAACAAATAGTGTTAGAACATATGTTCACCTGTATGCAAAAGCATGAATTTCAACCTGAACTTCTTGCCTTTTACAAAAATTAACTCAAAATGAGTCATGGGTCAAAAGTCAAATTATATAGTTATTAAAATTTTAGAAGAAAAGATAGAAAATCTTTATGACTTTAAGCAAACAGTTAGTAGATATGATACCCGAAAAACAATTCTTTAAAAATTGATAAATTGAACTTAATGAGAATTTAAAATGTTTCTCTGTGGAAGGTACTGTTAAGAGAATGAAAAGATAAGCTACAGACCAAAAGAAAATACTTGCAAATTACATATCCAACAAAGGACTTGTATCCAGAACATACAAAAACAAATGCTCAGTCTGGTTTATTCGATAAGTTATATACAACTCTTTGTGACCCCATGGACTGCAGCACACCAGGCTTCCCTGTCCTTCACTATCTCCCAGAGTTTGCTCAAATTCATGTCCATTGAGTCAGTGATGCTGCCTAACCATCTTATCCCCTGCCATCCCCTTCTCCTTTTGCCTTCAATCTTTCCCAGCATTATGGTCTTTTCCAATGAGTTAGCTCTTCACATCAGGTGGCCAAAGTATTGGAGCTTCAGCATAGGTCCTTCCAATGAATATTCAGGTTGATACCCTTTAGGATTGACTGGTTAGATCTCCTTGCAGTCTAAGGGACTCTCAAGAGTCTTCTCTGGCACCACAATTCCAAAGCCTCAATTATTTGATGCTCAGCCTCCTTTATGGTCCAACTCTCACATCCATATATGGCTACTGGAAAAGCCATAGCTTTGACTATACAGATCTTTGTCAGCAAAGTGATGGATGTCTCTATCTTTTAATATGCTGTCTGTGTTGTGAGAGTCCCTTGGACAGCAAGGAGATCCAACCAGTCCATTCTAAAGGAGATCAGCCCTGGGTGTTCTTTGGAAGGAATGATGCTAAAGCTGAAACTCCAGTACTTTGGCCACCTCATGCGAAGAGTTGACTCATTGGAAAAGACTCTGATGCTGGGAGGGATTGGGGGCAGGAGGAGAAGGGGACGACAGAGGATGGCATCACTGACTCAATGGACATGAGTTTGAGTGAACTCCGGGAGTTGGGGATGGACAGGGAGGCCTGGCATGCTGCAATTCATGGGGTCGCAAAGAGTCGGACACGACTGAGCAACTGAACTGAATTGAACTAAACTGGATTTGTCATAGTTTTCCTTCCATGGAGCAAATGTCTTTTAATTTCATGGCTGCAGTCACCGTCCACAGTGATTTTGGAGCCAAAGAAAACTAAATCTGTCACTGCTTCCACTTTTTCCCTTTCTATTTGCCATGAAGTAGTTCAGTACATGGGACTGTATGCCATGATCTTAGTTTTCTGAATGCTGAATTTTAAGTTTAAAAATTTTTTATATTTAAGAATGTATAAAAACAAATGCTCAATATTCAATAATAAAAAGAACAAACCAAACCCAAGGCAAGTAGAGAAAGGAAATAATAAAGATTAGAGTGGAAATTAATGAAATAGAACATAGAAAAACAACATGCAAAATAAAATTATATGTTATTTTGAAGATTAATAGAATTGACAATCTTTTAGCTAGACTGGCCAAGAAAACAGACTAAAGATTGAGGGAAAAGACTCAAATTACTAAAATCTGAAATGAAAGAGGAGCTTTACTACTGGCCTTACAGAATTCTTTTAAAGGATTATAAGGGAATATTGTAAACAACTATGTGCCAACAAATTAAATAACTTCAATGAAATGAACACTGAAATTGATACAAGAAGTAACAGAAAATTTGAACAGATCAATTACAAGTGAAGAGATCAATTTAGTAATCAAAAAACTACCCACAAAGAAAAATCCAGGCCCATGTTGTTTCACTGATGAATTCTACCAAATATTTAAGGAAGAATCAATACCAATTCTTCACAGACTTTCAAAAAATAGAAGAGGGCACAATATTTTCCAACTTATCCTATGAAACTAATATTACCTTGATACCAAAATCAGACAAAGACATCACAAGAAAACTACAGCCTGAAACTCCTTATGAAAATGATGCAAAATTTCTAATAAAATGGGCTGGATCCAACAACATACAAAAAAGGATTATACACCATGACCAAGTGGGATTTACCTCAAGAATATAAGGTTGTTTTAAAATCTAAAAATTGATTAATATGATAATTAACAGAATAAATGATAAAACCATATGATTATCTTGCTGCTGCTGCTGCTAAATCGCTTCAGTCATGTCGGACTCTGTGCGACCCCAGAGACGGCAGCTTACCAGGCTCCCATCCCTGGGATTCTCCAGGCAAGAACACTGGAGTGGGTTGTCATTTCCTTCTCCAGTGCATGAAAGTGAAAAGTGAAAGTGAAGTCGCTCAGTCGTGTCTGACCCTCAGCGACCCCATGGACTGCAGCCTACCAGGCTCCTCCGTCCATGGGATTTTCTAGGCAAGAGTACTGGAGTGGGGTGCCATCGCCTTCTCCGATGATTATCTTAATTGATGCATAAAAAGCATTTGACAAAATTCAACACCACTTCATGATAAAAACACCCAACAAACTAGGAATAGAAGGGTACTTTCTCAACCTAATTAGGACATCTACAAAAAATGCACAGCTAATATTGTATTTGGGCTTCCCTGATGGCTCAGACAGTAAAGAATCTTCCTGCAGTGTGGGATACCTGGATTCAATCCCTGGGTTGGGAAGATCCCCTGGAGGACAGCATGACAACCCACTCCAGTATTCTTGCCTGGCGAATCCCCATGAAGAGCTTGACAGGCTACAGTCCATGAGGTCCCATAGAGTCAGACACGACTGAGCGACTAAGCACACAATGCTGTAATTAATGATGAAAGAAAGATTAGGAATGAAACAAGAATGTCCAGTCTTGTGGCTCTATCCAACATTTTGAGGGAGATTCTAACCAGGGAAATTAGGCAACAAAGTGAAATGAAAGCCATCTGATTAGAAATGAAGAACTATATGTTTACAGATGACATAACCTTGTATAGAATACTCTGAGGAACTGACTACAAAATTCTATTAGAACCAATAAATGAATCAACAAAGGTGCAGGATACAAAATTAATATACAAAAATCAATTGCACTTCTATACACTTGTAATGAACAATCCAAAAGTGAAATTAAGAAAGCAATTTCATTTACAATAACATTAAAATAATAAAATACTTAGGGATAAGTTTAACAGAATAAGTTCAAAACTAATTTCTTAGAAACTGCAAAACATTGTTGAAAGTAATTTTAGAAGACCCAAATAAACAGAAAGATATCCCATGTTCATCAATCAGAAGACTTAATATTTTTATGATGGGACTGATCAAACTAATCTAACATAGTCAACCCAATCCACATCAATTTTCTGGCTTCTTTGTAGAAATTGACAAGCTAATCCCAAATTTTATATGGAAACTCAAGAAACACAAACTAGAAAAAGACAAACAAAACTAAAGGACTCAAACTTTGCATTTCAAAGCTTACTACAAAAGTGCAGTAGTCAAGACAGCATGGTAGTGACATAAAGATAGACATATCAACAGAAGAGAACTGAGAGTCCAAAGTAGGTCCTCATATTTATGGCTGAGTTTTGACAAGCAGGCCAAGATAATTCAGTGGGAGGAAGAAAGGTCTTTTCAACAAGATTGGGACAATTAGATATCCATATGCAAAAGAATGGGCTTCCCAGGTGGCACTAGTGGTAAAGAACCCTCCTGCCAATGCAAGAGACATAAGATCCCTGGGTTGGGAAGATCCCCTGGAGGAGGGCATGGCAACCCCCTCCAGTATTCTTGCCTGGAAAATCCCATGGACAGAGGAGTCTGATGGGCTCTAGCCCATAGGGTTGCAAAGAGTTGGACACGACTGAGCCAACTTAGCACTCACACATGCAAAAAAAAAAAAATTAGGACCATTACCTCACACATATACAAAAATTAACTTAAAGTGGATCAAAGATCCAATGTAAGAGTTAAAACCATAAAACTCTTTGAAGAAAATAAAAGTGTAAATCTTCACAATCTTAGTTTAGGCAGTGTTTCTTAAATATAATACCCAACTACAAACAGCAAAGGAAAAAACAGATGAGTTATCCCTTATCAAATTAAAAACTTGTGCTACAAGAGACACTGTCAAGAAAGTGAAAAAAATAACACTACAATGGGCAAAAATACTTGTAAATCATCTAGCTGATAAGGGGCTATATTTTGGATATATAAAGAATTTTTACAACTTAACAGCAAACAGACAACCCAGTTTTAAAATGAGTGAAGTACTTGAACAGACATTTCTACAAAGGTGATATATGGATGACCAAAATGCATATGAAAGATGCTCAATCATTAGTCATCAGGAATATGAAAATCAAAACCACAATGACAAACCACTTTCACACCCACTAGGGTGGCTAAAATTAAAAAAAAAAAAAAAAAACAGATAATAACAAGTGTTGTCAAGGATGTAGAGAAACTGAAACCCTATTGCGATGCTAGTAGGATTGTAAATGGTGCAGTGGCTGTGGAAAACAGTTTAGCAGCTCCTCAAAAAGTTAAATAAAGAGCTATGATCTAGCAATTCCATTACCAGGTATATAGTTAATAGAAATGAAAATGTATGTTCACAGAAAAACTTGTACACAAATATTCATAGCAGCATTATTTATAATAGCCACAAAGTAGAAGCAGCTCTTAATTTCAAGGCTGCAGTTGACATCTGCAGTGATTTTGGAGCCCAAGAAAATAAAGTCTGTCACTGTTTCCATTGTTTTCCCATCTATTTGCCATGAAGTGATGGGACCAGATGCAGCCATGAAATTAAAAGACACTTGCTCCTTGGAAGAAAAGCTATGACAAATCTAGACAGTATATTAAAAAGCAGACACGTTATTTTGCTGACAAATGTCTGTGTAGATGCTAAGGTTTTTCCAATAGTCATGTATGGATGAGAGAGTTGGACCACAAAGAAGGCTGAGCACCGAAGAATTGATGCTTTTGAACTGTGGTGTTGGAGAAGACTCTTGAGAGTCCCTTGGACTGCAAGGAGATCAAACCAATCAGTCTTAAAGGAAATCAGTCCTGTATACTCATTGGAAGGACTAATGCTGAAGCTGAAACTCCAATACTTTGGCCACCTGATGGGAAGAACTGACTCACTGGAAAAGACCCTCAGGCTGGGAAAGACTGAAGGCAGGGGGAGAAGGGCACGACAGAGGATGAGATGGTTGCATGGCATCATCAACTTGATGCACATGAGTTTGGGCAAGCTCTGGGAGTTGGTGATGGACAGGTAAGCCTGGCGTGCTGCAGTCCATGGGGTCACAAAGAGTCAGATACAACTGAGGGACCAAACTGAACTGGAAGCAACTCTAATGTCCATCAGCAGATGAATGGATAAACAAGATGTGGTGTATTCATTTGATGGAATATTATTCAGCAATAAAAAGGAAGGACATATTTATCCATGCTACAGTGAACCTCAAAAGCATTATGCTAAGTGAAAGAAGCCAGACACAAAAGACCACACATTGTATGATTCCATTTATGTAAATTTTCCAGAACAGACAAATTTATAGGCAGAAAGTAAATTACTAGCTATGTAGAGTGGGAGAATTTGGGGCAAATGGGTAGTGACTGTTAATGAGTATAGAGTTTCTTTGGGGGTTGATGGAAATATTATAAAATTGATTTTGGTGATGGTTTCATAACTATGGGAATACACTAGAAACCATTGAATTGTACACTTTAAAAAGTGAGTTGCATGGTACTTGAATAATTTCTTAAAAAGCTATTATTTAAAAATATACAATTGTTAGAAAATAACTCAACTTTTAAAAAACTGGGCAAAATATTTGAACAGACAATTCAGCAAAGATATATATGGATAAAATATAAATACATGAAAAGGTGTTTAAGGTCATTAGTCATTAGGGAAATGCAAATAAAACACAATAAGATACTACTGCACTACTATCAGAAAGGCTTAAAAAAAATGAGCAGACAAAGCAAGACTGACGATGCAGCAACTCTCATGTGCTGCTGGTGAGAATGCAAAATGGTATCACCCCTCTGAAAATATAAAGTTAAACATACACTTACCATATGACTTGGCAGTCACACTTCCAAGTATTTACCCTGGACAAATGAAAACTTGTGATCACACAAAAGACTGTTCATAGTTTATAGCAGTTCCATTCATCCATTCATAATCACCAAAAATGAAAACAATCCAAAAGTCTTTCAACAGTGAATGGATTAGCAAACTGTGGTACATCCATTTAACTGGATACTGCTCTTCAGTCGTGTCCGACTCTGTGCGACCCCACAGACCGCAGCCCACCAGGCTCCTCCGTCCCTGGGATTCTCCAGGCAAGAACACTGGAGTGGGTTGCCGTTTCCTTCTCCAATGCATGAAAGTGAAAAGTGAAAGTGAAGTCGCTTAGTCGTGTCCAACTCTTCGCGACCCCATGGACTTCAGCCTACCAGGCTCCTCCATCCATGGGATTTTCCAGGCGAGAGTACAGGAGTGGGTTATCACTGCCTTCTCTGTAACTGGATACTATGCAGCAATAAATATGAATAAACTACTGACATATGCAACAACTTGGTTGAATCTTAAAGGCAATATGGTGAGTGGAAGAAGCTAATCTGAAGAGGCCACATACTGTATAACTCCATCTATATAACACTCTGGACAAGAAGGAACCGTAAAGACAGAGAACAGTGGGTGCCAAGGGCTAGAGGCTGAGGAAAAGTTTTGATCATAAAGGAGCAGTATGGACAGTTTTCTGGGGTGATGGAGATGTTCTGAATCCTGATTGTGATGGTGGTTATACAAATTTATTTGTGCGTTCCACCACTTAGCAATGTACCACATAATAGTCAAATATAGAAAAATACAAATAAAAATTTTTAAATAATAAAAAAAAGAAATACCTGAATGTATTATATACATGTGTGTATCTATCTGTATATGCACACAGTCACTGCAAGGTTTGTTTAGGACTTTGACCACCAACAATTTTTTTGAGATAAGTAATATTTTCTTTCTGACACTTTTCAGAATTTCTGGGCTCTGGTGATAATTTAAAAAGCTGATCAACTTGTCAGTATTATTATTGTTTTAGTTCAGTTCAGTTCAGTCGCTCAGTCGTGTCCGACTCTTTGTGACCCCATGAATTGCAGCATGCCTGGCCTCCCTGTCCATCACCAACTCCCGGAGTTCACTCAGACTCACGTCCATCGAGTCAGTGATGCCATCCAGCCATCTCATCCTCTGTCGTCCCCTTCTCCTCCTGCCCCCAATTTCTCCAAGCATCAGAGTCTTTTCCAATAAGTCAACTCTTCACATGAGGTGGCCAAAGTACTGGAGTTTCAGCTTTAGCATCATTCCTTCCAAAGAACACCCAGGACTGATCTCCTTCAGAATGGACTGGTTGGATCTCCTCGAAGTCCAAGGGACTCTCAAGAGTCTTCTCCAACA
>NW_011494605.1:3483484-3490078 GCF_000754665.1 Bison bison bison
AGGAGTGCAGTTCTGCAGTAGTTTGAGCATTCTTTGGCATTGCCTTTCTTTGGGGTTGGAGTGAAAACACCTTTTCCAGTCCTGTGGCCACTGCTGAGTTTTCCCAATTTGCTGGCATATTGAGTGCAGCACTTTCACAGCATCATCTTTCAGGATTTGAAAGAGCTCAACTGGAATTCCATCACCTCCACTAGCTTTGTTCGTAGTGATGCTTTCTAAGGCCCACTTGATTTCACATTCCAGGATATCTGGCTCTAGGTCAGCGATCACATCATTGTGATTATCGTGGTCGTGAAGATCTTTTTTATACAGTTTTTCTGTGTATTCGTGCCACCTCTTCTTAATATCTTCTGCTTCTGTTAGGTCCATACCATTTCTGTCCTTTATCGAGCGCATCTTTGCATGAAACGTTCCCTTGGTATCTCTAATTTTCTTGAAGAGATATCTAGTCTTTCCCATTCTGTTGTTTTTCCCTATTTCTCTGCATTGATCACTGAAGCAGGCTTTCTTATCTCTTCTTGCTATTCTTTGGAACTCTGCATTC
This sequence comes from Bison bison bison, assembly GCF_000754665.1. Lineage (NCBI taxonomy): Eukaryota > Metazoa > Chordata > Mammalia > Artiodactyla > Bovidae > Bison > Bison bison. The sequence continues at coordinate 3,484,029 of NW_011494605.1, forward strand.
AGATGCTTATATCCTTCCTTGGCTTCTCTTCTTTTCACAGCTATTTGTAAGGCCTCCGCAGACAGCCATTTTGCTTTTTTGCATTATTGTTTTAAACTCTCTGCAAATCATGTACCCACTCACTGCCTACTCTGGAGAAAAGGCTCTCACCACCCCAACCCTGGTGTGCCACTTGCTTCTGTGATTCTGCACTTAAAGCCCTTACACATAGAGAAACTGTTTCTGGAAGCTGGAAATAAGTGAACTAAAAGGTCCAAGGGATATAAGTGGAACTCTGACAGGATCTGCTATAGATGACCAAATCCTAGTTCAAACAATCAATAAGTTATATGTTATATGTGTGTGCATACATGCTCAGTAATGTCTGACCTTTTGCAAGCCTATGGACTTAGCCCACCAGGCCCTTCCGTCCACGGGGTTTCTCCAGGCAAGAATAGTAGAGTGGGTCACCATGCCTCCCTCCAGGGGCTCTTCCTGATTCAGGGATCCAATCCATGTCTCTTACGTTTTCTGCATTGGCAGGAGGTTCTTTACCACAAATGCCACACTTTACCACTTAAACAAATAAATAAGTCTATCCCCAATGGGAGCAATTGGGTAAATCTTCATACATATTGAGTATTAGATAATATAAAGGAATTATTTTTGTTATTGATATTGTATTAACAATACTGGAGTTCTGTAAGAAAATGTCTCATGCTTTAGAAATGCACACTGAAGTATTTCACAATGGAACTTTACAATGTCAGTAATTTATTTTTAAATACTTCAAAGAAAAATTTAGATCAAACAAATATGGCAAATGTTAGTAATTAGTAAAGTTCTGTGATGAATATGTAAAGACATCATATTCTTTTCTCAACTTTCTTAAATGCTTGAAATCTTTCATAATAAAAGGTTTTCAAAATAAAAGTGCACCAGAAAATCCCAGAAATGTTGAGTCTCTTAGTCCCTGAGCCAATGAACCTTCTTTGCAATTAGACCCCATGGTCTGATCATGGTATATCCTGAGATGAGTTTGAATCAGAGAAAGTTTAGAGTATTTCAGTGTCCCTTGGAAACGAAAATGGAAAAGTAAATAGCATGTTTTATATAGCTCCTACCCTAAAATGTTAAAACAAAAACTAGTAGGGCTAAAATAGACATTCAACTGTCCTGAAAGCTTGGTTTTCCAGAGGCCCTATATCCTGCAGAAACCTTGGTAACTGAGGACAGGTTTCAAGGAGGACTTCAATTATCTCTTTTTAAGTTAGTGTGACTTGGGTGTCAGTCACTTGCAATAGTAGAGTCTTGTTACATTCCTTGATCTGTAAGGCTAGATTGTAAAGGGCCACATAGCTGTCACTTTGTTTACTGAAATACCTGCTCTTGGAACTCTGAGTCAACACGTAAGAGGTCTGATACCCTGAGGCCACCATGACAAAGGGCTGCAGGTAGGTGCTCCAATCAATGGTCCAGCTGAGCCCAGCCTTCCTGCCATCCAAGCAAAGGCACCAAACATGTGACTGAAGTTGTTAGCCTCCAGACCAACACATTGACCAGCTGAATACCACTAAGAGATCTCCATCAGCACTGTATGGAACAGTTTTTAGAATGACCCAGCCATGTGCTTAGTTGCTCAGTCATGTCTAACTCTTTGCGACCCTTTGGACTGTAGCCCGTCAGGCTCCTCTGTCCATGGGATTTCCCAGGCAAGAACACTGGAGTAGGTTGCCATTTCCTTCTCCAGGGAATCTTCCCGACCCAGGGATCGAACTAGTGACTCCTGAGTCTCCTGCATTGCAGGTAGAGTCTCTACTCGCTGAGTCATCAGGGAAGCCCAATAAAATAAAATAAAAGACACTGCATATTTTTACTGGAAGCCACCGAAGAATTCCAAGCTGACATGTGCTGTGCTGTTCTTAGTCGCTCAGTCGTGTCTGACTCTTTGCCACCCCATGGACTGTAGCTCACCAGGCTCCTCTGTCCATGGGGATACTCCAGGCAAGAATACTGGAATGGGTTGCCATGCCCTCCTCCAGGGGATCTTCCCAACCCAGGGAGTGAATCCAGGTCTCCTGCATTACAGGCAGATTCTTTACCCTCTGAGCCACCAGGGAAGCCCATGCCCTGTCCAAATTCCTGACCCACAAAATTATGAGGTAATGAAACGATTATTGTTTTAGGTCACTAAATTTGGGGGCATCTGCTATGCAGCAACAATGAACAGAAACAGGAAACCAGAAGGTGTGACCAATGTTGTGCAGTAGCAGATGCAATTTTTAATGGAGCCTGAAACTTTAAGACAAAGAAGCCACTTGACTATGTGCACAAAATGCAAGACCTTGGAAAGAACATGTACAGGTAAGGAGTCTCAAAGTTTAAGTTTTAAGCTCCATTGTGTACAACAGATTCAGGACTGACTGCCCAGGGTCCTGCCCCAGGACAATGACCTTTAAAGGGTGCAAAGTTTTAAGAGAATAATTTTAATATGCCAGCCTTCTTGGCATGAACAAAAATGAGGGAGGCAGAATTCCAATGTCTGGGATCTTGACACCCTTCGCTGGTTCATGGCCTCTACTAAGAGAGTCCTATGTCCTAACGAGTCAGGGAGAGGTAGTACCCATTCATCCTCCCAAGGCCCTGCTACCACTTAAATGCTGACTCTACCATTTTGGTGTCCATTCCTAGAGGCCCTGTAAGTCCTTCCAAGTCTGTATTTTGAATATTGAAAAAATGTTCCTCACCCTCCAACCTTGCCTCTGTTTCAGGAGCCCACATTCCGAGTATCATCCTCAATGAGTCACCCAGCCCAGACATCGGCAAATCAGCCATGAGCTCTCCTCCCAGCTTACTCCCAACACTGGATCACCAGTGGAGAGTCTGGCTCCCAACAGTGCTTGCAGTCAACCTCTTTTCTCCCTGTTCCTGCTCCCACTGGTCATTTTTGGTGCTGCCATCTCTCACAGCTCTTCCTCAGAGGTGTTCACCCTCCCTCCTAACAATCTATGCAATCCAGGATCTTCCCAACAAAGGTTGAATCTTCCCAACGCAGGGATGGGACCCGAGTATCCTGCATTACAGGTGGATTCTTTACTGTCTGAGCCACCAGGGAAACCCTAGGCTATCCAATACAAATGCAAATCTCACCAGGCTCTGCTATCAGTGTCTGCCAGTACCCACACTCTGAAAGCCAGACCCCTTTTACTGGAGTTCAAGGATCTCCATGACCTAACCTCTAACCTCTAATCACAGAAGACCCCCAACTCCTTCCTCTCCACCTGCTCCTTTAGAGGGACACTTCACTCCCTCACCAATTTCCTTCCATGAATTGCAATGCTGCCCCTCATCAAGCTCCTTGGAACCCAGTTGCAGCCTTCCCCCATCTCAGAAGCATCTCCAGAACCCACACTCTCCAATCTGAGGACCTTTCTCTGTGGCCCCTTCCGCTGGGCAGGGTGTCTCCCATAACTTGTGACGCTTCAGAGAATTTATAAGCTGAATTTGTCCCAGTCACTCGACCCCTCTGAGCCATTTCTTCCTCTGTGAATTGCGACAATGTCCACACCAAAGAAATCTGAAAGTGAAAAGTGAAAGTGAAGTCGCTCAGTTGTGTCCAACTGTGACCCCATGGACTGTAGCCCACCAGGCTCCTCCGACCATGGGATTCTCCAGGCAAGAATACTGGAGTGGGTTGCCATTTCCTTCTCCAGGGGATCTTCCTGACCCAGGGATCGAACCCAGGTCTCCCGCATTGTGGGCAGATTCTTTAACCTCTGAGCCACCTGGGAAACCCAAAGAAATCTGAGAATTACAATAATGGAAGCCTAGTGAGTAGGCACTGAGTAGTGAGTACTGACTGAGCTAAGAGCTTTTCGCACAGTATCTCTAATCCTCACAGCACTCAAAGTGGCATAGGCTACCACACCTCTATTTAACTGAGAAGGAAACCAGGGTGAAGCACCTTGCCTAGCTTGCCTTTCACTGGCCTCCCTGGCAGACCTCCTTGGCACTGGTCAGCACATCCTGCTTGCCTGCTAAGTTGTTTCCTGACTTAACTCCCAACACAGTTTTTATTGGGCGGGGATGGCACCTGTCTTGCACTGGGTTTGGCATTCAGTAAGCACTGAGTAAATACTCGCTGACTTCAGTGATCTGTGAATGAATACACATGGCAGACAACAGAGCCTGGATCCCAGCTCTTGGCTCTTCCTCACCTGCCCCACCCCAGGAGGGTCCTGTGCAGGTTGTATGCTTAGTACAGGTTCTGGCACACAGCAGACACTCAGTAGCATGGAGCTGCTGCTGTTGGGCTCAAAGGGAAGTTAATTTTTAAAGACTACTATTTCAGTGGTGTGCCCTGCAAGGCAGTCCAGCCCAGAGTTGGCTCCAGCAGGCTTAGGGGAGGGTTTGGAAATAAACAACCAATACAGATCAAGGGAACTTCTGTCCCATCTTCCCCTCCCGGGATAAAAAAGGTTATGTTCCCATCTTTGTCCTCTATCAGGGGAGACAGCACCGCCCAACTCGAGAACCCCAAGCTCTTCCCCAATGCGGATCCCAGCTACCTCAGGCCCCAGCCCCCTCCAGCCCATCGAGGAAACTCCCTGAACCCGAGGTGCCTCCTCACCCACCCCCGCCACTCCCACCGGTGCAACTAGCAACCTGGCTTGAGCTTCCTGGGCTCCCGACTCCCACTCCTCGCAGATGTCCGACTCTGAACGGGTCAGTCTTAGCCTTCCTGACTGCTCAGTGGACCGTGGAGTCTGGAGCGCCAAAGATGTAGGCCTTCGCCAGGCGCCGAGGCCGTGACTGACTGCCCTGGGTTTCCAGCAAGAAACGAGCTGAAGAACCAGCGAGAAGAGAAACCCTGGAACCCCACTACCCCAGCCCCTCTAACTTCCACCGCCTGAGAACCGTTCTGAGTTCTATGAAAGATGACGTTCGAACCTAACGGAGGCTCCGCGGCCTCTCTGGGCGCTAGGAGAGAGTTGTTTCTCCACCCTGGGCCGCGTGTGTACACAGGAGTGCAATTTTCGCAGAGCCCCCACCGTCGGTCAGCTTCAAGAGAGGAGAAGAAGGAGTAGGCCCAGTGGGAAAATAGAAAGGGAAAGAGATCCAAGGTCCCCGGATGGGTGGACAAGTCCCTGAACCACTCTGGATCTCGGTTTCCTCCTGATTTGCCTGCGAGGATGAGCTAAAATAATACCCCTGGAATCTGTGAAGCTCTAGGTGTTTTAGAGAGTGGGTAACACGGGCCTATAGGCAGCCTCCCCAGGCCTGGCTTGAGGACCATCAGGAACCAAAAACGTCAGAGCATCCAGTATAGATCCCTCCTGAAACCAAGAGATCAAGGCCGATCTTAAGTTCACCTCGAGTGGGGATGAGGGCAGATACTGAGGAGGGGGTGGATAGAACCCGGAATGAGAGAGACCGCGAGGCATCCGAAAACCTGAAGTGAGAGGCAGGACAGCGCAGCCTGGAAGCACAAGCAAGTTCACACTTCTAGAAGCTCCGCTCACTTTCTCCCGCTTTCCTCTCTCCTTCATAGGTAACTCTCTCCTCTTTTCTTTTCCCCCTCTCTCTCCTTTCCTTCCTTATCTTCATTGCCTGTCTCGAGCCATCTCTGTCTTGCCCCATCTTTCTTCTCTCGCTCCTTCTCACCGCCCCCCACTTACAGCTCTCCCTCACCCTCTCACTTTATAACCAAACAGCCAAACCCCTTTCCAATTAAAGTGGAATTAGGCAACTCAATCAAATTAGTTCCCTATTAAAGCCCTTCTTTATTAAACCGTTTTCTTGTCCTGCTATTAAGTTTCACCGCCTGGCGGAACTCGAGTCGGCCTCAGAAGTTTACCTTGGGAAGTCGCCGGCCCAGCCTAGGGGAGGGGGCGCGCCCGGTTTCTCGGACAGGGGGAGTGACCCAGCTGGGAGCTAGAGGGACGCGGGAGGCCGGAGGAGGGGGTCGGTCCGGAGCCGCTAATTTCCTCCGCTCCGCTGAAGCAGGGAAGGAAAAAGGGGTGCGGAGTGAGGACTGAGGTCTGGCTGGAAAGCGCGTCCTCACTGCTGCT
>NW_011494605.1:3490178-3490589 GCF_000754665.1 Bison bison bison
AATCAAAGCAAGATCCTCTATGACCCACCTCCTAGAGTAATAGAAATAAAAACAAAAGTAAACAAGTGGGACCTGATTAAACTTAAAAGCTTTTGCACAGGTGAAAGCAAGGTAAAAATACAACTGTCAATGGGAGAAAATCATAGCAAATGAAACAACTGACAAAGGGTTAATTTCCAAAATATACAAGCTGCTCATACAACTCAATGCTACAAAAACAAACAACCCAATCAAAAAATGGGAAAAAGACCTAAACACACATTTCTCCAAAGACATACAGATGGCTAACAAAAACATGAAAAGATGCTCAACATTGCTCATTATTAGAAAAATGCAAGTCAAAACTATAATAAGGTATCACCTCACACTGGTCAGAATGGCCATCATCAAAAAGTCTGTAAACAATAAATG
>NW_011494605.1:3490689-3492351 GCF_000754665.1 Bison bison bison
TCTCAGATTTCACTGCCTAGGGCGAAGGCAGCACCCCGCCACCCCACCACTCCAAAATAACTCCCAGGCCTCTGGCGGAACACGGTCTTAGCCTTCCCGCCCCAGTCGCCTGATTGTGCCTAGGCTGCGGTTCGTTCCAAAACCCAGCAGAGAGGCGCGCGGTGGGCGCCCAGATCTGCGCCCAGAGAACAGGAGCCGGGCCTCCAGCCTCGCAGGATTCCAGAGACAGAGAGCACTGGCCAGGCGACCCCGCCGCCGCCCGAGCGGGAGCTGGAGGGACACCAGGTCCCACGCGAGCAGCGGGCGCCACTCCTCCTGGAGGGCCGAGCGCACGCCTCTCCCAGGCGCGGCTGGAAGTCCCCTCGTCCAGCACCCCCGAGGGTCGTAGTACCCGCCGGACCTCGGCCAAGCTTCTCCCAGGCACCGCGGTTCCCGCGAGAAATTAAGATTTTTCAACCCGGCCGCCCGAGAAGCGGGACGGGATTCGTTGCTCTTTTCTTAGAAAATAACATTTATTTCTAGCTCATGTCTATGCAAAGGAAAGCACAAAGCGAGCCATTCTCTGCAGCAGCGTTTCCCGCTGCCGGCCCTTCGGCCGAGGTGTTTGGCGAGTCCGGGGAGGCGGGGATGGGCTCCAGCGGGCGGCTCTGGCTCAGTCACACGTCACTCCGTTCCTGCTTTCATGCGCACCTTGACCGTTCCTTAGGGAAAGACTGGCCGCAGGCAAGAGGGGCGGGTGGGCAGGATTCGTCTCGAGTTTACGATATATTTCATCTATAAAACCTGATAAGTACAAAGAGCGCATAGTCTAATTTTTTCCGTTTTGTCCTTTTTTTTGCTTGTTTTTGAATATTTTTCACGTTAATACCGAGGTCACCTACAGATTACAATTAATAACTTAGAATTCCATTTTATAACATTATACACTGGCTTGTATATATATGTATAGTTTATATATAGATTTATACATATATAAAAACTCACACTGCACCAAGGAAACCCATGCTTATCGGCATAAGCAACAAAGAGAGCGACAAATACCGCAACGAGGAAAGTGCACCTTAGAATTTCTTTTTTTTTTTTTTTTACAATTGGTATCGATATATATGTGTGTCCCAAAGACTCAACTCAGTGCCAAGAGATTTATACATCCTAAATTTATATTTGTTAGAATATTTAAACTTTTTTAAGGAAAGGGGAGACACATAAGACAGACTATCCTGCCATCCATTTGCGAGCGTGGGCAGGTGGGACAAGCATAGAGACAGGAGAGGCAGGAGCTGGCCCGGCGGCTGCAGCCTCTGAATTCTCGAGAATTCCTGGCCTTTCGAAGGGCTGGGGAGCCTTGATGAGGAGGTTGGGGTCGAGGATCTGGGCGGCGCATCCCCTCCGAGAATATTTGCACCCGAAGCTGCTCCTCTCTGCTCGGTTCTCCCCACCCACTGTCCAAAACAAAACTGAAAACCACCATGGAGCGAGAGGACCCCAGCCGGGGCGCAGAGAGCGCACCAGGCGAGGCCTGGCCGGCAGCCTGCGGGAACCAGGCTGGAGTCCCTGTTTGGGGGCCGACAGGCTCGGGGCTGCTCGCCCTACTGCTTCTCAGGGGCGCCGTTGACCATGGGCCCGTACAGGCCGCCGCCGTAGGTCGGCTCCTTGTGCACA
>NW_011494605.1:3492451-3492998 GCF_000754665.1 Bison bison bison
ATGCGAAGAGCTGACTCATTTGAAAAGACCCTGATGTTGGGAAAGATTGAGGGCAGGAGAAGGGGACGACAGAGGATGAGATGGTTGGATGACATCACTGACACAATGGACAGGGGTTGGGGTGGACTCCAGGAGTTGGTAATGGACAGGGAGGCCTGGCGTGCTGTGGTTCATGGGGGTAGCAAAGAGTCGGACACAACTGAGCGACTGAACTGAACTGAAACTTACCTAAGGAGACAAAAAAACTGTACACAGAAAATTATAAGACACTGATGAAAGAAAGCACAGATGACATAAACAGACGGAGAGATATTCCATGTTCCTGGGTAGGAAGAATCAATATTGTGAAAATGACTATACTACCAAATGCAATCTACAGATTCAACGTGATCCCTATCAAATTACCAAGGGCATTTTTTACAGAACAAGAACAAAAATTTCACAATTCATTCAGTTCAGTTTAGTTCAGTCAGTCATGTCTGACTCTTTGTGACCCCATGGATTGCAGCATGCCAGGCCTCCCTGTCTATCAGCAACTCCCAGAGTT
>NW_011494605.1:3493098-3494810 GCF_000754665.1 Bison bison bison
GAGCACCTGCTCGATGGCCTGCACCACGTCGCCGCCGCAGCCCTGCAACACCAGCTCCAGGACGCCCCGCCTGTGGCCCGGGAAGACGCGCGTCAAGATGTCCAGCGGCGTCCGCTGCCGTGGACCTGGGCCCCCGCCCAGCCCTGGCGCAGGCGAGGCCTCCGCCTCTTCTTTGTCGGCCTCAGAACCGGATTCTGAACCCAAAGGGCTGGCGGATCCCGGGCTGTCCTCCTCGCCGCCACCTCCGGGGCCAGCACTGCCTGGGCAGCTGCCACCTGCCTCCTTGGAGGCCCGGGCCAGGGGTGACCCCGAAAAGGACTCGCCGTCGCCGTTCTCTGAGCCCGAGCCTGGCCGCACCTCTGGGGACGATGTCCCAGGACCCGAGTCCGCGCCGTCGGGTGATAAGGGCTTTCCCGGCTGCGGTTGCGGGCTGCCTGGGCGGCCTGCCTGAAGCAGCGTCTTGGGGAACAAGTCAAACTTCTGTAACTTGGCCTCTAGGAGGGGAGAAAGGGGTACGTAAGGAGGGGTTAGCACGGAAATGACCGCACCCTGTGGCACCTGAGCCCTTCGGATCTCAGCTTCCTTTCCCTCTGAGCCCCACAACCCTCATTCACTGGGCTCCAAAGCCCGTCTTTTTGCTCCAGCGGTCCTTCCCCTCTGAACTCCTATAGCCCTAGCTCTCTTTCCAGGCTGTCAGAGCAGTCTTTCTGTACCCAGAACTCCAGCCACCTATGCCCTGTCAACTCAATGTCCAGTGACCCTCTTCCTACGACTGTGCCCAACATCTTCACTCTTCCTAGTCTTGCTCTGCTCTGGGAGAAGTGGCCTGACCCAGAGTTCAAAAAGTAGCCAACACAACTCGCACCTGTACCACCACGCTGTATAGAAGGCCTCACTCTATCCCTGTGATTCCAAGAGCCAAGCCAGCCTCGGGTGTTCTCTGGCCCTGGGCAGCACAGCCTGTAAGGGAGGGTACCTTGGGCGTTTATAAGATTCAAGCCTCTCTACAGGCAAAAGTAGAGCCTCTGTTTTAATCCATCCTTTCCAAAATCAAGAGCTAAGAAGTTCTTCCCTCCCAAGCTGGAAGCTGAGACAATCCGCCCCCCTCACCCGCCACCCCACCCCCCCACCCACCCCCGCCCCCGCCCCGCACCCCGGCCTAATTCCCAGCTCTACCAAAACAGCCTAAGGAGTCTCAAAAACAGTAGGGCAGGGGCTAGAGGGGGAAGAGGAAAGGAGATTGAGAGAAGGGAGAGAGCGCATACTCTGAGAAAAGGGAGACGAGTGGGGAAAGAAGCTGGAAAAAAGGAGCAGAGCGGTTGATCAGGGAACACTGGGAACAGAAGAAAAGGAATCTCGCCCGGGGAACTGAGGGGTTTAAAAGGAATTCAGTGTCTTCAATACTAGAGAAAAACAAGAGGGGCGGGGGAGGAGATTTGGAGACAGTGGGATTTCTGAAGAGAGTTGGGAAGCAGAGGGGCGAGGGCGGGGGTGGGGGGGTTGGGGTGGGGTGGGGAATCTGCGGCATGTGGAGAAGCGCTGAAAGAAGGAAAAGATAAGACGCGTGGGTTTTCGCGCTTGGGAGATGACCCAGTGAACTAATAAAGGAAGCTGGGACATCCCTGCGTTTGGGTAGAGGCGATAAGATTAAAACCTTTACTTTGGGGCCTGCGGTGGGAGAAAGGAATAAAGTGCAAATGCTTCAGAAAGGG
>NW_011494605.1:3494910-3495366 GCF_000754665.1 Bison bison bison
GAGAGTTTTGTGTGTTTATGGCCCAAATTAGCAGTTGGGTGCGCGGCCAACTCCAGCAGTTGGGGCATTTGGAGAACGGGATTCTACTCTTTCAGTATCGAGATTAAGTCCCTAAGGCCTCGCACCCCTGGACCCGTCCCTGCTCCCCTCTCCTCACCTGAGCTCCCGGCGCCCGCGGCGCCGCCCCCGGTCCCCGCGGGCGCTCCTGCTCCCGGCCCCCCGCCGTCGGCTGCGCACACAGAGCCAAAGACCTCATAGGCCGGTCGCGGCGGGATGATGCCATTGGCGGCGGCCAGCGCCAGGCCCTCGGCGGTGCCGTAGAGCAGCTGTAACTCGCGCGCCTCGTTCTCTTCCTGCGCCTGTTGCCTGCGCAGCGCCACCTGCGCCGCCATGACGCGCTGGCGCTCGGCGATGAGCGTGCACTTGGCGCACAGGCAGTCCTTCCAGCGGCAGTAG
>NW_011494605.1:3495466-3496037 GCF_000754665.1 Bison bison bison
GGAACACATCTGAGTCAGTTCTGATGAGGTGGATGAACCTAGAACCTATTATACAAAGTGAAGTGAGTCAGAAAGAGAAAGATAAATATCGTATTCTAATGCACATATATAGAATCTAGAAAAATGGTACTGAAGAATTTATTTTCAGGGCAGCAATGGAGAAACAGACATAGAGAATAGACTTATAGACATGGGGAGAGGGGAAGAGAGAGTGAGATGTATGGAAAAAGTAACATGGAAACTGACATTACCCTATGTAAAATAGATAGCCAATGGGAATTTGCTGTATGGCTCAGGACACTCAAATAGGGGCTCTGTATCAACCTAGAGGGGTGGGATGGGGAGGGAGATGGGAGGGAGGTTCACAAGGGAGGGACTATATGTATACCTATGGTTGATTCATGGTGCAGTTTGACAGAAAACAACAAAATTCTGTAAAGCAATTATCCTTCAATTAAAAAAAAAAAAGCGAGACATTACTCTGCCAACAAAGGTCTGTCTAGTCAAAGCTATGGTTTTTCGGTAGTCATGTATGGATGTGAGAGTTGGACCATAAAGAAAGCTGAGTGCC
>NW_011494605.1:3496137-3498358 GCF_000754665.1 Bison bison bison
ACCTGGCGTGTAAGACCGTGGGAAGAGAGGAGAAACTTGCGGTGAGGAGCGCATGGTGCACTAAGCTAAAGCGCACCCTTGAGGAATCCAGGTTTAGAGAGGGGCATTTCGGCAGCGGAGAGTTTGGCTAACAGTTACCAAATTGCTGGGAGGAGTTGCTTTGGAGCCTCCTTGTAAATGCCCAGCTCCTTCACCCCACTCCCTTCAGAGTTCTTCTTATAACTCATTTATGCACTGTGTGTAGATTTCAATTGAATCAGTGGTTCCGCTGGGGAAAAAAGTTTGAAAGTCACTGGTTCAGATGAGTGTAACGTGGGTTCTTTTTCTTTTTAAATACCCCCAAACTTTAGCATAACTGAGGTTAGTCGGGTAGAGAAGAATGTTTGATGGGACTCGGATTAGAGAAAAATTTGACCCAACAATTAGACTGATGCCAAGACCAAAACGGGGAAATCCGGAGCGAAACGTTCGGTTTTGTAGAAGGGTGACGAGGAGGGAGGTACTAAAGCATGGAGATCAGCTGGTGGGGCTGGAACAGTTTTCTCTGGTGAGAGGTGAATGAGAGAGGAAAAAAAATCAAGAATAGGAAAAAAAAAAAAAAAGCTCTAGGAAGTGGAGTGAAGGCGAGGAAACAAACTCAGGGGCAAAATTAGGCCCAGGGGCCCAGGGACCCGTGGGAATGTGGGGGCTCCAAATTCCAAGGTACGAGCCTCCAGAGAGTAAGAGAAAATGGTTGTGGAGCTGAGTTTAGGAGGCCTGGGAATGAGGACTAAAGAGGAAATTCAGAGCAAGAAATTTCTTTTCAATAGGCAAACCCACCCCGAAGGTTAGCATGAGAGGCGAAAAAAACAGCGAGAAACAGATGATACTGGGGTCTGGGACGAGGTCTGGGAGAGAGGTGTGTGCATGAAAAAAAGAACCCTCAGGCATAGGCTGGGCTGGGAAACGAGTAAAAACTACAAGTTTTTAGCCTTGTAGTCTGGAGTAGTCGGGGAGGAAAAAGTATCTTGCAGAAGTTAGGCATTGCAGAAGAGAGAGCCTTTTCGCTGAGCTACTCACCCAGCCTTCCCCTCCCCTCCTGGTTTAGGGATCCAGTCGTCAGACACGCCCTCCCCATCCTGGCGCCCCGCGGGACCCCACTCGGGAGCAGATTTCCCAAGTTCTGGTCTCGGAGTTGGGTTCGTGGGACTTGAACGGCCCAAGCTGGTAGGTCCGAGGCGTTGGGAGTCGCCTCTGGAACGGGGTCTCGGAGAACACAGGAGTCCCCCCTGCGCCTTGGCCTCTGAAGGCCCAAGGAGGCCCAACTCTTAAGCTTCCGCCGCGGCCTCCTCTGGGTCCCGGGTTCCCGGCCTGAGCCCAGGACCGGGTCCTGGTGTCTCCGCGCAAGAATTCTGGACCCCGTTCCAGTGAGCGCTGCCTCTTCCCTCAGGCCCCTCGAGCCGCGCAGTCCCTAAAGCCAGAGTGGCCCGGGCTTCGTCAACAGGGGCGGAAGGCCGGGCCGCGTCCCCCCGCCCTCCCTGAGGCCCTCAACTACCTGCCTTGGGCTCGGGGATCCTCCTCCGCGGGCGCTGCGCGCGCCTCCCAGCTCCGCCCGCGACGCTGGTGCTCTCGGCCTCTTCCCCTTGCCCCCGGCCCCTGATCTGACCACGTCACCCTCCTTCAGTCACCATGTCCGAACTTCCGGACCCCCTCTGAACGCTGCGCAGTTCAACCCTTTCGTCGGAAATCGGAGCCGGGGGACCGTTTAGGGATCGACTGGCTGGAACCCGCGACCCGGCCCTCGCCGCGTCCCTTCGCTGAGCGCGCCGGACGCTGCGCACAGCCGGGCCCCAGTTGCCCGGCGCTGCCAGACTCTCAATGAGCCGCTCGCCCGCTCTATTGTTGCTCCTTAGGGCTCCATTAGACAGAATTGGACAACAATGTGGCGCCTGCCATTGGCCAGGGGAGGCAGACGGCGCTCTGATTGGCCGGGCCCGCGTCCGGGGAGCCCCGCATTCTACAGTGTCCGAAAGATTCGAAACTCCAAAAGCTTCTCTGAGCGCCTCGGGGAGGGGAGGGGGCGCGCCAGGGAAGGAGTGGAAAAAAGTGGGCAAGGAGGAGCGTTGAAAATACCGTGACAAGTAGTTTCCGTGTGCCTGAGAGCGTGTGAATTGCGCCTAATTACCGTGTCCGGTGCGCCTCTACGTAGACGTGTGTAACCCTTCGGTTTCTGGGGCGCGCG
>NW_011494605.1:3498458-3547437 GCF_000754665.1 Bison bison bison
ACAAGTAGTTTCCGTGTGCCTGAGAGCGTGTGAATTGCGCCTAATTACCGTGTCCGGTGCGCCTCTACGTAGACGTGTGTAACCCTTCGGTTTCTGGGGCGCGCGGGCTCTGCTGCGCCGCTCTCACTGGCTAGGGGCGCTTGGCAAGGCCGACATTCCCAAGTAGCCCTGGCGGCTGGGGGCGGGATGGGGGCAGGTGACAATTCAATTACCGCGGCCGGGGTGGGGGTGGAATGGGAGCACGAGGGTGGAGAAGGGAGGGTGCTCATGGCATAAATGCCAGGATGATTTTTCCTGCCTTTATCCCGCTCCGTTTCGGCTTGTTCCCAAGTCCGACGCGTTTGGGGTAGTTGAGACAATTTTTCCCCCCTTTGCCGCCTTTAAAACGCAGGTCCTTTATTTTAAAAGTCGTGATACGATAGGCATCACGGAGGGTAAGTGTGGCTTAACGATTTTCGTTTTTAGAAAGGGGCCGGGAGAGAAGAAATGAGATTGCGCTTCCTGTCGGCGCCCGCCGGGCCAGAGCGCTCTGCGCCTTTCCCCTCCCAGCCCCCCTACCCCGTCCTTCTGCCCCATCTTGCGCTTTCTTTTCCTAGCTTTTGCAACATCCAGATACCTTTTCCGTGGTGGTGGGGTTATTTTCATCGTTGTTTTAAGTTAACAAACAGTTTGATTTTCTTTTTTAAACGAAAATGAAAAGTGGCCTCTCCGACTCCCCAGATCCCCTTCAACGCAGGACACACATCAGTCTGTCCTTCCGGTCCGGAGACAAGGTCGCCGCGGGCCCCCAAGAGTAGTTTTAACTTTGGTCACACTCTCCCGTCCTGACGTCACGGCTCTGAGGAACAGCTCGGTGCGCTGAGGTAACAGGTTTCGGATTTTGTTTCCCTTTTGAATGGCAACATCTGGAATTAATGCCGCGGTCCTCGAGCGGGATCGCTTTGGGTTTTTCTAGCTCTGACTCTTTCCCGTTTCTTTCTTTTTCTCGTTCTAATGCTCTCTCATTCTTTTTCTTTTCTCTTTACTCCGAAAGTAAAGAAAATTCATTTAATTCATGAGCAAAGAAAAATGAATTTCCTGTCGTTCTCTCTCCACTCCCGACCAAGCTTTTCAGCGTAGCTTTTTCGAACTTCCAGGGCCCCCAGGCTCTGGCCCGCCGTCCTGGGCGCGAAGATTCGGCTGGGGCACTCCGGACGCAGCCCTTCCCACCTGGAAGGTCAACTGCTGCCAGCGCAGCCGCTTCTGAGCCCGGGGCTGGGCAGCTGGGGTGGGAAGGCTAGACAAGCGGGGTTGCCGCCGCATGCCAGAGAACATCGCTTAAGTTCCTCAGCGAAGCCAAGCCGGGGACCCCGGCAGGGGAGGGGCTGGTTCGAGGAAGCGCCTGGCACGTACGGGGAGATTGCTTCCAGAAAGTTGACCAGGCCCGCACGCGACATGCTCAGACCTTGACCGTCTTCGATAATGATAGAAACCGGGCTGTTCGCCCCTAGCATATTCCATTCGCTGGAGCCTGAGAGGGAAAAGTGTCAGCCCCCGTTGGGTCTCCCGCTCTGAGTGAGGGTAAGGGCGTGAGTCTGGAATAACAGTTCTTCAGGGGCGTAGGACCCAGACCCCCACCTTCCAGCACCTTGACAAGGTTATGAGGTTAAGGAAATCTATGCCTTAACTGCACCCTAGCGGGGGCGGGGTAGGGGGGCGGGTGGCTGGAGGAGAGAGAAGAGAATGTGGCGCCGGGGGCCAGGCGCCTCCCAGAGCTCCCTTGGATAAAGTTTTCTAGTCATTTTAAACCCCAAACGAAAAGAAGTATAGACGTCCGCCTAGTTTGGGAGGCGCAGGCGGGGGTGGGCGTTAAGGCCAAGCCGCTATGAGATTCCCTCTACTCCCATCCCAGTGATCCTGCGGCATCCAAGGGTCAAGCCACAAGGTTTGGGGTCCCCGTATTTTATCCCGCTGGTGTAGAAGGAATCTCATTTCCTTAAGACGGGGAGAGGACACAGCCTGGAGCCCTGCTCAACCAGAGGAACCCAGCCTCCCTAGAGCCTGGCCTTTCTCCTCGCATTCACAACCCAATAGGTCCGGGACCAGAACCTTTTCTTTTGATGTCCCTGAGGTTCTGATGTCCCCCTATGCTCATGTGAGTGCATGTGTCATGGAAGGAGTCAGAGTAACCGTCCTCCGACGAGGTGGCTGTACTCACACCTCCATAGGCCACTTCGGGCTAGTCCTGATTTGAACTGTGCTCTCAGAGGGGAGCAGACCGGAAGGGGGTCATTGGACCTGGCCGCCAAGGGTGGGGAAAGCATGCTCAGGTTGAGGCATTAGGGGGTATGCCCCTTACGCACGCCGCAGTGTGGCTTCACAGCTGGACATACAATCTGCACGTGTGACCTCATTCTGCACAAGTCTTGGACACACCCTCACACCTGAGCACCTCAGGTGGTGCTGCTGGTTTAGTCGCTTAGTCCTGTCCAACTCTTGTGACCCCATGGAATGTAGGCCATCAGGCTCTTCTGCCCATGGGATTTCCCAGGAAAGAAGACTGGAGTGGATTGCCATTTCCTTCTCCAGGGGATCTAAATGCATCTCCGACGCTGCTCTCCCATCCCAGAGGACCCCTTCTGAAAGTTTGATGGACTTTACAGCCCTCTCATAAGCATGTTCTCATTCTGAGACATACACTCGGTGTGTGACCTCTCACCCAGAGCTCCACAGACTCCCACCCAGGTGACTAAACACCCAGACCGGAGCATAAGCACTTGTGCCTGGCTAGTCCACGGACCTAACACTACTACAGGCCCCAGCGGGCCGCCGGACCCTGGGCAGAGAAAGTCAGACCTCTGGGACAAATGAGGTGAAGAGAGCAGAAAGCCCGCCTTCACACAATCGCACACATATTCACTCGCTTACGCATGTCCTCTTAGCTCTAACTCATTTGCACACACAGTTCTGCTGTGCCAAGGTGTGGGGGCCCCGGGTGAGCGCTCCAAGCAACGAAAATCTACTGCTTGCATGTCTGAGACTGGCTCCCAACCTTCGCCCCCGCCCAGGCAGTGGTGGGGTACAAAGGGACGGCCCTGGTGGGGGCCCAGGGTGATGCCGGGGGTGGAGACTGTAGGAGGGCGCGGTGGCGCTGAGTAGGAGCCGGGCCGGGGACGAGGATGGGGGACCCGGGAGGCATTGACTTTTGCGCTGTTTGCCCTCGGCAGCGGAGCGAGAAGACGCCATCTGTTTGCCGGCTGCGGCGCGTCCCGTTTAATTACCCTCCCGGCAGCCTAATAGAGATGATATTAAACTAAATCTTTCTGACATTAAAAGTAATTATCCCCAAATCAGGGGCTTCGGGACGGAATCGCCCCTCCTGTCTCTGCCCTTCCCCTGGCCGCGCCAGATTCCGTTAGTTTGGCTGAAACTCCTTACCGGGAAGGGGGCGCGGGGAGAAGAGGGAAGGTGCCTTTGGGAGAAGGAGTCTACGCAGGCCGCCCCAAGCACGCTGTTTCCAGTACAACTACAGACGCTCTTGTGTATACGATCTGCGCATGGATACACACACACCTGTACACGCACAGACACACAACGACAACATCTTCCTCCAGTTCAACTCATTAAGACTGTCTGCCGCGTGCACCCCCATTTGGACAGGGAGAAGCGCAGCCTGGTTTGCAGTCTCGGTCCCCAGCCCCTAAAATGGTATTTTTGCGTGGTCGAGCCCTCGGATCTGGCCTAGGCCAGAACCAAAGACCTAGATACAGGTTTGCAGCCACAAAGACCCTCTGCCATCGTGGGGCTTGACTTCTCAGGCGCTCGTCCTGCGAGGGGCCCTACGCCGCATGCTTCCTTCACATGCGATCATTAAGTCACACCACCCTCTGCCTCTGAGAGGCAAGTCCTGTTATCCCACTTGACAGGTGAGAAGACAGACTCAGAGAGGTGAGGTGACTTGTCCCACATCTTACGACTAGTACGGGACACAGCAGAATTCGAACTCGGCTGTACCAGGAAAGCCAGAGTCCAGGTTCTGCCGGATTCCAGGCGCGGGCTCTTGCTGGGCACGGTGGATGTCTGGGCCTGAGGCCCCTCTCGGAACCCTTACCCTGGCGCCCGCAGGACCGGCCTCTTCCCAGGCTTTCTCAACTCCCCCAGGGAAGGAGTGAATTGGAGACCTAGCTGCAGGCGGAGGGAACGAGGGCATCCACGCGGAGAGCGCGGCCGGAACCCCAAGGCAGAGCCCCAGCCGCAGCCCTCCTCTGGTTCAAGCCCTTGCCTCTGCAGGTCGTGCCCAGGAGGAGCGGCCGCCCCTTGCCGCCTGGCTTCCCATCTCCACATCCTTCTTGTTGAGCGTATCTGAGCCTGGGACAAACGCGCAGAGAGTGATGTTCATCACCCTCTTACTTGCTTCTAGTTCTGAGTGCCTACTGTGTACCGCTACTCTGCTAAACGCTTGGTGTGTGCTGTCTTGCTTGTTCCGCAGTCCTTGGGGGACGTGTGACGTGCGCCTTTCCGGATGAGTCGGCCGAGGTTCCAAGGTTCAGCGAGGCGACGTGACTTGCCCGGAGTTGTAGTGTTGCTGAGCCCAGAGGAAGACCGGCACCCAGATCCGACTCCCACTCCCAGGCGTTTTTCTTCTCACCTTCAGTTCTGGGCTGGTAGGGTCAGACCTGGGGGCTTTCAGTCGATTCCATTCTATTCAACTCGCTGGTTATTCACGGAGACGTGAACGTTGGTCATCGTTCATTTCATTAATGTCGAGCACCTTGTTTGTGCCTGGGCCTGAGGACTGGAGATAAGTCAACCGTGATGGGCCCTTAAAGAGTTCATTGGCCAACTGTGGACCCAGTCACTTAACAATGACCTCACAGGGAGTACAGGGCTGAGGTGTGAGTGGGCAAAGAAGGGTCAGAGGAACCTTCTGAAGAAAGGGACCCCTGATGCAAGACTAAGGTTTCCAAAATGGAAACATTACTGCCTGTTCTGTTAAGTAAAACATTTTAGATATTTCAGCAAAGTGTATCTGAAATATTTCTATGTGCCTACATTTACAAAAATACACGTTGTTACTTTTTAAAATTTGCAAATATGATATGCACTTTTCATAGCAATCAATGTATCTACATAATCTTTTAAAGAATAGCTTAATATTTCATTGTATGAATGTACCTTAATTTATTTAACCAATTCCCTTTTAATAGGTATTTAAGTTTGTTCCCAATATTTGCTATAATAAAAAAATACAGTGAACATCCTTTGTGAATTTGCCTAATTATTTTCTTAGGACAAATTCCTAGAAATAAGACTGATTAGTCAGAGGGTCAGAGGCTTTTTTCAGTTTTTGATTGCAACCTGTCAGCACTCAGGAAAAGTTGTATCAGTGGATACACTCAACAGCAGTGCATTTTGCTGATCTTTTTCATCTTTTCCAGTTCAAGCAGGAAAAGGGGATCTTATTGTCACTGTAATTTGCATTTCCTTAGTTTTCCCCATATGTGTTGGTCACTCATGTTTAAAAAAATCTGTGTATAGCTTTACTTATTTTTCTAACAGATAGCTTCTCTTTTCCTTAATTTGTGATTGCTTTATATAGTAAAATCAACAGTACCCTCTTATCTGGACATATGCTGCATTTCTCCAATTTTATTGATCTTATATTGCTATTGTTATACCAAAACTAACACTTTTCATGTAGTCACATCTGTCATTTTTTCTTTATTCTATTTGCAGATCATACTTAACAAAAGTTTTTCAAATCCAACTATCCAAAAGCATTTACTTATATTTTATATTAGCACTTTAAATTTTACATTTATTTACATTTTTGAAATTAATTTGAAAATTAATATTGGAATATGTGAAGTAAGTTTGTGGTTTAATTTCCCCCCAATAATTAGTCAGTTATTACAGCACCGCTTAATGACTCACCATGTCCCCACTGACAAAATACCATACTCTGCTTTCTCAGGTGAACTCAGGTCCTCTCTGCGCTTTCTCATCTAGGGAGCTATTTCCTTTTGCCCTAGTCTCACCCTTTTGATTATTGTAGTTCTGTAATGCTTGAAAGGGCAAGTCACCTTCTGATTCCTGATTCTTCCCTCCCTCCCCAAATTCTCATAGTTATTTTGAAAAGATAGTCTTCTAAATAAATACATTCGAATTTTTAAGGCTAGTTCCAAAAAGAAAGTGAAAAATTTTAAACCCTTTGGAAATTTGATTTAACTGCCTTTAGACATTACTTTGAGGGAGATTATACATCTTCACAACATGGTATTTTTTCATCTAGGACCCAGAATGACTTTTACTTATTCACAACTTTTACAGCCTTTTGTAAATTCTGTCATGCTTTTTTCCCCCTGTAATTCTGTTTCTTAAGCATTCTTTGGCATTTTATATGCTGTTGTGAATGGAATCTTTGCACTCATTACAGTGTCTTAACTAGTTATGACAGGAGCACAAGAAAGTTATGGGTTATAGTATATTTATCTTGAAACCAGTCTCCTTTCTGACCCCTCCCCCTTTTAAATTAGTTCTCACAGTTTCCTGGAGCTGAGTTTGGAAGGACCTGGAATTGACCAGGCCAAGCAAGGGAGGGAGGGAGAGGCAATTTTGCACAGAAAAAACCATGCAGAGGCCCATGTAATTTGCAGGTCCTCCTGGGACTTTGGAGATGGTGTTCACCTGCAGGGTGGTCTTCTGGAGCATTCTTCTCCTGGTCTCCATCTCCCAAGACGGCCTTTGGAAACAGCAATTGGGGAATCAGCCCTGGGGGCCGACAGGCCATCTAAACTTAAGCCACTGCTGTGCTTTGTGACCCATGCTGGGCTCACCTCCTGGCCACCCTGAAATCAGACTACATGGAGGAGGGCAGCAGCCAGGCTACCGAATTTCAGGGGAAGAGAATTCGAAGAGGATGAGCATTAGGGCTAGGCTCTCGCCTGAGTCTGAGTTCTGACTCCACTTCAGAAATGCGTGGAGGAACGCGTGTTAGCTGGTGTATGCACCCAGACTGTAATCCCCAGGTCACTGACCAAAATGAAGATATGAGGGAGGGATGGGGCTTGGAGGGATGAGACCTAACCCATCCTCACTGGCAGCCCCAGCCCCCACCCTGGGCCTCTTTCCCTCAGATAAAAGAGTTCTGCTACTCTAACTTCCACCCCCACAGCCCCACCGCCCATTCCCTCCACCCCTTCTTTTGAGCTAGGACCGCCCTAGTCTTTAAACTGTGTATGGTGGGTGAGTTCCAAGCTGCATGACTGGCTCAGGACCCGAAATTGGTTGGCTTGGAGCCCAACATGTTAGCTCTCTTTCCTGGCCATGGTGGTGGCAAGGTTGGGGTCAGGGAGCTGGCTCACAAATAGGCCTTTGTGCCCCAGTGGGTGGTTCAGACTCTAGGCTTGAGGTGATAACTAGGTACAGACCACCAACCCCGCCCCCCCTTCCAGGTTCCTAGGCCCAGGCCAGTAAGTTACCTGGAAATTTCTACTGATGCTCTAGTACCCAGCCCCTTGGATCCCTTACTGTCCTTGCCAGAGGCACAGTAGGCACAGTGTGACCCTGCAAGCTCTCCAAGTGCCTCTGCATGCCCCTCTCCCCTCTCTGAAGCAATCTACATCATGTCGTATCAGAGGAACCTGAGAGGGGAAGTGACTTTTCCAGGCTCATACAGCTGGGTGCGGGGTAGGGGAAGCGAGCTGTTCTTTGCATCTACAGAAGAGACTGGTTGGCGACTTGGAGGAGTTGGGCCACTTTCTTTACCCACATTTCTCTGAACTGATCCCGTGGGGATGGGTGGAGGAAGGTGTTGGAGCCTCTTCTCTTGGGGGTTTCTTCACTCCTTTCTGTGCACCTAGAACCCCCCTTCACCCCTCAGGAGGGGCCACACTGTGCCTCACTGCTGGGCAAGACTCGAGCACCACCTTTCACTCATCCTCGGCACCTTTGGTCACAAGGCCTGGCTGAGCAGGGCTGCCAGTGTGGAAGCGAACCTGGGCTGGAGTCCTGCTTTTGTCACATCTCCTCCTTTTTGTCACATGGGAGTAGAACTAAGGCTTTCACGGGAGCATCGTGAGGCTTCAGTAACACAAGTGAAGTAAACTCCTCAGTGTCTGACACGTAGTGGACTCAGCTGTACTGGATATTCTTATTTGTTAGCAGTTGTTGGATGAATGATTTTCTCTTTTTCAGAGAGGAAAATTGTTCCTTTTTCAGTACTTTTTTTTTTTTTTTCTCCATTAGAAGGAAGACTGGGGAGGTGATGACAAGAGGTGCCTCCACACTTGAATCAAAATCTGAAAACCCCCTCCAGAGTCAGAATTCTGATGGATCTGCATGGCTCAGAGAGCTTGTAGCGGGCCCGGGGTATTCCCTTCCTCGGTCACTTCACCCACTCTGCCCAGCACCTTCTCCTGGGACTCCATTAACCAGAGCATGTCTGCTACAAAGCACAAAGTGGTACAGTGTCAGTAAGAAAGGAGCAGCCCAGCTCAGGGCACACCCCCAGCCTCTGGAAGCATCCCCTCCTTTCTCTTCTCAGAGGCCTCCACTATTTGGAGCATGCCTGGCACTGCTGATTCCTAGGAGAGCTCCCCTAGTAGGCCCTGGACCCCCATGACACACTACCACTTTTATTCCACAGAACCTGTTCTTCATTCTGTGTTCATGACTTCCCATAGCACGTAAAAGACTCATAAAATGTACCCCTTTTCGTATGAAGAAACGGAGGCATGTAGGCAATACCTGTGTAAGCCAGTTCCCCACTGATGCTTGGTGTGGTTGAGGAGGCCAGAAGGGAGGCCTTGGCTAAGTCACTTCATTGCTCTGGCCCTCCATTTTCTCATCTGTAGGTAGGCCTGCTGATCTGGAAATGCTCTGAAATGAGAGGACTATGCAGACCCCGCTAGGAAGATGATGATCCCTACATAGGATGCGCCATCCAGCTGAGGCCCTGGCATCCACCTCTGGAGTACAGCAAAGTTCCTGGCCTCCACACCTGGTTTCCCATGCATGTGCTTCCACCTGACCCCCCAAACACAGAAAAATTTCAGTAAGACTCTCCTTGTTGCCACCTCCTTGGAAAAGTCCTACACAAATGTTAGCAGTTTGTGCCCAAGGAAGGCAAGAAAATTTCCAGGGGGCTGGAGACCTGAGCCCAGAGGGGCAGATCTGATCCCTAGGATGCCTACCTTCTCTAACTCTGGGATCTGACTCTTGGGCTTGGGCGGCCCATTCATTACAGAGGGTACTCTGGCCAGAGCTCCTAGATGGGGTTCACCCCTCCCCAGAGCCCCTCTGACTGCCTGCATGAGGGCCTCCTCTGGGGTCTCACATCTCCTGGCACTCCTCTAAGCATTGCCCACACTGCCTTGAAGTTCGTGGCCCCAGGCCAACCTGGGACTTCTGGGTCAAGGGTAGAGGCTGCGAATCTGTGTTAAACAAAAAGCCTAAATGATGAATGGATGTGTGAGTCAAAACTGACCGAATTTCCATAAGGAAAAGAGCACTTAGGTGCCCTTAAAAGTGCTTCAATTAAATGCTGGTTTGATGAAAATGCATGATGGAAAAAGCGTTTATCTTAGAGTATGCTATATAGTAGCTGTGAGACTTTGGGCAAATGATTTAACCTCACTAAGCCTCAGTTTATCGATGTAAGAGACAGGGATTGTAGATCCTGTATATTTCACCTCAGAGGGCAGTTTTGCTATTCATTCATTTATATAACACTGACTGTCTGTGCCCTATGCCAGGCCTGGTGAGGACACACCTGTCATGGTCCACAGAGGAGACTTCTGTGCAAATAATCACAATAATGTGATAAGTGCTCTACTGAGGGTAAGCGCAGGGATTAGAAGGGGTCCTAACTCATCCTGGGGATTCCGTGAGGCTACCTGGAGGAGGAGTAGTGGGGTGGAGTGATCATTGCCTGAGTTCTGGAGACAAACTGCCTGTGTTTGAATCTGACTTCTTGGTTTACCAGCTGTATGACCTCGGGCAAATTACTTACCTAATCTCACCAATGTGCTTTAATTTTCTCACCAATAATGTGGGGATACTAATATTAATAGTATTTCATAGGATTGCTGTGAGATGTAAATGAGTTAATACAAGTAAAGCACTTAGTGCTTGGCATATAGTAAACATGATATAAATATTCACTATCGTAACAGCCATCTATCAAGCACCTACACAGGGCCAGGCCTGTGCTAAGGGATCTGTCAATGATCAGATTGACACGGACTCTACCCTCATGGAGGCAAAATCTGAACTGAGCATCAAAGTACAAATTGCTTCTTATCTAAGGAAAATTTGGAACAGAGAAGGCAAAGGAAGGAACTCAGTGGGTGCTGACATTTCACAGGCAAGCAGAGCAGGAAGACTACAGAGCGGACAGAGGGGGGCCTTTCAGAGAGGTGGGAGGGACAATAAAGAAGTGCAGAATCCTGGAAGGCAGAGGGGAGTGGGTGAGAATGTTCACTATACTCTATTATCTGTGGGCTAGAAGCTACAGCTACTGAAGCAGCTCGTGGAAGGCGCCTCACTGGAGGGGAGACAGAGCAGGCATGAGCGTTGGGCTCAGATCCAGACTGGAAGGTCAGCTTCTTTCTCTACTTGGACACGTCTCTTGGACAGTGTCAGTTTCTCCGAGCCTCAGTTTTCCGGTTACATAAGAGACACTAACAGTAGGGACCTTACAGTGATGCTGAGGCAGTTGTGGGAGGACAGTGCATAGAGCCCCCAGCACCATGCAGGTCTTACCTGTGCACTCAACACCAATTCTTCTACTCTGTCTCTCCTCACCAGTGCCAGTTGGTTTTGCTCCAGCTCCAATTAATTAACTGCTTCAGTTACTACTGGGTGCACGACAGCTACATGCCAGACCCTGGGCTGGCTCAGAGAATAAACAGATGACTACGATCTGGTCTCTGCTCTCACAATGTTCCCAGAAAGGCTGGATGTTAGAGATGGAAGTGACCACCTTATTAGTATTGATACGTGACTATCATTATTTCTTTGTTTGAATTTGGTTAGTAAGTCCAAATTACTGTGTGTTTACTTCGAGTCATTTTGCTAGGCCTTGAGGATATGAAGTAACTCAGACTCTTTGGGGAGCTCACAGTCTGGGGTCAGGGGGAGGGAGAGCACGTGAGCTGAGAGTTCCAGTTCAGAGCGATTCAGCACTGCAACAAATCCAATCCAGCTCAGCACAGGCCCCTAACCTGGAGAGCGTGCGGGGCTGTGGCCATGGTCCGGTATACCAGCCATGGTGGAGGAAGTGAAGCCTAAACTGAAAGTGAGGGCTGGATGGATGGATGGTGCAAGGAGTCTCATGGTGACGGAAGAACAGTCAGGGGAGAGGGACTAGAAAGTTGATGCTTTTAAGAAACTGCAGGTATTTCAGGATTGAGGGCGTGGCTGGAGATACAGATGGGGAGGGAAGTAGGGACAGATGACAGGTGGTTTAAATCCAAGCCGAGTTTGGATTTATTTGGAGGACAATGGGAAGCCTTTGAGGGGATAGAAGCAGGGGTGTGGCATGGTAAGGCAGATGTTTTAGAAAGCTCTTTCTGGCAGTTAGGTGGAGACTGGTCTAGAAGAGAAAGGACTGGAGTAAGGGAGATCAGTTAGAATGTAGTTTCATAAGCCAAGTGAGAAATTTAGGTCAGTAGGGACAAAGGATGGAGTAGGGAGTGGAGTTTGGAGATGTCAGAGGCAGAAGCTATGGAAACCTTCTTAAATCACTGCATGTACTTAAGAGGCAGTGCTTAAATTCTGGCTCTGATGCTCTGGGGAATGAGTCATTTTGGAATGCTGAGTTTTCTATAAAAAGTGACTTTTTAAACCCTCTTGGCATCCACCAACATTTAAAAGATGTTATGATTTAACTATTATTTGAAATGCTTTAGTTGTGTCATACTTTATCTGAAGGTGGCACTGAACTGTCATAAACACAGAAGCTTTGGCATTGAAGATCTGGGTCCCAGACTTCGCTCTGCACTAGTTCTAGAGCTCAGCCAAGTCACTTCATCATTTTGAGTTCGCTGCCTCTTCAAAGTGGGGTCGAGATGACCCACCTAGCTGGTGGTTGTGGTCTTATGGGAGGTAACGTACCCAAAGCTCTAAGCATAATGTGGGCATATCCTGAGTGCTCAGCAAGCTAGTCCTCCTCGCTCCTCCACCTTCTCACGATGCCCTGGGCTGACCCTTACGGACACCAGTAACTCAGTGACACTTTATGCAGGGCTCTCTGACCTTCCCTGAAGGACCCCAGAGCACTGCATTTGGACTTCTTGTGTCTGCTTTTCATGTTTTCTGTGTCTTCCCCCAGAACCTGCCATTTCATACTGCTGTCGTTACCCAGATAGTAGATGTTCTCTAACTCCCTTACATGTTAGCTAATAGTTAAGTGTGAATCATTTAATCTTCACAACTTTATCAACCAGGTACTTTTATTATACACTTCACAGCTAAAAAGCTGAGGCACAGGAAGGTGAAGTAATTCCCAAGGGCACACTATTAAGTGGGGGAGTGACTTGAATTCAGGCAATATGGCTCCAGAGGCTATTCTCTTAACCACACATTATGTCACAGTTAATAGACTGAAGACTGGAGAGCAGGTCTCTCTTATTGGTGTTTCCTTTCAGAGGAGACTTCCAAAATGCAGGAGCTGCATGGCCAGTTGGGGTTGTTAATGGTGATCTTCCAAAGCAGACTGAGACAAAGGAGAAACACTAAATGTAGAGGGAGGTTCAAGGCAGGAAAGCCTGGTTGTTGCATCTTACCCTCTTTGTGGCTTTTAGAGTTATTAATAATAATAAAAAAGACTTGATGAGAAGAATCGACAGATTCAACTTCCCAAATGGTCTGATGTTGTTTGCATAATGTAAACGGTGGTGGGGGGAGTCGATCAAACCCACTAACAATTTGCTAAATACAGATTCTCCTTCCAGAATAGAACACATTTAACTTTTTGTATACAGTTGTAGGGAATTCTAAGATCCATGTTTGGACATGAAATTTAGAGGTTCTTTATGGAAGAGCTGTGGACCTGAGTATCAGAGCCTGGGGCTTGAGTTCTACTCTTCTACTGCCATTCTCTCTGACTTCAGGCAAGCATCTACCCTCTGAGCCTCAAGTACAAAATGCAATGATCATGCCTGGCCTGCTTCCCTCGCTGCAGTGGACTGTAATGATGGCTGTGGAAGGTGTGGTAAAATGCAGAGTGCTGTGCAAATGTTATTAGCACACTGAGGTTCAAAGAATTTACTCACCTTGGGTCACACAGCTATTCAGTGGCAGAACCAAGGTTCAAACTAAGACACTGTAGTCTCTGGAATGTGTGTGTGTGGTTAGGTCTCCCTCCAAGAATCTGAAAAAGGATCAAATGAGATAATGCATGTGGAAGGGTCACTTAGACTATAAAGTGAATTACTCCTGGACTGAATTTAAGATTCCACATCCCATCTGCCTGTGGGATTCAGGACTGGTCGGATGAGGGGCTGAGGGGGATGGTGGAAGTGTGTCAATCAGAGACACTGCTTATGGAGACAGTTAAGACCCCCTCCCATATCCACATGAACTTCTGTGCTTTCAGGGAAATCTGCTGGAGCTCTGCAACCTCCCTGACCAGCACATTTGACTCAGCATGTCTAGCTTTGAGAGTAGAAATTTTAATACAACTGCAGACTTACTTTATGTTTTTAATGTTACTAATAAAGTCTATAAAAACCTGAATCCTCTTCTCTTACACTGAAAAGGAAAGACTCCATAAAAGAACTCAGAATTTGGATGCTTGCAATTCAAAAATGAACACCTGTGTGTCCCAAAAAACTAGTGATGCCCGAGCACAACACCATTGTAAACCAGCAAACTCCCCCAAGCTGCACCTTCTGAGAGGCAGCAGGAAACTGGCAATACTTCCTTAAACCTTCAAACAATTTCTCCAAACATACAAGTGATAATCCAAGAAATACAAAGGAATGAACTGGATTGAGGCAGGGATGACTGCAGCCCTGGAATGATACTCTGGACAGATGGGCAAGAACACAGAGCACGTGTTCTGACCAACACATTTCTGTGTCCGGAGGCTGGGATGTAAAGCCCAAGGAAGCAGTAAAGCCAAGGACAGGAGGAAGAATTACAAAGGACAATGCTCTTTCTGTGGGGACAGTAAGTCATTTAATGTTTTTCTTGGATCCTAACTTTACATGTCATTTTAATGTTGTGTTTGTAAGAAAGGACATAACATTTCTCTGGCCTCCTGTTCTAAAGCTCAGTAGAACAGAATGGCATGAGTGAACAGTGATAACTAGCTGGGGTGTCTCCTAGCAGAGGGACCAATACGATAGGATTTCATGAGACCGAGCAAGAACTTTTCAAGGCAGGGTTGAAAAAGGGTGTGTAAACTTCATACAGGTTCAAGTAGCATTTAATAACTTTTATGAAATCGGTTTCAGAGTAAAGTCTATATTATTGGAATACAGAAGTGAAGGTGATAGAGGGGAACAATATGATGCAGTCAAACCCAAATTAGATGGAACAGGTCAGATATGAGAGTGAACTCAAGAGTCGCCTCCCTCCAGTCCCCACCCACACCATTGCTGCTGGTCCTGAGTGTGGCCTGAGTTCAGGGCTGTTGCTTCTCCACAGCAGCTACAGAACATGGGCTCCCTGGAGAAAGAAGAGCTGGCGTCCAAGTACATCTGTAGCATTGGAAATGATCATCTTGTGGGGCCATCAGTTTAGGAAGGTGGGAGTGGAGCTGGAGAGGAAGTGCTCAGGTTGAATTACTCCGGTTTGGGTCTCTTTTCCTTACAGCCTCCCTTAAGAGACCCCTGGGGCCAGAGAAGGCCTGTACACAGGCAGATGTAGCATTAGTCTGTTAGGAACACACTTCTCTTAAGAGAGTGTTCAGGGGAAGTCCCTGGTTTGTGTGTCAGAGAAAAGACACAAGGTGGAATTTTCCTGGCCAATGCCCATTTCTGGGCAGAGGGAAAATGACCAGGCATATCTCAGGCTATTGTTAAGAGTCTCCTGAGAACCCCTTGGTTTGGGTCAGGGGGACAAACCCAGCACTTAAGATTCTTCTGGGCATGTACAAAATGTCAAATCAGGATCCCAAACCCTAGGATAGAGACCACAGGTGACATAAAAACAGATATGGAAAAACATTTCAAGACTGAAAATAAATCACTAGTGGTGAAGGTATAAACAGTTCTTGCAAGAACTAAATTCCCAACCCCAAATCCATAGATTATTAATAATCCACATTTACTAAATCATCCCAAATTATTATAGGTAAGTTCAGGCAATACATGTCTTCTGAGCTGAGCCCTCAGGTTTGCTCTCTTAAATATATGAAATCAGAATTTTCAGCCACAGAATGAGATCCCTTTCATTTGAGATAGGAGTCTACCATCTAATACTGAAACATTAAAACAGTGAAACAGTGGGGCAGGTTCCTTATTACAGCCGGGCTCAGAGTCCACGGGGTGGCTGATCGGATTTTGGCGACAGTCAAGGTGCTTAAAACACCAAGTGACAAGGTCCAAATATGTGATGGAGTAGAGGGAGAAAAGAGCGAGAGAGAATTGCATTCAGTGTACACTGACGGACCAGCAACCTGGGAGCTGGTACCCATGAGGTTCTACCTGCCCAAGTGCAAACCTAACAGCAGCTTTCTGCAGCTGGGCCAGACACTGAAGTCCTGGCACTGGTCCTCTTC
The DNA here is from genome assembly GCF_000754665.1 of Bison bison bison. NCBI lineage: Eukaryota > Metazoa > Chordata > Mammalia > Artiodactyla > Bovidae > Bison > Bison bison. The sequence continues at coordinate 3,514,168 of NW_011494605.1, forward strand.
ACACTATCTCAACATTCACATCGTGAGCTTAAACAGTTTCTCACACTGTAATGGGACAGCAAATAACTCCCAGATGGAACCTGGGGACCCCAAGGCAGCAGCAATAAATAAATATCTTGCTATATGTCAGATGCAGTCCTCAAACACCTTACATCTTAGTAAAGGAGTCAGGAAGTATCAAAAAAAATGATATGCCTTTTGTTTTCCTACAACAATGTTTAATCTCCATGCCAAGAAGTCCCATTTGACTTTATCCCCCTGCCTCTTAAAATTAGGTGACAAAGTAGAAATCCAGTCATGAAAAGAAAAAGGCAGGGGTGTATGAGCCCTGGCTCAATGAGACATATCAAATACACAGCAGCCTGGTGTCGCAGGTCAGGCAGAATGGTCCCCGACCCTGTGTGGGGAAGACGGGCAGGGAGAGGTAAAAATCCTACTGCATGATCACTCACACTTTAACAGCGCATTAGTCATTGAACAAAGGTGAGGTGAAGGGGTCAGGGTGGAAGAGTTGTAATTCTCTACAATGAGGATTGGGAACATATACTCGCGGATGGGAAATTTTAAGTAGCTATGTTTATTATTACTTTTTTCCAGCAATCTTGCAAGAGGCAGAAGTGTGACATTGAGTTGAGTGAGACGAGCGTGTAAATGGGTTGATGAGGAGCCCTCCTCTTGATGCAGGCCTCTGGCTTGTCAAGGAATGGCTGGTTCCACCGCTGAGCCATGTTCACTCTTTTGCTTCAAGGAAAAGGGTTTCTTGAGGGAACAACTTTACCTCCAATAATGACTTATTTGGGTCCAGCTGGGTTACCTAAAAAGAAAGAAAATATATACTCAAAAGACTGAAAGCAGCACTATTTTCTCTCGCGGCATTCAGGTCCTGTCCTGAACTCTGATTCTGAGCCTACTATGTACCAGCACGAGCATTTTCACACCTACTATTTTCATCTGATTCTCAAAATAACCCTGTGAGGTAGGTTTGTCCCCATTTTATAACCAAGGAAACCAGAGCTCAGAGAGGCCAAGTCTCATAGTTTAGTGGAAGAACTAGCATTTGACCTCAGGATGTACGTTCAAGCTGGAATCTCTTCCTGGGCAGGTGGAGACCCACAGCTCAGCTGGGACAGCAGAGCAGGAGGGCCTTAGGAAAGGGTGCTGGTTAAAAACTGATCGGCATTCCAGAGGACACGCACTTGTTTAACTCTGGACAGCAGGGAGAACCTTTTCTGTTTGGTGGGAGAGAGCTAAGCTTTTGGGGCTGATCTTCCTGCTGAACACACCTGCAGCAGAGACTATACGGTGCCCACCCCATGCAGCCCAGAGACGAGCATCTCCCCTACTGAGGAGAGGCTCCCTAGGGAGGCCTATCAGTCTCCCTGTTGGTGGCATTGGTGAAGATATTTAGTTCCAAAAAAAGGAGGGAGTTGATGCCATAATATGACTTTATATTTTAGAAGTAAAAATTATTTTATAATATGAACTAGTACAGAGAATAAAGCTAGACAGAGTCTTCTTGGCTCATTGGGGTATGTTAATCATATCCCAAATCAAACCCTATATTACGTTTATGTCTTCCTTGGTCACCGGCAAGGATGTGATGTGGAGATTTTCTGAATCCAAGAGTGAAAGAAAAAAAAACCTCAAACTTTCCTAAAGGGAACATGAATTTTAAAAAGCTGAGACATACTAATACTAGTCTAGCGATACGGACAATGGGCCGTGACTCCAGAAAGATTCTGGTTTAAATCACAACTGCGTAGCTATTAGCTCTGTGGCTTTGGAGTTAATATCAACCCTGTAGGACTGATATGAGGATTAAGTGAAGAAAAACATAATTAGCACAGTGCCTGGCACAGAGCAGGTATTCAGTGATGGCTGCCATATATGTGAGTAACTATAAGGGTGGATGATGGACACACAGATAAACGGACAGCTCCAAGTGTGTGTGACGGGAGGCTGGGCAGTCTGCTCAGTCAGATTTGTGTACAGGAGCTCTGGGCCCCTGGGCAAAGACTACAGCACCTGAGACAGGCAATCTTGTCCTCTGCTCAACTCAAGCCACACCTAATGAGATGGCTCTGCTGTCTTCTCCAAGATGATGGGGAGAGGACACCCTGGGGGCCTAAGTGTCACAGGCAGGCTGGTGAACTGAAGAAGGGAATACTATCTTTGACTGTATCCAGATGGAAATCTGGTATGCCCAGGAGGGTCATTAAGGAGACACATCCGCCTCCAGAATCCTCTCTGCTTACAAGGAACCCATTGCAAGGCTGCTCTACTGATATCTCTTGGGCTCTGGGCAGATGGGCAGACAAGGTGGTGGGGAGAGCCTAGCCTGCTGTCTGTCTTCCAATGCACAGGGGGTAGGGTGGGTGGGAGGGGGGCAAGCTGCAGGCAAATGTTTACCCACTTCCCCAATTAACGTACAACACTGTGCCGGCTTCTGTCAACAAACAGAGCTATGCTGCCTCTGCTTCTGACTCGTTGGCATTTTCTGCCCAGCTGCTTCTGCTATTGTTCTTAATTAACAAGCCAGAGCTCTTCCGGCATCTTCTACTTTGTTATTTGTGGTTCATAAATATGATGTTTGCTGGGAGAAACCAAAATCATAATACTGCTAGAGCTGTGCATACCAGCAGAAAGTTAGGCTAAGAAGCAAAAGAGGCTGGGAGATTGGAGCCTCGAGGCCATATTATCGATATACAAGGTTAGATGTTTGGAAAACACACCCAGTTTTCACTGTGTCTGATAAAAGTTGAGTGATTTTTCCCAGTCAGTTTAAGTGGGAGAACTGGGATTTGAGAAGGAGAAAACTGTAATTTCTTGAACACCTACTACATGTAGAGCACTTTAAATATGTTATTTCATTTAATCCCTAAAAAACTAGGCAAGGTAAGACGGAGATGACAGAATTGAGGCTCAGCATGGCTGCCACTTGTTTAAGGCCACATAGTTAGTGAGGGTCTGTCTATACAGTACAGTAGTTAAAAACAGTGAGGTAACAGATTCAAACTCTAGCTCTGTTACTTACTACTTACATGACCTTGAAGAAGTAATACAACCCAAGGGTCTCAGTTTTCCCACCTCTAAGATGGGAATAGTAAAATTCTCTTTTATAGGTTGTTGTGCTAGTTAAATGGAATAATGGTGATGAAGGCTCTGGTACAGAGACTGAACCAGTAAGTGCTCAGCTGGTAGCAGCCATTACTAGCTGGAGCACTGCCTTGGGTGGGGACTGGATCTGCCTAACTTTAGCTGGAGCTCTTTCTCCAAAGTCTTCTGGAGCTCAGGCCTGCACTAGGCTCTCTCTCTTACTTCCATCTTGTTGCTCAGCAGAAGGGCTCCCTTCTCTCTGATAGATCAATGTCTCAATACTTGGAGAATCCCGTCAGCAGGGCTGTGCCACCAAAAGACTGCTCACATTAAATGTGGTTGTGTTGGGACTGCTCCTTCTGGTGCCCCGTATCACAAGCAATTTTGTTCTCTGAAGGTCATTTCAGACAGAAATTTAAAGTGAACAAGGACAATTTCGTTTCCATCCTCATCTGCCTGGAGTAGACAGAAAGACTGTACTGTACGGAACCTAGCGAGATGCAGGATGCCATGCCTGTCCCCAGCAAGAGCGTGGCCATACTGTGAAGTGATCCTGCAGTGTTCTGGGCCCCATTCAAGAAGGATAGGGAGTGTGCTGGAGGGACCTCCTGGTAAGGAGGAATCTAAAAACCATGTTTTCTAACACACATCTGAAAAATGGGGTATGTCTTCCTGCTGCTGTAGGGGCAGGGAGGGGGCTGTGTGCCCTCTTTGAACATCTGCAGGGCTGGCAAGTAAGCCAGGCAAACAGAGCAGATGTGTTCTCTGCAACTCCAGTGAACAGAGATGGCAATGATGAGGTGAAATTGTAGGGGAGCAGAACTCAGCTGGTCAGAAAATACTTTTTAATAGAGCAGCAGGTGCTGGTGTGGCCACTACTTTTCTTTCATCTCTCTTCATTCCCCTCTTGTTCTGTAATTGTCTTTTTGTTTTTCTTTTGTCATCATCATCATAGTAGCAATTATCATTCCAGTTGACCCTTGAACAACCTGGGGGTTAGGGGCATCACCTTTCTAAGCAGTGGAAAGTCACATAGTAACTTGTAGTCGTCCCTTCATGTATGCAGTTCCTCCATATCTGTGGTTCCTCTTTATGCGGGTTCTGCATCCACGATAAAACTGAGATCGTGAGAATATGAGAATGGCATATTACTGTAGTATTTGCCGTGGCTGCTGCTAAGTCACTTCAGTCGTGTCCGACTCTGTGCGACCCCATAGATGACAGCCCACCAGGCTCCCCCGTCCCTGGGATTCTCCAGGCAAAAACACTGGAGTGGGTTGCCATTTCCTTCTCCAATGCATGAAAGTGAAAAGTGAAAGTGAAGTCGTTCAGTCGAGTCTGACTCTTAGTGATCCCATGGACTGCGGCCTACCAGGCTCCTCCGTCCATGGGATTTTCCAGGCAAGAGTACTGGAGTGGGGTGCCATTGCCTTCTCCGGTAGTATTTGCTACTGAGAAAAAAAATCTGCCTATAAGGGAACCTGTGTAGGGTTCAACCTATAAGGGAACAACGTGGGTTGTTCAAGGGCTAATCATATTCAGTGCCTACAGTGTAGCTGGAACCATGCTAAATACTTCATATAAAATGCTTTTGAAGTAGTCCTCAAAATAGCCAAACAAAGTATGTATTATTATTACCATTTTAAAGTTGAAGATATCATGGGTTATCTTACCCAAGGTTGCAGATTGAATAAGGTTTAAAACTCAAGTCTGCCTGACTCCAAAGCTAAGGATAACCAGAGTGACACTGGCCTACATGTTGACAGGCTGCCCTGGGACAATACAGGGGTTGGGAGGGGAAGGGAAGTGTTCAAAGAGGGGCTTATTTGAGGAAGAAGAAGATCATGATGATAAAGCTAACATTTATTGAGCATTTAATTTGTACCAGCCACATTCTAAGCACTTAACATTTATAAAACAATTTAATTTTCATAATAACCCTCTGACATAGGCACAATTGTTATTTCTATTTTACAGATGAGGAAACTGAGCCATGGAACATATTAACACTTGCTTAAGTTCTCAAAGTTGTTAAGGGCAGAGCCAGAATGTGAGTCAAGGCAATTTAGCTTTGGAATCCATATGTTTAACTATTGGACTATTTTGCCAGAGGTGCTGCTAAGCATAGAGTCCACACAGAGAGAAGAAGTTGGATGACATGACCCTGAGGTTGTTTCTAACCAAGCTTCTAGGATATAAGATCTTCACTTTAAGAATGGCAAAAGGTCAAGGGTCAAGGAAAAAATCCTGAAATGTTTATAAAATACGAATACAAAAATGCAATCTGAGCTTATGTCCTGCCATTTACTTGGGATTTTACTGAATTATTGACTTTCTAAATCAACAGAGAAACCCTCCCTTTGGGACCTTCTGGGGGAGGAGGGGCCATTCTCAGATAAGAAGTATGGTCTGACTTTGTCTAGGTTAGAAAAGGAAAGTCAACCTTCTTGATACTTTATTCATTATATTTAAGAAACCTGAAAAAAAAAATTCTCATTAAGTTTACATTTTAGCAAACTGGCTTTTGTTTATGTTAACAAAAATGAGACATGCTTTCTGCCAAAGAGAGTTATTCTTTTCTAGGTCACTTTTCTCAGCAGTTTGAGCTTTCATGTATATTGTACTTCTATTATTTCCCTGGGCTTTTTTTTTTCCTGAAAAAGTATAACATTGCTGCTGAGAAAAATGTGAATCAATATGACAGTTTCTCATCCTTAGGCCATATTGAGTGAGTCCTACAATGTTAGAGTGGGAAAGCTCCTTAAATGCCAAATGGTCCAAGCCCTTCACTTCTCTGTGGGCAACCTGAGGCTCAGAGAGGTTAAGTGACATGGCCCAGATCACATGGTTGATAAAACAGATACAGTGCTCCACCTGTTTCTGACTTCTGATTTGAGGTTCTTTCTAGTCACACTATTTTGCTTCTCACTTAACAAAAAATGCCTGAGCAGAAATATAACACTACTACTAGGCTGGGAGCTACCTGAGAGTAGGAGCTGAGTAATACTAAAAATAATAGTAACTGCAATATATGAACAGTACTTTATAGTCTGTAAGATATTTACACAAACATTAAATCAAAATCTGGTAGGGTTGGTATTATTAATCTTTTATGTTTTATTTAGCTTTCCTGAGGTACGCTTTTATTTTAAAATTGAATAAAGGCAAGTCTGGATCTAATATTTTTACATTTAGAAAAAAATGCTAAGTTCAACAATTGGTTTTGAAACTGAACATCTGCAAGCAAAAAATGAATCTAGATGCACAGACATTACAGCCTTCACAAAAATTAACTTGAAATGGACTGTGAACTTAAATGTAAAACACAAATCTATAAAATTCCTAGAAGATAACACAGGAGAAAATCTAAATGACCTTGGGTATGGTGATGGCTTTTGGGATACAACACCAAAGACAATTCATGAAAGAAATAATTGATAAGCTAAACTTCATTAAAATTAAAAACTTTGCAAAAGACACTGTCAAGAGAATGAAAAGACAAGACAGAGACCAGGGGAAAATATTTGCAAAAGACACAACTGATAAAGAGCTATTCTCCAAAATATACAAAGAACTCTTAAAACTCAACAATAAGAAAATGAACAACTCAGTTAAAAAATGGGCCCAGAACCTTACAGATACCTCAGTAAAGAAGATTGACAGATGGCAAATAAACACATGAAAAGATGCTTCTCCAACAGCATATGCCATCAGGGAAATGCAAATGAAAACCATGAGATACCAACACACACCTATTAGAACGGCCCAAATCCAGAACACTGACAACACCAGATGCTGACACTCATCTGCTGGGGGAATGCAAAATGGCAGAGCCACTTTGAAGACAGTTTGATGGTTTCTTACCAAATTAATCATATTCTTACTATAGTTCTGTAACGGCACTCCATGGTATTTACCCAAAGAAGCTAAAAACCTAAGGTCCACACCAAAATCTGCACACAGATGTTTAATAAGCACCTTTATTCACAACTGCCAAAACTTGGAAAGAATCAAGACGTTCTGTAGTAGGTGAATAGGTAAACAGATTGGAATATCCAGACAATAGAACATTATTCAGTGATAACAAGCTCTCCAACTACCGTAACATATATTGTCTAAACCTTAGAGCAATCCTAAGAGATTGGACTAATTTATCCTCATTTTCACAGATGAGAACACCAAAGTTCAAATAGGGACATTACTTGCACGTGGTCATACAGCTAGAAACTGGTGGAGCTCAGGTCTTCTCACTCTAAATCCTGAGCTCCTTCTACTCCATGAGGTAGCACAAAGGCCACATATGTAAATCCCCATATTATATTTAGTAAAACTGAATACATCTACCCTTGGTTTTGTTCAAAATTAGCATTTACTTTGAACTTGGAGAACAACTTGTCTTTCTGGTAAGCTATGAGTAACATATTCTGTTAGCTGTGTATGTGTGCTCAGTCACGTCCAACTCTCTGCGACCCCATGAACTGCAGCCTGCCAAGCTCCTCTGTCCATGGGATTTCCCAGGCAAGAATACTGGAGTGGGTTGCCATTTCCTCCTCCAGATCTTCCCAACCCAGGGATTAAACTCACATCTCTTGTGTTTCCTGCATTGGCAGGCGAGTTTTTTACCACTAGCGCCACCTGGAAGCCCCCAACATGTTCTGTTACTTACTCTATTAAAAATATGCATATTAAATATTACAAGTTTAAAAAATAATTGTCAATGTCATCACTATCAAAAAATTTACCATTTATTTGGCAAAGTGTCAGGCACTATACTAGCTGTTCTATATATTATCTAATTAAATGGTCACAACAATCCTATGAGATAAGTACTCCTGTTATTCTTATTTATAATGAATTCTCTGAGGTCAAAAACGGTTAAGGGACTTGCCCAAGATTACACAGGTAAGTAGGAAAGATAATGCTGGAATTTGCACCCAGGTTTGTGAGCTTCTAGCCTGTATCTGATGCACTGTACTTCACCTCCTTTTAAGTTCTGATCCTTCTTCTAAACAGGGGACAGCTAATGTGACTAAATGGCTTTTCTTGGCCATAAAGCAAGCAGGCATTCTGCAGCTGTCCTGGCTCATGTCCCTGTTGTGGCACAGACTTTGTTGTTCCCCACAGGAAAACAAGCTACCTTTTGTTACTATCAACTTGGTCCTAACAGCTAATTGTCCATTTTCTTTAAACACCTTTTGATGAGCTGGGAATCCTTAAAGAGGGCAGTTATACACACAAAGTATCAGAGGAAGAACTTAAGACCCAATCTGCTGGTCCTGTGCTGATCAGGGTGTGAAAAGGCTTTGGTAACTGTAAAGTCTTTTGCAAACATAAGGGACTGATCATCAACATCATCCACAACACCAGTTGTAGCTCCTAGCAAATTCTCCTCTACATTTGCTGCAGGTGGTAAAGCAAAAAGAACTTCCATTCTGGAATGGTTGCACTATGGGGCTGGGGCTTCACTATGGCTTATTTACATGCCAGCTTCCAGTATAGTTTCTGGACCAATCTGTCTCACAGGATCACAGAAAAGAGTGGCAGTGGGGTGAGGATTTCCAGGAAAGAGTGAGAGGTGCTACTCTTCCCAGTTGTGTGGTAGAACAACTGCGGTGCTAGAAGTGAGGGTGGGTGGTCTTCTGTGGCTGCTGAGCACAGGAGTGCCTATAGGACATCTTATCAGTGTTTTCAGGTGGGAAGAAGAGAGAAAGAAAGAAAAGTTAAAGGAAGAACAAAGGGAGAGAAAACTAAGGTCTAGGCTGCCCTATGTGGTATGGTTGGTTTTTTTTTTATAGTATAATGATAACAACAGTTAACATTTATGGGAACTTACTAGGTGCTAATTGTACCAAGTACTTTATAAGTACTACACAACCCCATGAGGGAGGTACTATTACCTCCACTTTAAAATGAGGAATAGAAGCTCAGAGAGTTTATATAACCTGCCTAAGATTGCACAGGTGGGAAGTAACCGAGCAAGGATTTAAAACTAGGTCTGGTTCCAAAGTCTGTTTTCTTAACCACCACATTAGGTATTCCTAGTACTGTAGTCATACAATGCACTATTTATTCTTTGCCTTTTGCTTGGAAAGACTATCCCCTTTGTGTAACTGAAGCATAAATTTCCCCACAATGGAGTATATTACCAACTCAGGCACTTGGGCAAATTTCATTCATAGCTCCTCAATTATCACAGACCTAGTGATTGTTAAAGCTGGAGGGCCTTTAGGAGTCCATCTCTGTAATAGATGGGGAAAGAAAAGCCCAGTGAGTGGAAAGAACTTACCCAAGGTTACTCAGCACTCTCAGCAGATGTGGGACCAAATCTGGATTCTTCATTCCCAGCCTATGCCTTTAGACAGGCTGTTTAATGAGGATACCAATTCTAAAGTGTTCTCAGTAACAAAATGACCTCAAATTTGGTACACTGTCAGGGAGATCCTAGGCATCAAAACAAAAAATGTGATCCTCTCCTTGCACTGCTATCCCTGATGGTGGTTTTGGTCACTACACTTTTTTTTTTTTTAAGTTTAAAGCAGGTTTTTTGAGAAAGACACATACTCCACAGGCAGAATGCAGTCCATCTCATAAGGTGAGAGTGGCCTGGTCACTGTATTAAAGGGTAGTGGGGAAGACCCAGAGGGAACAGAGGGACTTCTATCAGGAGAGGTGGGGGGTGGGTTGTGGAGGGGAAAGCCTCTTTAGTCTAGAAACACAAGAAGATCCAAATTGGCAGAATGAATACAAAAAACATTAAAAAAATAGAAGAGGCATGCCTCCTCACCCTGGGAAGCCCAAGATTAGTCCTGTCTCTCCTGGGCTCTGGAAGACACAATTTCAAGTAACTAAAAGGAAGTCCTACTTTACAGAGTGGTTTGCAAGCTCACTGTTTCTGAAAGCTTAATAAACAGGGTATAGGCAAATTCATTAATGAGGATTCTGGAGTGTGGCAAGAGAAAGCCAGAGCCACTCAGCCTTGCTGGTGTGGGTTACAGGTGTACCAGGAAACGGGTCTCATTCCTCAAAGCAGCCAGGATCCTGAAGGGTGGGTCACCTTTGACCCTGAGCACCTGGTGTGATTATCCGCAATGAGGTGCACAAATATTTGCAATGCATGTTCTGATCTGAAACAGTCTGGGAAACATTGAGGGAGGGGACATGCCTCACTTTCAGAGGCCCATATCATGGAAGGCAGCCAGGATCTTGCATAAAAAGCTCCTGGAATAGAAGCTCAGAGAGTTTGTCTCTGATAAAAGATGAGTCCACAACACCGCACTAAGACAAATGAAAGGAGAGAAACCTGTTAACTGTTTAGATTTAGAACTGCTAAGGTAAGTCACTTCAGTCGTGTCCGACTCTGTGCGACCCCATAGGTGGCAGCCCACCAGGCTCCCCCGTCCCTGGGATTCTCCAGGCAAGAACACTGCAGTGGGTTGCCATTTCCTTCTCCAATGCATGAAAGTGAAAAGTGAAAGTGAAGTCGTTCAGTCGTGTCCGACTCTTAGCGACCCCATGGACTGCAGCCCACTAGGCTCCTCTGCCCATGGGATTTTCCAGGCAAGAGTACTGGAGTGGGGTGCCATTGCCTTCTCCGTTAGAACTGCTACTTCGGCTTAAATACTCTCATAGAAACTCTGATTATTGTTCTTTAGTAGACATGGATTAAGTGCTAATTAGGGAGGCAGTAAGAAAAAGGTCTGGTGGGTTTTGAATCTTCACTCTGCATGAGTGCTCTTGAGTAAGTCACTGGACCTCCAGAAGACCCAAATTTCTCACCTGTAATGACAGTATCATTCAATACCTAATAAGCTCTCACAGACCATTTCTCTGGGTTTCTCCTGTCACTTGAAAGAGAGTTGAACAAAATATCTGAGTCCATCTCCCTCCTACTTAAAACTCCTACAAGATTCCATACGACAACAGGATAGTTCCTTTTTGCTTTGACCTCATTTCCCCCAATTTGTAAATGGGTAAGTTTCCTGGCAAGGCTCATAGCATGCCAATAGTGGAAGGAATGGCTGGAAAGACAGTTTGGAGACAGACTGTAAGGGGCTCAAATGCCATATTATGTTTAAACTTCTTGGGAAATTTTTTCTCTCAGGCTTTACAGAGGCCTGGAATAGCATACTAGAAGCACTCTTCAGGCAGAGTGGCTGGGGAGAATGTAAGCACTTTGAATGCATTTTAATACTCAAGCAGAGCCATGTGCGCCGGTGTGTGCGTTAACTCTGCACGCCAACACAGCTCAAGAGCTGGAGCTTTGAACAGGAGTTAAAAGAGTTGAGTCCCTAACGACATACAAAAGACTCGCTGGTGTGATTTATTCTGATGTATTTACTTATCCAATTACCAAAACAGCAGGAGATCATTAAATTTTCTAGTTACCAGATGCAGCACGTTCAATATCTTAAATGTTACCAAGGCTCTCTCTGAGCTATTTTGATATTACATTTCATCTGCCCAAAGCTTATGAAACTGGAAGGCAAGAATCATGAAGAGAGCAGGTGTTTTCTTTGAAGGCTGGTACAGTGGGTGTTTCTACTGCACCAAACTTATACCACCTCCCAAACTCATGGATTTAAGGAAAAGTACTCTGATGAGAAACAAAAGTATTTAGGAGGGAAGATGTTAAGAGAGTGGAGATAAGCAATTGAAGGTGGCTGGAGATACGCATTTTACCTGGCCAGAACTTTCTTCATGTTCATTTCCTATCGCTTCAGTTCCGAAGTCCACAGAGGGTGAGTCAGGCCTCAGAGTAGAGGAGAAGAGAACAGAACGAATACCCTCTTAGTGACTACAAACTTCACTACTAACCTTAGCATACCTGTGTGAGCTTGAACAAGTTACCTTTCCTTCTCCGCACTTGACGCTGACATCTGATGCAGCATCTTACAGGCCTGTGATGAGCATCATCACAGCTTGTCTTCACACAAACATTTCCTGTTTAAGACTGAATAACTTAAAAGGTAGGACTGTTTCTGGCTTCTGTATCTCCAACATCCAGCAAAGAATCTGGTATATTATATGCTCTCAATAACTGCTTGTTGAATAAATGACCAAACCAGGGAATGGACATTATGGAATACTAAAAAATACAGGGCAAGACTTTATTAATGATATTTTAGGAGTAAGTTGCAAAATAGACATTTATTCTATTTTCTTTTGAAAAAAATATCAAGAAGTAGAATCTGGGCCTAAACTTTTTGAAAGGGTGGTGGTGGCTTGGCCCCAACATTCTTTACTATTTTGATCTCTAAATACCATCCCTTCAAAGATGTTATGCCCTGGTCAACCAGAGCAGTTTGCTATTCCCCATTTATAGCTTCTGCTTCTCTTCCCTGAACCTTTGTTTATGTTGTTCGCACTAGTGGACCATCCTTTCTCCCCAGTTTCACATGTTGAAAACATCCTTCAAAGCTCAGCTTAACTGCTACTTCTCTCATGAAACCAGGTCTAAGTGACAGAGTGTCTTCTCCCATTCGCGGGGTCATGGCTCCTGTTGACAAAAGGGCCATATATGTTCACTGAGGTCTCTCCTTCATATTCCTATTCCACTATCCTGCACCTGATGAATTCACACTTGCTTAACTAATACTTTTGTTTCCCCTTAGGTTTCTCAGACTAGGTGGCTTAAAGGGTCTGCTGGCAGACTCAAGGTTAGTGTTTAAACTGGAAAACAGGCACAGGTAATGCCAACCTTGTCCTCTGTTAAAATAGTACTCCTATACTTTGACCAGACGGGGGAGCCTGGTAGGCTGCCGTCTATGGGGTCGCACAGAGTTGGACATGACTGAAGCGACTTAGCAGCAGCAGCATACTTTGACCAACCCATTTCTGAAGGACCTACCCCAAAGGATCAGCTCCTGTCTCAGACTAAGTTATCTGTCTGTTCTGTCTCTTAAGCTATATTGCAATTGTCTATGAGTCAGTCTCTCCAGTTATATTGAATTCTGAGGGCATATTCTGAGGGTTTTACTGACTTTCTATCCCCAGGGCCTAGTAGACTACTGGAAACAGTGTGAATTCAACAACTGTTGGCTGACAGACAGACCTATTGAATGACTGAATGGAGGCTCCCCACTACCCACTAAAGCCTCCACCAATCCAAAATCAAAAGAAGCCACATCCCTAGACCTCTTCCCTTAGACCCACGCCTATGGCAGGGAGACCCTGCCAGTGATGCCACCAGAAGGTCACCCAGGCAAGTCCTCTAGCTCTGGATTCTCTCTGGCCCTTGCCTCAGTTAGCCCTGCTGCATAGACAAAGGGAATGAAAATAAGTTTGCATCTGTTGCCCTTTCAGAAGGGACAGATTTTTCCCTGCCTATTTAAACTGCTGTTGGAATTGGATAATTAGAAGGATTTAAAAAATCTTAATACTCTAAACAGAGAAAACTGGTTCTGAATTATTAAGCAACATTTTCAATGCGTGTGAATAACCTTAAGTGACTTAACTGCCACCTGATCCTAAGCTCTGGCTCAGATAAATAAATGTGAAATATTGTCAAAGCCCCGGCTTATAGGAACTGCCAAGTACAGTAAATAAAAGCTTAAGACCCCATAAACTGCCTGGGACAGAGACATTCTCATATAAAAGGAGTAAGAGAAGATGATCTTAAATAAAGCCAGCAGGACTGGGAAGCCAATGGTTTTGTTTTAATTTTCAGAAGAGAGTTGTCAACAGGGTAGGTATTATCTATATCCAGGTCATTTAATTATAGAATCACATAGTATCAGAGCTGACAGAAGATTAAGAAAGCACTTATTTTAATCTCTTCATATTTCAGATGAGGAAAACAGGACCCAGAACTTACTTCTCTAGTAAGTACCTTCCTTGAGATCATACAACAAATGGCTGGAAGAGTAAAAATTCTGTTCCAGGATACATGGCTCCCAGCTCAGTTTCCTTTCCACTACATTCCATTCATCTGAGACTACCCTACTGGAGATGTCAAAATAAGAGGCTGACTGTTAAAAAAACACCTGAAATATTTTTTCCATCTCTTCATTTTTAATCTATGTGTATGGCGCTAGTGGTAAGAACCAGCCTGCCAATATAGGAGACATAAGAGATGCAGGTTTGATCTCTGGTCTGGGAAGCTCCCCTGGAGGAGGGTATGGCAACCCACCCCAGTATTCTTGCCTGGAGAATTCAACTGACAGAGAAGCCTGGCAGGCTGCAGTCCATAGGGTCACACAGAGTTGGATACAACTGCAACGACTTGGCACGAACATCCTTTGCCCTAAAATGGGTCTCTCTTTTTTTTTCCCCCTGTGTTCCCCCATTCAATCTGGGCTGCCACAATCAGACAGGCAGAAAGCGCGAGAATGTTTTTCTTCCATCTGTAGTGTAAACCTTAGCAGACAGTAACTGCTTCAGGTCTGTCAAATAGATGCATTAAAATGGGTCTCTTGTAGGCAACATATTGTAGGTTCTTGTCAGAGGTTCCTTAAAAAGCTAAAAATAGAGTTATCATATGACTCAGAAATCCCACTCCTGGGCATATATCTGGAAAAGAGGAAAACTCTAATTTGAAAAGATACATGCATCCTGATGTTCACAGCGGCACTATTTACAACAGCAAGACATGGAAGCAATTTGTGTCCATTTGACAGATGGATAAATAGGGTGTGGTATATATACACAGTGGAATACTACTCAGCCATAAAAAGAATGAAATAGTGCCATTTATAGCAACACGGATAGACCCAGAGATTATCATACTAAATGAAGTAAGTCAGACAGAGAAAGCCACATGTTATATGATACCACTTAGTTGTAGAATATAAAAAAAAATGATACAAATGAACTTATTTACAAAACAAAAATAGACTCACAGATATAGGAAACAATCTTATGGTTACCAAAGGGGAAGGGGGGTGTGTGGGAGGGATAAATCAGGAGTTTGGGACTAACAGATATATACTATTATATGTAACATAGATAAATAAGAAGGACCTAGTATACTGCACAGGAGATTACATTCAATATCTTGTAATAACCTATAGTGGAAAAGAATCTGAAAAAGAACATATGTATATGTATATCTATGTCTGAATCACTTTGCTGTACACCTGAAACTAATACAACAATCTAAATCAACTATACTTTAGGAAAAAACAAACAAACATGGGGGAAAAGTAAAAACAAAACAAAACAAAACAAAAAAACCACTAAAAATTTAACTACATGGGTGACTTCTTGAATTCCAGAGACTCCATGCTTCGAAGTTCTGCTTCCATGACTATGCAGGGGGAGCAGGAGAAAACCAGAGAGGGAGAGGGAAAGAAAGAAAGGAGAGGGAGAAGAAGGGAGTGAATGAGCAAGTGTACAGGAACGTGGAGGGAGGAAAATGGAATAAGTGAGGGTGAATGCCACTATAATGTGGTCCCTCTCTTGCCTTCCTCAACCATGAGGATACCATAAATTACACATGAGTTTCAGCCTGGTGAGATGAGAAATACAAAAACCAAACAAAAACAGTAGATGCATGAATGGGTAGGAATATTTTATTTTCTCTCATTTATTTACTAGACAAATATTTCCTGAGTGTTTACCATGAAGTCAGAAATCATGCTGGGCACTGGGATAGAACGGTGAACACAGCACTACCCTGTATTCACAGGAATGCAGCATCCAGGCAGGATGCGCAAGAAATCGGCCCACTGCAACTCCGAACAGTCAAGGGCTACAGTACGGAAGAAGGCGGCAGGGGAGCACAGGGAAGGTAAGCACCTGACGCAGTCCTAGTGTGTCATTAACTCTGTGTTGCTCTCTCTTCTTTGTCTCATTCCAGTACACACGACTGTTTCCCACAATCTAATGAACCATTCTACTGACTTTCAGATACAATAAACTAGTATGTGCCAGGCACTGTACTAGGGAAAATTCAAATGAATCAGACATAATCCCAAATAATTTCAGATTTCATATGTACAAACTTTTTTTTGTTTAAAAAAAATGTATATTGTTGTTGTTATTGTGTCCAACTCTTTGCGACCCCATGAACTGCAGCACACCAGGCCTCCCTGTACCTCACCATCAAGTTCATGTCCATTGCAATGGTGAAGCCATCCAGCCGTCTCATCTACTGATGCCCTCTTCTCCTTCTGCCCTCAATCTTTCCTAGCATCAGGGACTTTTTCAATGAGTTGGCTGTTTGCATCAGATGACCAAAATACTGGAGCTTGAGCTTCAGTATCAGTATATCTTACACTAATTCCCTGACTATGTAAACTTGGGTTAACCATTTCTGTTTTTGGTATCTTTGGTTTTTCGAGGCCTTGATTAAATTGTATTTTTCTCGGCATCTTGCTTTTCTCATCTATAAAATAAGGATTTTTTGCAGTTCTCACAGCCTAAAATGCATGCGTGAGGAAGGCCTGTTCACACAAGGAAGGAAAGTGGAATAAACTTGGAAATATCAAGAATCTTCAGGTTTGGGATTCAGCCACAGACACTAAACCTAAAGCCTGCAGGGCTAGATTCTGGATAAAAAGCAGGGTGTGGTCCAGGTGAGGTAGGCTAGGGCTGCAGCCGGAACTATAACGAGCACTGCAGTGAGGCCCAGGGGAACTGGTATGTTGATGCAAGAGCTACTGCACTGGGAAACTCCAGCACCGGCTTTGAAAATTACAAGGAGTGTCTAGAAAAGGTTAATCTGCGCATATACACGTTTGCAGTTGTTTGTATTTACAATGGGGTTATTATACAGACTTTAAGTGAACAAAGCGTGTCTGCAGAAGCACCTGGAATACTGAGCACAGAACTAATGATTTTTTATTTATGGCCGGATGGAGCCAGATTGGATTGTATGTACAGCCTTCAAAAATTTATTTGATTTTGGATACTGAATGATATAGTGCTTTATAAGGACCTTATAAAATTAAGTTCTGGGGCAAAGTAAGTTAATTTGGGAGAGGTTTAAATACATCAGCCTATCTACACACAATCCTAACAGTCACTGCATTTTATGTTTAGCATGTATAGGGAAAGAACCTGGATTTTAGAATCAAATACTGGTATTGACATTTACTATGCAACTTTGAGAAATTTAAGCTCTCTAAGCTTCTGTATCCTCATCTGTAAAATGGAAATGATACGCATCTTTCAGATAACTAATATACTTGATTGTGCATACAAGTGGCATAAAATAAATGGCTTTATTCATTGTTATAATCCCCTACTGTTCCAAGTACTTTGTAAATGAGTTAGAAAGGGGCAAGGGCAGATTTATTAAGTTTTGAATCCCATTCAACTTTCATGAAATGGCTGTAATCACCTCAAATATATTTTAAAAACTGTTTTGTGTACCCCTTTTGATCTGGCGAGGAGCATTCAATGATGGGTTTTCTTACAGGGTATCACTTGGTCTCTCAATTTTTTTGTGGGTTAGCAAAATCCTTTCTGTTCCTTGCCATCAACTTCATCACAACGGCTTAGGTATACTGAGCATTTACTACATACTGATGCTAGTGCTTTATAAGTATCATCTCATTGCATTTTTCCAAAAGCCCTGTAAAGTAGGTACTAGCATTATCCTTCTCTTATAGATGAGGAAATTGAGCTACATAGAGGTTAAGTAATTTGCTAAAGATCAAAAAGCTAGGAAATGCAGAGGTGAGAATCAGCTTGGGACTCCAGAATGCAATCTTTTAACTACTGCCTTATACTGTCTCTCTGTCCCGTATCTCCTTCAAATCCACTCCAGTTACTGCCACGGCCAGTTTTGGTATTGAGCCAGTCTCAGTTTAAATCTCTTTGTCCTCATCAGAAAGTACCTCCTAGACTTTCTCCTGGCACCTCAGACTTAACAAATTCTAAAGCGAACCTGCATCTTCATCAGTCTTCTCTGATTCTGCACATGGTACCTCTAAGCACCTTTGACAACTCCTTCTTCCTATCATCCCTATCCTGACATAGTTAGACAATCACCAAATCTCAGCGATTTGTGCTTCTTCCTGATTCTGTCTCCTCCTCATCTCTACCACTGTCATCTTAGTTCTAACTCCCATAAACCTGTCGTCTTGTGTACTTCAAAACAAGTACCTGGTTTCCCTTCCCAGGCTCCCACTACTCTGATCCTTTCTGATACAAATAATCAACAGGTTTGAGACAGTAGGGGAAAAACACAGAAATATGTAATCAGATGAGATCAGGCATGGTTAGGGTGGCATGATGTAGACAGAAATGTGGACTCAAAAGACCTAGCTGGAGCCATTGATCTGCAACTTATTAGCAACCCAATTTGTTAGCCATTTGACAGCTCTAAGCCTAAATTCTGCATCCTTACACAAGAGCCAACATCTACTTTTAACTAGTTAAAATTTCCACTAGAATTGGTTCCATGAGGGTAAAAACTTTATTTAGGCTATTCACTACTGTATTCCCAATGTCTTATGCTATATAAGAAGTACTCAAGTGTTTGTTTAATGCAAAGAGAACTCTCCAGTATTTTTTACCTCCCATCTCATTTTTCTCCACATCCAACTTCATATCCTAAAATCTAGTCACTGCAAACTGTGAGCAATTCCCAATCAGTTGCTGCTAAGCCTAGTGCTGAGGTGCTAACTAGTGTTCCTAAGTGTAGGAAGGCTGGGTGTAGGAAGGAGAGACTGTGTGTGTGTTAGATGAGCTGTGCTTACGCATGAGTTGGTCACAAATTCAATGTTAACTAATCAACATTATATGTCAAATAAGGTGTCTTTAAAAAGAAACACACATAAGACAAGGTTATATATTGATTGGTTGATGAAAATTTGTGAGGAGAGGCTCATAGTAATTTAACCCTCCACTTCACCTAGGGGCAACAATTGAGTATTTAATGCTTGTGACAACTTTATACAACGTAACTACTGCAAATTATAAGACCTGGCTACACCTCTCAGTTCTAAAGCTAACAGCCCCATGGCCTACAGAATAAAATGGTTAATTTCTTAGCTTTAGTTACCTCTCTCACCACAATGTGCACTCCCGACACAGACCTTTTTGTTCAGTCAAATCAGTGTATGCTTCTGTGCCTTGCTTGGTGGTATGTGCACCATGCCTGCTAGGGTGATCTCCTGCCTTATCGCCCCTACAGACTTGGTCTTTTAGACCAAAGCCATGTTATAATTGTCGTTACATTCTGCCCAGTGTGTGTCATCCACCTACACTCCATCTACCCACAGTTCAGGGAGCCCCTACTCTGCGATAGGCCTGTGTGGTCTCTGTGTCAGAAACAGGGGTCACAAAGGCAAATAAGACAGTACAGCTACTGCCCGACGTGAGTTTACAGTCAGCCCTGGAGGACCCGCATATAAATGTCATCATGAGGAAACGAGCCTGTCTCTCACTCTCAGAAAGACACCATAAACTAATTCAGGAATGCTTCCTACTATGAAAGAAATCTGCTGTTTTGGTAAAACAGAATGCAGATACTAAACTATATATTTCTACTTGAACAGCCCTTACTTAACCTTTTGTTATTGGTCATGCAAGGCAGACTGTTAGATATCCTTCCTGTAAAAGCTGATAGTTTCTAAACAGTTAATATTGGATAAAGATTTCTTGTCTTCTTAAAACCAAAACAGAAAAGAAAAACCAAGGACAGGAAAGAGGGTGTGGGAGTGAAGTGAGAAATAATCACCATTACATCATGTCAGTTACCATTATTAGATTCTTACCCTGTTAAATGCTATATATATATTAAACATGTTACATTTATTCTTTCACTTAATGCTCACAACAACCCTTTAAAGTAGACACTGTCACTCCCGTTTCATCAAGAGATGACACACTCTCTCTAAGATCACTTAGTGAAAAGTTGATCTAGAATCAAGGCCAGGTCTGTTTGGCTTCAGGTTGATGCATGCTCTTGTTTTAGGCTACAGCGCCTCAGAAATGTGACTGAAAAGAAGAAGCAGTGTTAAATAAATCATCCTTACAGTGTTGATTTATATTTGCTTATACAACAAGCAAGGAAAAATAAATACCAACAACTCCCTCTTTAAGTAGCCAGTTTGAAGAAAGTAACTCTCCCTCTGTGGTGAGGAAGCATAGTTGCAACCTCAAGAGCAACTGCAGGGGCTCTGAGCAGGCCACTACAGATTTGGGGGCGAGTTTATACTGAATATACTGGCACCCTAGAGACTAGGTGACGACCATCTCTGGGGACTGAGTTTCCCTCAGGTTCTCTTAAAAATCTTTGAAAATACAGGGTTAACTGATGCCTGTTTGTCTTCTGAGGTTATTTTTATCCTTCACTACTGGACCAAGTTCTGCTACAAGTAAAGATGAGAGGCAAAGTCAAATGCTTAGAAGTTTCCCAGTTTACGGAGTTCTACCTACATATCTACTAGTAAACCCCAGAAGTAAACTTGAGATGTGACTGTCTTAAAAAATAAAATTATATCTGCAGAGAAGAGGCCTGATGACTATTCTTTTGACAGGCTTGCTTACGAGGTCGGCATCTGGGAACCTGGCTTTGAGGAGGGTTTGTACGATTCCTGGCTTTGAGGAGGGTTTGTAAGACAAGTGTGGCTTACTGTGCCTAGACAGTCTGTACAAACAACTTGTTAATAGTTTATGCTGAACATCTTCTTTTCTTCTGGGATTCTGGATTTTTGGTGTATACCAGGCAGAGGGTATCTACGTGATCAGCCCCCAGTGAAATCCCTGAACTGAGTCTCTAATAAGCTTCCTTGCTTGGCAACATTTCACACGTGTTGTCTCAAGTCATTGCTGGGGAAATAAGTCCATCCTGAATGACTTCCCTGGGAGAGGACCCTTAGAAGCTCTGCCTGGTTTCTCCCAGACTTCAATCTATGTGCCTTTTCTCTTTGCTGATTTTGCTTTGTTTCCTTTTGCTGTAATAATCATATCTGTGAGTATGACTACATCCTGAGTTATGAGTTTTGCTATGGAACCATGAAACTCTGGAGTGGTCCTGAGACCTCTTCCCCAGAAGCCCAACCAGGCTCATCAAAATATGGTGGAAACACTACTTTGGGGAAAAAAAGGATGAAGAAGCAGGGAATGAACATTTGGTGCCTGAGTGGATACAGAGTCATTTATCCATGGTATGAAACAGAAGCTGAGCTGATGGTCTGTTGTGAGGTAAAAGCTACCTTATGGAATTTTAAAATAACAGACTCAACCTAGGAGAGTTGGCTTACTGCCTCCCTTGACTGCTTTTGGCTGTACTGGCTAAAGTGAGGGGAAAAAGGTGAGCCTTATAATGCCTTCAGCTTTTGTTCTCGCTCTCAGGTGGCAAGAGATTGGATGGGCCAAAAATGTTAAAAGTTTGTGCTGTTCTCTTCTTTGAGTGTGAGGGAAATGAAAGTTACATGAATTCCTGGAACTGGAGCACAATTTTAGATAAATTAGCAAGAAAACTAAGGGAGAAAAATATTTCAGAAATTTCTTCTGTTTGGCTGCTGTTACCCTTGCTGGGCTTCCCTGGTGGCTCAGATGGTAAAGAATCTGCCTGCAATGTAGGAGACCTGGGTTCAATCCCTGGCTTGGGAAGATCCCCTGAAGAAGGGAATGGCTACTTATTCTAGTACCCTTGAATGGAGAATTCCCTGGCGGGCTACAGTCCATGGGTCACAAAGAGTCAGACACGACTGCATGACTAACACAACACACCCTTGCTGCAGCAGCCTAGTATGGTTCCCTCCCTGACTTCCTTCGTATTCTAGGAGAGGTCTTCCCCCAGCAACTTTAACATTCGAATTTTTGTGGTACTGGAGAAGACTCTTGAGAGTCCCTTAGACAGCAAGGAGATTAAGTCAATCAATCCTAAAGGAAATCAACACTGAATATTTATAGGCAGGACTGATACTGAAGCTGTACTACTTTGACCACCTGATGCGAAGAACCGACTCATTGGAAAAGACCCTGATGCTGGGAAAGATTTAGGGCAGGAGGAGAGGGGCTGACAGAGGATGAGATGGCTGGATAGCATCTATGGACACAACTCAATGGACGTGAGTTTGAGCAAACTCCGGGAGAGAGTGAAGGACAGGGAAGCCTGTCATGCTGCAGTCCATGGGGTCACAAAAAGTCGGACACTACCGAGTGACTGAACAAAATGCTAAATTTACTGCTGGAGGGTTAAGTAAATTTGCAATGAGAAAAAAAGGAGAGACTAAAACATAATGGTTTTGGGCCTACTATATTTGGGTATATAGTAAAAATTGATATAAAACATGATACACTTCTAATTTAATAAATGCTAGCAGAGTCAGCTTAACTGGGGAAAACTGCAAGCAAAAAGTGTTAGCAGAAAACAGCTGCCTTGCTCTTTGCTGTTGGTGAGTGGGTTAGAATTTAAACTCTTTGAATAACAGAACAAGT
Source organism: Bison bison bison (assembly GCF_000754665.1). Classification (NCBI taxonomy): domain Eukaryota; kingdom Metazoa; phylum Chordata; class Mammalia; order Artiodactyla; family Bovidae; genus Bison; species Bison bison. The sequence continues at coordinate 3,536,602 of NW_011494605.1, forward strand.
CTCCAGAATGATTTTTCCTTATTAGAGCATCTGGAGAAAGAGAGACAACATAGAAAAGAGAAGCAACCTCCAGAGAGAGATACACATTGGGAGTTTTTAAAAAGTAGTTTTTAGTTTACTTATCAGCACTTATAAAATCAGATGTCTAGTCTTTAGAGACTTATGATTTTCCAAGTAAACTGTGCATATTTTTGAGTAGGTAAATTTGGACAAGGCCAAAACAGCGTAGAGAAGTCTTGCTTGCCATTTGAACTTGGAAAACAGCTGTCCGTCCCTATAGCATCTTGGCTTTGTGGCTGCAGAAGAAAAGTTGCTGGCTTCTGTTGTTCAGTTGCTAAGTTGTGTCCAACTCATTGTGACCCCATGGATTGCAGCACGACAGACTTCCCCGTCCCTCATTATCTCCCGGACTTTGCTCAACCTCATGTCCATTAAGTTGATGATGCTATCTAATGATCTCATCCTCTACCATCCCCTTCTCCTTGTGCCTTCAATCTTTCCCAGCATCAGGGTCTTTTACAATGAGTCGGTTCTTTGCATCGGGTGGCCAAAGTATTGGAGTTTCAGCCTCAACATCAGTCCTTTCAATGAACACCCAGGACTGAACTCCTTTAGGATGGACTGGTTGGATCTCCTTGCAGGGACTCAAGAGTCTTCTCCAACGCCACAATTGGAAAGCACTCAGCCTTCTTTACAGTCCAACTCTCACATGCATACATAACTACTGGATACCATAGCTTTGACTATACGGACCTTTGTCAGCCAAGTGATATCTTTGTTTTGTCTAGGTTTGTCATTGCTTTCCTTCCAAGGAGCAGTTCAGTTCAGTTCCGTCGCTCAGTCACGTCCAACTCTTTGCAACCCCATGGACTGCAGCACGCCAGCCTTCCCTGTCCATCAACAGCTCCTGGAGCTTAACCAAACTCATGTCCATCAAGTCAGTGATGGCATTCAACTATCTCTTCCTCTGTTGTCCCCTTCTCCTCCTGCCTTCAATCTTTCCCAGCATCAAGGTCTTTTCCTATGAGTCAGTTCTTTGTATCAGGTGGCCAAAGTACTGGAGTTTCAGCTTCAGCATCAGTCCTTCCAATGAATATTCAGGGTTGATTTCCTTTAGGATGGACTGGCTGGATCTCCTTGCAGTCCAAGGGACTCTCAAGTCTTCTCCAACACCATAATTCGAAAGCATCAATTCTTTGGTGCCCAGCTTTCTTTATAGTTCAACTCACATCCATACACCACTACTGGAAAAACCACAGCCTTGACTACACGGATCTTTATTGGCAAAGTAATGTCTCTGCTTTTTAATATGCTGTCTAGGTTGGTCATAACTTTTCTTCCAGGGAGCAAGCATGTTTTAATTTCATGGCTGCAGTCACCATCTGCAGTGATTTTGGAACCCAAAAACATAATTTTTCTCTCTGTTTCCATTGTTTCCCCATCTATTTCCCATGAAATAATGGAACCGCATGCCATGATCTTAGTTTTCTGAATGTTGAGCTTTAAGCCAACTTTTTCACTCTCCTCTTTCCCTTTCATCAAGAGGCTCTTTAGTTCTTCTTCACTTTCTGCCATAAGGGTGGTGTCATCTGCATATCTGAGGTTATTGATATTTCTTCTGGCCATCTTGATTCCAGCTTGTGCTTCATCTAGCCCAGCACTTCTCATGATGTACTCTGCATATAAGTTAAATAAGCAGGATGACAATATACAGCCTTGATGGACTCCTTTCCCTATTTGGAACCAGTCTGTTGTTCTATGTCCAGTTCTAACTGTTGCTTCCTGATCTGCATACAGATTTCTCAAGAGGCCGGTCAGGGGGTCAGGTATTCCCATCTCTTTCAGAATTTTCCACAGTTGATTGTGATCCACACAGTCAAAGGCTTTGGCATAGTCAATAAAGCAGAAATAGATGTTTTTTTGGAACTCTCTTACTTTTTCAATGATCCAACAGATGTTGGCGATTTGATCTCTAGTTCCTCCGCCTTTTCAAAACCAGCTTGAACATCTGGGAGTTCATGGTTCATGTACTGTTGAAGCCTGGCTTGGAGAATTTTGAGCATTACTTTGCTAGCATGTGAGATGAGTGCAATTCTGCAGTAGTTTGAGCATTCTTTGGCATTGCCTTTCTTTGGGGTTGGAGTGAAAACTGACCTTTTCCAGTCCTGTGGCCACTGCTGAGTTTTCCCAATTTGCTGGCATATTGAGTGCAGCACTTTCACAACATCATCCTTTAAGATTTGAAACAGCTCAACTGGAATTCCATCACCTCCACTAACTGTTCATAGTGATGATTCCTAAGGCCCACTTGACTTCACATTCCAGGATGTCTGGCTCTTGACACACCATGGTGATCACACCATGGTGGTTATCTGGGTCATGAAGATCTTTTTTGTACAGTTCTTCTGTGTATTCTTGCCACCTCTTCTTAGTATCTTTTGCTTCTGTTAGGTCCATACCGTTTCTGTCCTTTATCGAGCCCATCTTTGCATGAAATGTTCCCTTGGTATCTCTAATTTTCTTGAAGAGATCTCTAGTCTTTACCATTCTATTGTTTTCCTCTATTTCTTTGCACTGATCACTGAGGAAGGCTTTGTTATCTCTCCTTGCTATTCTTTGGAACTCTGCATTCAAATGGATGTACCTTTCCTTTACTCCTTTGCTTTTTGCATCTTTTCTTTTCTCAGCTATTTATAAAGCCTCCTCAGACAACCATTTTACCTTTTTGCATTCCCTTTTCTTGGGGATGGTCTTGATCACTGCCTCCTGTTTAATATCATGAACCTCCGTCCATAGTTCTTCAGGCACTCTGTCTATCAGATATAGTCCCTTGAATCTATTTGTCATTTCCACTGTATAATCATAAGGATTTGATTTAGGTCATACCTGAATGGTCTAGTAGTTTTCCCTACTTTCTTCAATTTAAGTCTGAATTTGGCAATAAGGAACTCATGATCTGAGCTACAGTCAGCTCCTGGTCTTGTTTTTGCTGCCCATATAGAGCTTCTCCATCTTTGGCTGCAAAGAATATAATCAGTCTGATTTTGGTACTGACCATCTGGTGATGTCCATGTGATGTCCATGTCCTCTTGTATTGTTGGAAAAGGGTGTTTGCTATGACCAGTGCATTCTCTTGGTCAAACTCTGTTAGCCTTTGCCCTGCTTCATTTTGTACTCTAAGACCAAATTTGCCTGTTACTCCAGGTATCTCTTGACTTCCTACTTTTGTGTTCCAGTCCCTTATAATGAAAAGACCATCTTTTTGAGTATTAGTTCTAGAAGGCCTTGTAGGTCTTCATCGAACCGTTCAACTTCAGCTTCTTCAGCATTACTGGTCTGGGCATAGACTTGGATTACTGTGATACTGAGTGGAATGCCTTGGAAATGAACAGAGATCATTCTGTCATTTTTGAGATTGCACCCAAAAACTGCATTCTGGATTCTTTTGTTGACTATGAGGGCTACTCTATTTCTTCTAAGGCTATTCTATTTCTTCCTGCCCACAGTAGTAGATATAATGGTCATCTGAGTTAAATTCACCCATTCCAGTCCATTTTCATTTGCTGATTCCTAAAATGCCGATGTTCACTCTTGCCATCTCCTGTTTGACCACTTCCAATTTGCCTTGATTCATGGACCTAACATTCCAGGTTCCTATGCAATATTGCTCTTGCAGCATTGGATTTTACTTCCATCACCAGTCACATCCACAACTGGGTGTTGTTTTTGCTTTGGCTCCATCTCTTCATTCTTTCTGGAGTTATTTCTCCACTGATCTCTAGTAGCATATTGAGCACCTATCGATTTGGGGAGTTCATCTTTCAGTGTCCTATGCTTTTGCCTTTTCATACTGTTCATGGGGTTCCAAGGCAAGAACACTGAAGTGGTTTGCCATTCCCTTTTCTAGTGGACCAAATTTTGTCAGAACTCTCCACCATGACCTGTCTGTCTTGGGTGACCCTGGCATGGCTCATAGTTTCATTGAGTTAGACAAGGCTGTGGTCCATGTGGTCAGATTGGTTAGTTTTCTGTGATTGTGATTTGAAAAGAATGAAAATCCAAGGAGCAAACATCTTTTAATTACATGGCTGTAGTCACTATCCACAGTGATTTTGGCAAAAAATTCAAAACAAAAATCACTAATGCCTTGTATTAGAATCCTAAATCCACAAATTCTAATGGCCCAGACCTGACTTTAACCTAAAGTCAAAAACCTGACTGTCTGCTGTGAGCAGTTTCAACATCAGAACGTACTGCAAGTGCTGAACTGCAATTAAGCATAGGTTCAATGAACAGGACTCTGACTCTGGGACCACTGGAGATTTACGATACCTCTGGGTAGGGCCTCAAGTTGTGAAACATATGAATGTTGTCTATACCATCTGGGTCACATACAAATGCCAACATTAAAGGGTTTGTTTTTTGATCGGACCATCCAAAATCAAGCTGCTGATGGGCTTATATCTGATACGGAGACGGAACTATCACAAACAGTGTGACCTCCTTGCCCACTCCTGACAGAATGGACTCCTGACTACCTCGGGGGACATCTCATTGCTGTTGACTTGTGTTCAACTTCCCAGAAGAGTTGTAGTGTGCAACAATGGACTAATAAATAGCCTGACTCTGCTTCTCTCACTTTCTCCAGGAGCACACAACTTTGAAAGACAATTTGATTATTAAATGCTACTGTTTTCAGAAAGGGATTGATCTTTTCCAGGCTGCTCATGGGATAAATGAACAGGACAAAAGAGTGGGAGGTTATATAAAGTCATCTTGAAAATTTTTCATAATTCAGGATTTTGTACTAACCAAACCCTAAACATGACATGCCTTTCTGGTTTAGTTGTATAAAAATGATATTCTGTAAAAATCTTTTTTCCCTGTTGCATATACAGTCCTTCCTAAGGAAGGGTCTGGTGAGACCAGGGGATAGTTTTTAAAAAAGTAAAATTATGACTGCTGAGACACAACAATTTTACAAAGGAGGGAGAAAGCATTAAAGGTCTTTGCTTTTAAAAACTGTTCCTGGGTGTTTCCCCTTCTTCCTAAAGGAAAACTCTCCATGCTGCCTTTCCAAGCTGCTGCAAGTGCTTTGAATTCAAACTGACTGCTGAGTCTACAATCACACATGACAGTGGTGACTATGAGACAGTAGGGGGTGGTCTCAGCTCCATACATTCCAAACAGAATGTCTCCAGATGCCATCTACACTCAGGAGGTGAATGAACTGGTGTCACGGATAAGCAAAACTGTTTGAGACTGCCTTAGGCAGTCCCTCTGAAACCAAGGGCTGAACTAAATCACTGAGAACCCAGCAGTGGGAGGTATCACAGTGGGCCCAACTAACGCCATGTCCTGCTTGGGGTGCTCTAACACTTGTAAGCTTTGTTTCCCATGACCGTCCTCTGTGATTGCACTTCTGGTGTGTACCTGGATATTGTGACACTGCCTCGTCCCTGGAAGGAGCTTCATGTCAGCTTCAACTAGCTAGTTGTGCTGTACCTGAACTGATGCCTTGGGCCAGGTGAGAGAAAGGGTTAACACATAAACTTAAGGAGGAATCCATCTGGCTTTCTTAGACAGACTATAATGGTTAATGGGATTTGTTTTAAGTGGCTAAGTCCAGGATCCCTAAAAAGCATAAATAACTGAGATCAACAACTATTGGTTTTTCTCAGCCTGTGTGTAGGTTCCTACTGATCATAATTTTTCTGTAAAGATGCTTCGGACAGGAGCAAAGGGTGATCTGTGCAGAGTTAACACAGCAGGCCCAATTGCTATTCTTTGAAAGGTTTGCTTACAAGGTCGGCCTTTGGCTGGTGTCTGGGAACTTGGCTTTTAGGGGCGTTCCCATTATTCCCAGAACTGGTAAGAGTAGCTCACTAATGTTACTTAAATGGTTTGTACAAACAATATAGCTATGCTAAACACCTGCTTTCCTTATCAGATTCTGGAATTTTTGTATGTACCAGGCAGAGGGTCCTTATGTAATCAGGCCCCTATTAAGCCCCTAAAAAGCTTCAGATTGGTGACATTTCACATGTGCTGTCCCGAATCACTGCTGAGGCAATGAAGCTCATCCTATGTGACTCCAGTGACAGAGGACCCTTGGAAGAAGCTTTGCCCGATTTTCTCTGACTTGGCCCCATGTGCTCTTTCTCTTTGCTGATTTTGCTTTATATTCTTTTGCTATAATAAATCACAGCTGTGACTATGAGTATGCTCAATTCTGTGAGTCCTCCTAGAATATCACTGAACCTGGAGGTAGACCCTGGGGACCCTCCTGACACATTATATGAAAAAGTTTTCCATTTAGGATAAAAAGCATAGGTTTTGGATGTTCAAGTCCCAATTATGTCAGTTACCACATATATGACCCTGGAAATAATACTAAATGTCCTGTAGCCTCAGTTATCTTATTTGGAAAACAGAGCCACTATCTATGCTTTAGGGTTTGTATAAAGATTGAGAGAATACTTTCTAAAGTGTCTAGCACAGCATAGCATATTAATAATTATTATTATCCTTGACTGAGTGAAAACTGGAAAAGGCTGTAAGAACTGAAGAGATCACCAAATCAGGCATAAACATTTCAAAGAAAACTTTCACATTAGCATCCACTCACTTTCAGAAGGCTCAGACCCAGCTCATCTGAAACTAAAGTAAAAAACTGTACCAATACTTTTTACTAAAAACCTCTCTGGTGTTTAGTCACATTTCCATGCAGTTCTAACTAAGAGGATTCTGCTTTATGAAAATGGTGGTGTGGAAGGAGGAGAAGAGAATATACTTCCTTAAAGGAAAGTCTGACTAAAAGTGACATGGTGTGGTTTCATCCGACACACGGTGCCTTGCCCAGGAGGCACGCCCATGGTGAGCTATGTCACTTCTTTCCAGCGTAAGCTCTACATATCTTAAAGCCTCACATATCCTGAGTACCTACTACGTGCCATGTCCGTGCTCTCAAATCACCTCATTTAATTTTTAAAACTGCTCTATAGGTGGCTATTATTATCTACCTTCTTACATGTGAAGGAACCAGTTTATAGAGGTTATGTGATTCATCCAAGGTGCACCTGATAATTCACTCCTTATACTACAGAATGATGCCATCTCCCGCATTGTGACTGCCAGTGCTCAGAAAACATTTTTCCTACACCAGGGGAACTACAATAAACAGTGGACTTTCTTCCAAGGAAGGGCCTGTTATAACCCAAGTGACAAAGTGCAGGTCACCCTCATATTAAGGATGAGAAATGTGTCTAAAAAATTTATCTTTTAAAAGTTAGAGAAAGGTCAAAGGCAATGACTTGCTGGAGATGGATCAAAGAAACTCAGCATTACCAAATCAAATGGCATGGCCCTCTGAGGTCTACCAAGTGTTCTCATTATCACTTTTGATCTTATCGTCACAGTGTATCTGTGAAGATGCACATTATCCTCTCTTGAAAGATGAAGTAACTGAAATACAGAAAACAAATGACTTACTCAGTGTAACTCAGCAAATGGACAGAAGTGCCAACATGAGAATGAAGATCTGTCTGACTCCAAGTACAGAAAAGGGAGGAAGAGCTGTGGAACCATTTATCACAATACTTACAGTCTAAGCATTAGACTTTACATACCTACAACCGTCTCTCTAATTTCCCCCTGTTTAGTTGCATTTTTATCAATCTTATTTTAAGTATTGTGACATCCCCTGACTATTCTTCTGGCTTCAGTCTTTCTCCATGTCAATTCATCTCTCCAAAGTGCCAGTGAGATATGTAAGAAAAAGAATAAGGACCCTCATATTTAATTTCCAGCTCTGCCACTCTCTGGCTATGTAATCTTGGTCAAAACACTTAAAGAATTTCAGTTTCTGTATCTGTAAAATAGAGATAATATTTGCCTGCTTGATATAACATATTCTGGACCTGGGTTTTTAACTTGGTTCTTTATGCCTTTAATTTTTTTCAATTATAAAGTAATGATAATAGCAGTCTCATAGGGTTGTTGTAAGGATTCAATTAAATGATACCTGTCCAGTGCAGAACATAGCTGCCCAACACGCAGTGGGAACTCACACAGTGGTAGACAGCATTATTATTACTTCACAGGTTGTTTGTCTGCTTTATTCAATAGAAAGTTATTTACTGAGTATCAATTAACTTCCAGGTACTGTTCTAGGTGCCAGGTATACAACAGTGAACAAGTAAAGTTCCTGCCTTCAAAAAGCTTTCATTCTGGTAGGGTGTAGACAATAAACAAGTAAATGTCTATTATTATCTATATAAGATAGTGATCAGTTCAGTGTAGAAGGAAAAAAAGCAGGCTAAGAGGCATAGGGATTGCCATTCTGGCAGCTTAGGGAAGGTGGGGACAGAGAAGAGGGAAGGAGAACTGTTTTTTTTTTTACGTAAGTTGGTGAGAAAAGGCCTCAATGGAAAGGCAGTATTTGAGCAGAGATCTAAAGGAAGTAACAGCATGGGTACTATGGATATCTAGAGGAAGAAAATACAAGTGCAAACACCCAAAGTGGGAAAATGTTTCATGGTTTAAACAAACAACAAGGATGCCAGGGTGACTGCAAAAGATTGAGTGGGGTCAGAGGAATGCCAAGGAGTTGCATCAGAGAGGGCCTTTCAAAAACTCATAACTAGATGGGATGCCATTATAGGGTTTTGAAAAGAGAAATGACATGATCTGCCTTATATTAAAAAAAACAAAAAACAAAAAAGCTGTTACTGTTTTTCAGAAAAAGAGACTGAAAAGGGGAAGGTGCACGGGTGGAGGCAGAATGGCCAGTTAGGACACCATTACAGTAAACTAGACAAGAGGTGACAGTGACTTGGACTAACATTTATTTGTAGAAGCAGTGAGAAGTAGATTCTGAATGTATTTTGAAGGTAAAATCAACGAAATTTGCTCATGAGATGGACAGCAAAATGAGAGAAAGAGAAATCAAGGATGAATCTGAGGTTTTGGGACTAAACAAGAAGAGTGAAGTTTCATGAGATAATGTCATTTAATGAGATAAGGATGACTATGAGAGAAGCAGTTTGGGGGAGGAGGAAATCAGGAGTTTAGTTTTGATTTAATTTGAGATGCCAGTCAGACATAAAGTGGAGATGTTGAGCAGGTAGTTGTACGTATAAACATCTGGAGTTTAGGAGAAAGCCTGGGCTGGAATATGCAGCTGTACCTGTATACAAAGCATTTGAAACTACAAGATGAATGAGATCACTTAGATATTGAGCACAGACAGACAGAGATCAGAGATTTGACACTTACTGAGCACCTACTATGTGCCAGGAAATGTGAATTTATACATTATGGAGTAACGTAGGGGTAATCTTACATTGAAGATAACCGTGACTACCAAGTCTTTCCTTTGTTCAACAATCTACTCATGGAATAAGCTCCCTTTCCTGATATTTGAGGTTTTATATAACCCCCCATCAGTCTTTTCTCAGAACTTTATAATACAAACTCCATATTTCAATCAATCTGTTCTATGCTCCGATGCCTAGCCATGCCTTGAACTTTCCAACATTAGCTTCTTTCCTCAAGCTGGCTCATGGCATGCAGAATGTTCTCCCTCTATCAACCTACCAAAAATCCTATCATCTTAAAATTTTGTTTATCTGCTTCCTCCTTTACAAAACTTTTCTTGGTCATCCAGGCCAGCTCTGACTTCTTTTGCCCTTTTAGTCTGAAATACTCTTAGGACTTACTATGTAAATCGCACTGTGAGGATTATATTTATAGGAGAGGTGAGAATATTCCCAAAGGAAGGACTGTGCTCCATTCCTTAGCACTTAGCACAGTGCCTGGATAAACAGAGTAAGAAACATAACTAAGTGTATATTTTAGCTACATCTGGCTGTGACTCAGGAATAAAAATTACAAGGATAATATAAAGAAATCAGAGATAATGAAACTTACCCAAATGTATAAAACTGGGCTTCATTTACACATCAGAAGCATTTTTTTGACCATAAACTATCTCACTAATTCATTCCTTACTTGGCTCAAGAGGCAGGAGAACAGTCTCTAGAATCATACACACTTAGGTTTATATTCAGTTTGGATATTTACTATGACATTGGGCAAGGTGCATAATGTATTTTGTGTCTGAGGACTATATGAATACTGACCTTTAGATCAGTATTAAATGATAATGGATTAAATGGATTAAATGATAATGCACACAAAATTGGGAAAGGAGTACATCAAGGTTGTATATTGTAAGCCTGCTTATTTAACTTATATGCAGAGTACATCATATGAAAATGCTGGGCTGGATGATTCACAGGCTGGAGTCAAGATTGCCAGGAGAAGTATGAACAACCTCAGATATGCAGATGATACCACTTTCATTTTGTGTCCGACTCTTTGTGACCCCGTGGACTGTAGCCTACCAAGCTCCTCTGTCCATGGGATTTTCCAGGCAATAGTCCTGGAGTGGATCGCCATTCCCTTCTCCAGGGCATCTTCCCAACCCAGGGATCGAACCCAGTCTCCCACATTGTAGACAGACGCTTTTACCATCTGAGCCACCAGGGAAGTCTGAACTCTTTAAGGTCAGTAACAATTCCTTTATTTCTGTGTCATTATGTCTGGTATGGAGGCTGGCCGAATGGTTGCTCAGCAAATGTTTTACTCTATGAAAGAATGAATAGAAGAATGAAATGCCAGTAACCTATTTTTATTTCCATATGGTGGTAAATAGGACATCCTTTTTTAATTTAAATTTATTTATTTTAATTAGAGGCTAATTACTTTATAATATTGTATTGGTTTTGCCATACATCAACATGAATCTACCACGGGTGTACACGTGTTCCCAAT